>NC_080785.1:153456422-153756422 GCF_028018385.1 Neofelis nebulosa | reverse complement strand
GCTCTTTCAGAGAGAGAGTCCCTAGGAAAAAGAAAGGGTGGGGTGGGGTTTTTGCAGACCCCTGAAATTGTCTGCAAAATACGGTGTGACTGAGAGAGGGTGCAAAGCCCCCCTCAGATTCGCAAAGACACCAGAAACCTCCAAACCCTAAAGACCCCCAACTCTGGGACCGGCCTGAGCAGAGGTGAGAGCTGGTGGATCCCATTCTGCTGACCAGGCGTACGGTTAAGTTAGGCTGTACTATCCTTCTGGGCCTTGGTCCTCTGGGCCAGGTAGAGGCCGCCTGTGAAGATCCACCGGGTCCAGCAGCCAACTCCGCCATCCCAGGTTCCATCCCACCTCCTGCCCTGAAGGCGTCCACGCTGGCCAGGATGAGAGGCGTCACAGTGCCTCCCCCCCCCCCCAGCCCCTCCCAGCCCTGAACACAGGCAGCCTGTTCAGGAAGGCCTGGAGAGGGGGAGGAAAAGTCAGCACTTGTCAGCGGTGGCGGGGCAGGAGTGTCCCCGGCAGGGAGCCCGTCCCAGCCTGCTCGGGCCAGCCGGACAGACAGAGGGCAGCAAGGGGCGGGGAGCAGTCCCTAGCCAGCTGGCACGGGAGATATCGAGGGGTGCCAGCACAGGTCCCAGTAGTGGAACCTGGAGAAGAGGTGCAGGAAGGCCAGGAGGTCACGAGGGGGTCTCCTGTGAGCCAAGGTTTTCCCCTCCTGGCTTTTGTGGAGGTACAGCTCTCCTCGCTCCAAACACCAGGGCACAACTGTCCTCTGTCCCATTAAAGCCGAGCACAAGATGCCATCACCAACACCATCGCCGTGTGGTCGCCTCTGTCTGCCCCCACCCCTGAATTACCTTTCTGCCTCGGAGCCTCTGCTGGGAGGCTCTTGCCTGGTGCAGCAAGAGGTAGAATCCAGAAGGACTCTGGAAAGCCGGAATTGAGGCTTGAACTAGAGGATCCATGGGGCCTGGTGCTTCCTCAAGCAGACTGGCCCTCTTCTTTTGAACTGTGACTCTCGGCCTCAGTGTCCCCATTTGTCAGATGGGGATGTGGTGGAAGATAAAGGAGATGTAGATAAAGCTCCACGGGCAACGGGGTGGGTGCCAATAGGCAGAGGGGCTAGACGGATGCCAGGCAGGTCTGCTTTCTCTAGAGGTGATGAGGAAGCCGACAGCCGCCTTCCCCCACGGGACCAGGGTGAACCCTGGCAGAGGGATGGGTGAGATGACCCAAGAGGACATCTCGAGTCTGACACCACTCAGTGGAAGAAGCCCCTTTCCCAAAGGCAGGGGTGTCGGCAGCTGAAGAAGTAGCCCTTGTATTTCCTTCTTAGTTTTGCCTGGAGGAGAATGTAGGCATGTCTGGGATCACAGACAGCAAATGTGTGGAATTTGGCAGTTAGGAGAGGAGCTGAGAGGAGTGGCCCTCATTTGGTCAGTGGCATGGAACTGGCTCTCTCCACCACAGCTGTCACCGTCACACCTCCATCACCACCCCTGGCCTCCCCGTCCTCACCTCCACCCCCACTGCCACCACACGAGGACACTCATCCCCAACTGGGAGACTGTCCTCAGCGGGACTTCTCTGGGAGCTCAGGTAGAAGGAACTGCCCCCCCCGCACCCCGTCCCCACCCCAGGGGAGGGGTAATGAGCAGATGGCCTTTTCTCTTCGTCTGGGCTTCTGAACTCAGGAAATGAGAAACACATCCGGGCCTCTTGACCACACACTAGTCTCTCCCTGGGACAGCAGCTTCTATGTTTGTAAATAACATACTGGCTTCCAGCCTCCACCTGCACCCTGCCTGAAGCCCCACAGACACCAGCTCATTGCTCCCAGGCTGCCCTCTCCCTATTCCTCCAGCTCAGGGCTGAAGTCAGGGCACCACCCCACCCCTTGCGTGTTCACAAACTGCACATCGTGCACACATGTGCACAGAGGAAGGCTCTGTGTTGGGGGGTCCACCATGGGGAGTGTGCTACAGCAAGGGGCACTGAAGCCCAGCCGTATATCGGTTAGGTCGGGAGAAGTCAGCCCTGACTCCAGACCATAAGAGGGATGTGGGAGGGGGGATTTGGGGCACCTGGTGCTGGGGCTGGGTGGCCCCCTCATTGGTGGGTGACCCCTGGCTATGATCCATCCCTGGGTCCCTCAGTCCTCACCCCTGACACCCAAGATCTGCCAGTACTCTAGATCTAAACTGAGTCCCCACTCAGTTTATTTAAACTGAGCCAGCGTGAGTCCCCCGCACCAGGAGCTGGGCCAGAAAGACCTGAACTCTGCTGGGAAAGGGGAAGAAGGGCTGGTTAGGTCCGGGGAGGGAGGAGCAGACAGAGTCGACAGGCCAGGAGGGGAAATCGATCTGCCTTCGCTTTCCCCTTCACGCTCGGGAGATAAGGCCTCCTCAGTCAGGGCAGAGGCAGATGAAGGACCCTGTTACCCACCAAGCCCAAGCCTGGGGGGCCTTGCAGTGACTTGCAATCTTACTGGGAATCCAGCTTGGATCGCCCCAAAAACTCACCAGGCACACTTCACCCAGCAGGCCCTCCTGTACTTCCTCCTCCCCCGCCTTCTGGAGTCCCGCCTCCCATCCACCCCTCACTGTGGGTCCCTGGACTTAGTCATCTACTCGGTCTCCCTCTGCCATTCTAGGTCCCCAGCCTGGAGCCACCTGCAGTGCCCAGCAGCAGGGGAGCCCATAGCAAGTGGGAGAGCCACGACTTGGCGGTGGTGGTGCTGCTAACGGGAGCAGTTATAGCGACCAGCTCGGCCCCGACCCAACCCCTGTCCAGGCTGTCCATGCAGTACCTCACTGAATGCTCACGACAGCCCTATCATCCCCCTGTTCGCACAGGTGGAAAACTGAGGCACAAGGGTTAAGCAACTTCCCTAGACACAGAGCCCATCAGTGGTGGAGGTGGGATTCAAGGTCCAGTGGTGGCCAGCAGAATGTCCCTGGATGAGGAGAGGGCACAGCTGGAGGGAGGGACGAATGGGGGCACTGCGGGCAGGGGAGCTGTACTCAAGGGCAGTGGGAATGAACTTGGCATGGAACTGTCCTCCTTTCCTTGGGAAAGTGCTTCCTTGATTCTGGCTTGGGTTCTTGCTGCAGTGGCAGTCCTGAGTGGCAATGGGTCCTACGACTTCAGGGAGGTCAGAGGTGGGGCCACCATCCCTGTGGATAAATGGAGAAGTTTGGGGGCCATGAGGTGCCTCCCTTCTCCTGAGTGTCCCCAGCCCCACCGTGGAAGCCAGACTCCAGAAAAGAGCGGTGCCTCCCCTTGGCCATAGAGAGGATAAAGCAGCAGCAGTTAAGTGGAGGCTGAGCGGACGCCTTGGGCCTGTGAGGGAGCGTGTGGTTAGTTCCTGGTCATCACCCAGCCGGCACGCTTTGCCAAATGGGCAGTTTTCAACCCATGACTGCTCACATCAGTGGGCTAGTCTATTAGGAGGGCTGGTGTGCCAGCCTTTGGGGACTGGTAGGAGCTTCAGTCACTCGGGAGCTTTCCATCAGCTGGCAAAAAGATGGGGCATTATCTGTTTGTCTTGAGAGAGATGGAGATGGGCAGAAGAAGGGGTGGGGAGGGGGGTGCGGTGAGGGAGTAAGGATAAGGCAATGGTAGAGGTGGTACCGACAGTGGTTATGGGGCTGGTGGCAATAATGGTGATGGCAGTGGTGGTGCTAATGTTGCCTTTGGTGGGGATTGCGACAGCGGTGATGGTAATGATGCTCTACTGGTCCGGATGGTGCTCATGGTGGTCATGGCGGTCACACTGCTGGTAATAATTAGTGCTCGTGGTGGCAATGGTGCTGGTGCAGGTGGCGGTGGTGATGGTTTGTGTTGGCGTTGTCGGTCAAGGTGATGATGGTTGTTGGTGGTGATGGTGGTGGCGTTTATTGATGGAGGTGCCAGTTGTAATGATGGAAATGGTAGTGAAGGGGTGCTATCATGGGTTGGGGTGAGCAGCTCAGCTATGCAGGGATCAGACCCCTCAGGAGCCTGGGCCCCCAATGCCAGAGGCACAAAGAGAACTTCTGGTTAACCTTGGAGCCCCGTGAACTAGGGCAGGCCCAGTTGTCCTCCCTCAAGCCCCATCCTGCTCCGCTGCAGCTCAGGGAGGAGCGTGTAGAGCCGGGAGGAAACAGGAGGTGTGGGGGCCACTAGGGAGCACATGACAATCTGCCCCAGCCCTTCCCGGGGTGCCCTGGGCACTGGATCCAGCGGAGATCTCAGGGTCCAACTCAGACTGCAGAGACGGAGCACAGACATCTGATAGACGCCCCCGTCCCCCCCCACCCCCCCGTAAGGAACCGCCGCATGACACACTTGCAGGGGCGCACACGCGGACCTTTGCCCGGGAACACATGTACACATGCATGTTCCCAGACACCCGAGGCTCACGTCCCAGATGCATGCGGGACAGTCCCCACGTGAGAACGCAAAGAGACAAGGGCGCACACGAGCGCGCGAGCCGGCCCGCAGTGGGTGCGCGGCCGCTGGACGCCGCACCGCCCCTCACGCGCACGCGCACAGACGCGCACGCGCTCCGCTAAGTAAAACCAGCGGAACCCAAGTCCGGCCGAGCCAATTGGAGACTCCTTGGCCCTGGAAGCCGTTGCTGCTGCCACCGAGAGACGCGGTCAATTAACTTCTCCCAGCAGCCGGGCTCCCTGACCCGCCCCGCCCGGCCAGCCCGCCCCTTCCCCAGCCCGCCTCCTTCCTCCCCTGCCTCCCCCTGGCTCTCCGCCCTGCAAAGCTCCCCTCTGACAAGGGACCGGCCCTGCCTTGCGTTGGCTGAGGGGCGGCAGCTCTGCCTGTTGAGAGTCTAAGGGAGCCAGGCTCTGCCCTGTGGAGTGTGAGGGGACACAGCCCTGCTCTTGGGGCTGAGGGGTCTAAGGGGACAGACATGTCCCTGTCCTGGTGTCTGAGGGGACCCGGCTCCAACTTGGGGGGGGGGGGGATGCGAGGGGAATGTATTAACCTCTGTGGGTCCCGCTCGTGGAAGTGGCTAGACTTGGTCACACTAAGCCGTCCCCAGGGCAGCATGCTGCCTTTACTCTGACCCGCTTCCAACCCTGTCGGGGGGACACAGCTTCAGGGTGCGACCACACCCCGATGCCCGTGATGATCTTGTTCTCCTCCTCAAAATGATTCCAGGGAACCCCAGTGGGTGGCAGCGAGTGCCCAGGGTGCAAAGGTTGGAAGGAAAAGAAGGAAGTATATTCCAGAGGAAACAGTGGGAACTGATACTCTCTTGTTGGCACCGTCAAAATACAGGGTCAGTCGGGCACCTGGGTGGCTCAGTCGGTTTAGCATCTGACTCTTGAGATTTCAGCTCAGATCATGCTCTCACAGTGCGTGAGTTCAAGCCCCGTGTCGGGCTCTGCGCTGATAGAGCAGAGGTGCTTGGGATTCGCTCTTTGTCTCCCGCTCTCTCTCCCAAAATAAGTACACTTAAAAAAAGAAAAAAAAACACAGGGTCGGCTTGGGTGGAAGGAGCCTCCAGATAAGCAGTGGGATGTGGGTGACTCCCACCCACAGCCCGCAGGGGAGTGTCCGCTCAACCAGACCACTGGCCAGCAATTCCTCAGTCCTCTAGCTTCTGGGACCACAAGGGTGGGAGCGGCTGAGGCACTCACCATTCACTGCAGAGAGCAGTGACTGGGGAGAGGGCCAGGATGGAAATTGGTGACTCCGGAGGTCCCCCAGGGCACTAGGGCTTGAAAGAATCCAGGGCTGGTTTATTTCCCCAGAGTTCACCACTCCTTATCCACCCCCTCTCCCTACCAGGTCCCCAACAGACAGGATCCTGTGAGGATCCATCCTGGGACATTCCATCCCTTTCCCATGTACCCTTAGGGAACAGACTGCACAGAGAGTATCAGTGGCTGCAGCCTACAGGGTCACTAGCGGACAGGCAGGGGACATTCCCCTCCCTCTTTTATCCTTCTGGTGGGACAGGCCCTACCCTTTGGAGCTGCAGATTCCCATCTGTAAAATGGGAGCTTTGTAAGGCAGAGTTCCCAAATTCTAGACTCAAGGCCTTTGGAAAGGGTTGGGGGGTGGGGGTGGGAATCCCTCAGGGAGTTTGGGATGGTTGTAAGACCTGCCTCTGAGCTGGTAAGTCGTGCCTGCAGTCTGACGTTCAACTTGGTAGGTGGATGCAGATGACGTCATGACCAAAGAGGAGCAGATCTTCCTGCTGCACCGTGCCCAGGCCCAATGCCAGAAGCGGCTCAAAGAAGTCCTGCAGAGGCCAGGTGGGGGCGGAGCCGGAAGGAGGCGGGGCCAAAGAAGGAGGGTCTGGAAGCGAGGTCCGAGGGAGGGAGGGTCCAAATGAAGATGAGAGCCTAGGATGCGGAACCAAGTGGCACCAGGAAAGGGGGGGGGGGGGGGGGTGCTGGAAGGGGAGGTCAGGCCAAAGTGGGGTGGGTCAGGTGTCATCAAAGTCAGCAGACTGAAATGCACTGAGCCTTCCCTCCCGTGGCAGGGTTAGGGCGGTATGAAGGCAGCCACAGTCCGAATCATCCCCACAGGCTTAGATCTGGCAAGGCACACCAGGATCAGGGGCACTGACTAGGGTGCCAAATCCCACTGGGGTGCGCTGGGACAGCTTCCTGGAGGAGGAGGTATCCAAGGAAGGTCCAGAAAGATAAGTAGATCTTTGAAGAGGGCCACCTGGTCAGAAGACGAGGCTGAGGTGTCCAGGGTCAGGAGAATTGGGGTGCATGGGGCTGGACGGGGAGGATGGGTACCTGGGGCTCTGAGTCATAGTTACTGTCCGGGAGAAGGTGTTTGATCTGAGGTAGGGAGGGCTGCTGCCCACCAGTGCGGCCTCTCCAGGGACCTGTGCTAAGGTGAAGAGGGGGCACTCACCTTCCTTCCTGCCTCCTGCCCTATCTTGCCCTGAGTCCATTTCCTGGAAGAGAAGATGGGAGCTCATTAGCACCCATCCGGGCCTCTGCTGCCTGTCTGATCAGTCTCATGGACCTGGAAGAAGCCCAGACCCACCCTCCCCCCCACCCCCCCCCCACCCCCACCCCCGACTGGCTGTCAAGAACAGTTTCCTGTCTGGAGCTGGCTCTCAGACTGCCGGGGACCCAAGCACACAGTGACACACTTTGTAGCACGTGGACTTTGCTCACAGTCACAGGGATTCACCTGGTCTCTTTGGTCACAGCCCTGTCCACACTGGCCCCACTGGTGACTCCTTGGTTCCCTGCCCTGGTGACTTCAGAGCTTGGGGGTCAGGTGGGCCCCCTCTCTTTGGGTCCCAGCACTCTTCCTAGTTGTGGAAGCCTGGAGGCACCTTGCCCCGCCCCAGCCCGCCCCATCCTGATGGAGCCCCTCTCTTCCTGCTCTACCCCATCTTGCTACCCCCTCCCTGCTGATGCCCCAAGGATCAGACACAGCCATTCCATCCCAGTTGGGGCGTCTGCCCTCAGCTTCCCATTGCTGCCACAGACCCTGACATGGGAGGGCCAGGGGCCCTGCTCAGGCTGTCACTGAAGGGACACAAGTCAGAGAATGAGGGAGACTTTTCGGCGAGGGAGAGAGATCTTGAACATCTCTCTACTGGAGAGAAAGGCCAGCCCAGCTCAGTCTCTGGAGTCCCTCTGTGGACCCTGTGGACCCTTAACTCAAGCATCTCAGGGCAGGGGATGGACGGGTAGGTAGACTTGCCTGAACACCCTTGACAGCTGCACACTCTTGCTGTTGTCGTCCACACCGCCAGCTTCCTGAGCTGCACAATGCTCTGGCCAGGCTGCGTTTTCACAGTTTAACCTCTCCGTGGACATCACCCCTATGGTCCGCTTTTGTCCTGCGCCCCCTGGTGGGGCCTCGTCCTCCTGCACAGGCTCTGGCTCCGACTCCTGGGTCAGAGGACACCGCCTCTGCCCGTGGGTTGCCCACGTTTACTGCTCTGCCGGCTAGTTGATCCCACGCCCGCGTGGTGTTCGTTCCCATTTGAACCTCCTGTTGACAGTCTCCATACCCTCTGCTTACTTTGCACCTGGCGAGTACTTTACAGTTTGTAAAGCGCTTCCTCACCTGTTACCTCAGCTCTTTCAATGGCCTGGGCTGTCAGCAGGACAGGGATGAACCCACACTGCACAAAGGGGGAGTCTGAGGCAGGAGTGTGCCCTGGGTCTCCTGCCGTAGGACAATCGATAGCCATGACTGCCCTGATTTCTCCAGCTGACATAATGGAATCAGACAAAGGATGGGCATCTGCATCCACATCAGGGAAGCCTAAGAAAGACAAGGCATCTGGGAAGCTCTACCCCGAGTCCGAGGAGGACAAGGAGGCGCCCACTGGCAGCAGGCGCCGAGGTATGTCTGTGCTTCCATGCATCCATGGGAGACCACCTAGGACCCACCCACCCCGCCGCTCGATCCCCGGCAAGTGAGCTCATGCTCTTCAGCTCTTGTGGAAAAGAAGAGGCTGTGGCCCCCTCCCTTAGGAAAGCAGGGGAGGGGCTGGGAGGAGACAGAGCCCAGGAGGTATGGTGTGGAGGGGGCCGGCAGCTGGATGGGCCCAGACACCCAGGAGATTTGGGCAGAGAACTTGCCCCACATTACCCCAGCGGTGGCCCCAGGGCTGTGGCCCCTCCCATGGAGAGAGATGACAGAGAACCTGGGAGACAGAGGGGCGGGGCCGGATACAAAGACAGGGAGAGACAGACAGGGGACCGGGAGGCACAAACTGGGACTGGGACTCTGTCAGAGGAGGGTCCATCAAAAATAGTATCCTGGGCCATAGACACAGAGCAGGAGAGGATGGTAGCCACGGAGGAGCGGGGCCAGAGAGAGTGAGACAAGGAGGGGAGAAGAAAAGAGACGGAGGAAGATGCAGGGCAGTGCTGTCCCTCAGGAAGGTAAGGAGAGACACACGCAGAGCCCAGGCTGCAGCCACAGGGCCGGTTTGAACCGGCTGGGTGGGCAGCAGATTCCAGATGGGCCACATCTGGGAGGCTGTGGTCACCCTGTGGCTCCCCAGGGACCAGAGGGAATTGTGGGCCTAGCCAGGCGGGGCTGGGAATATGGTGCCCAGGACAGAGAGCCTTTCACCAGGCTGGGGTGGGTCCAGCCATCAAGGCAGCCTTCCAGGATGGCTGGAGAGTCCTGTGGCTGGAGCCCTGCAGAGGGAAAGAAGGGAGCTGGGGGGTGGAAAGTAGAAGATTCAGAGGCCGGGGACCCTCCAAGGTCACTTAGTAGCTCTGCTGTGAGGCTGGAGCCCTAAAGTAGGGTAGAATCCCACAGATAGCACTTAGATTTGGGGGGATGATACCTTCCCTACGAATGATCGTTGGAGTCTTGTAGCAGGTGCTCAGGGTGGGTCTGGGAGGGGGGTGGAAGCACAGGCTGATATGGTCAGTCCCAGCTACCCGGTGAAGAAGCTGGAATACAAAGAGGGTGGACATCTGCATGAGGTCAGCTGGCACTGGAAGCCAGTCCTCCTGCCTCCTGTCCATGGTCCCTGGGCAACGATCACACGGAAAGCATTCTCAGCTGAGGGAATTAGTCTGGGAACTTCCCCTTCTCCAGGGACACCTGGCGGTGGGACCAAGAGTAGAGGAAAAAGAGAAAGGCCCGGCCAGGGGCTGAGTCCCTGAGGAGGGCAGGGCCCTAGGCTGTATGACTTCAGCAGATCACTTGTCTCTCTTGGCCTCCACCAGTCAATCTAGAAAATAGGGCCATGCCAGTACCTGCATACAGGGGCTGTGGGTGAATTCTATGAGGCCAGGTGGGTGCAGGGCACAGTAGGTAGTAAGGCTCAATACATTCTCTCCAGAATGCTCCAGGCCTGAGTTCTCCAGTCCTGGGGCACACCTGTCCCTGAGGGAGCCAGCGACCACAGGTGTGTTCATTCTTCTGGGTCACTAACCATGGACTTGACTGGTGTCCCCCACCTTGTCTGTCTGTCTCTGTGGGCACAGGGCGCCCCTGCCTGCCCGAGTGGGACCACATCCTTTGCTGGCCGCTGGGGGCACCAGGTGAGGTGGTGGCCGTGCCCTGTCCCGACTACATTTATGACTTCAATCACAAAGGTAAGGCAGGCTGGAGTAGGGTGGGGACCACAGGGGTGCCAGGACTTGGAGCTCAGGGCTCCAGACCTCTCTGCCTGCCCTGACCCTCCCCATGGACCCGCAGGCCATGCCTACCGTCGCTGTGACCGCAATGGCAGCTGGGAACTGGTGCCTGGGCACAACCGGACATGGGCCAACTACAGCGAGTGTGTCAAGTTCCTGACCAATGAGACTCGTGAACGGGTGCGAGCTTTCCCCCTCCCCAACCTGACCTGGATAAGGTCACCCTACCCCATTGGTGACCCCTGAGCTAGGCCTGACTCCTCCGGCAACCTTCACTGGCCTCTTACCCTCCACCTGAGTCCCAGGGCTCTGACGGTGTGTCCCCACCGGCACAGGAGGTGTTTGACCGCCTGGGCATGATCTACACCGTGGGCTACTCTGTCTCCCTGGCCTCCCTCACCGTGGCTGTGCTCATCTTGGCGTACTTCAGGTGGGCGGGGCGAGGGGCGGGGCCGCGCTCGGTGGGCGTGGGCGTGGGTGGGGCCGAGGTCCGGTGCCTCCCTTCCCCTTACCCGGGCGGGGCGTCCCTGCCAGCCGCGCACAGCCTGGCTTCCCGGCCACACACCCCGCCCCCCCCCCCCCCCCCGCGCGTCCCCGTGCCCTCACCCACGGTGTTGTCGCGCGCCCCGCAGGAGGCTGCACTGCACGCGCAACTACATCCACATGCACCTATTCCTGTCCTTCATGCTTCGCGCCGTGAGCATCTTCGTCAAGGACGCGGTGCTCTACTCGGGGGCCACGCTCGATGAGGCCGAGCGCCTCACCGAGGAAGAGCTGCGCGCCATCGCCCAGGCGCCCCCGCCGCCCGCCGCCGCCGCCGCCGGCTACGTGAGTGCCCCTCCCTCTCACCGGCGGCCCGCGCCCCCCTCCCCCCCTCCCCCCCTCTGGCTTCGCGGGAGACCCACCCTGCCGTCCCTCGCCCGGCACCTCCACCGGCCGCTAGGCCCTCCCCTCTGCCCGTCTCCTCCTGCCATGCCACTGGAGTGAGCCGCGCACAGCCACCCGGCACCCTCGACCCCGCTTCCAGCCCCTGCTGCCGTGGGCTTTGTGACTGTCTTCACCCGGCACTTTCCTCAACACTCCTGCCTCAGCCCAGCACGCCCACCCACCCCACCTCTTCACATTGCCCCCTGCCACTGTCCTGAGTGCCCTCCTGCCCCTGGCGACGGCTTTCCCCCTCTCCCTGCACCCCCAGCTCTGCCCTTGACCAGAGTCTGGCCCTTCCTGCCCTCGTGACCAGCACCACTTGTCCTATGTTATGAGCAGCCCTCAGCCCATCTCCAACTTCTGCACATGCAGGCCTGCCTTCTGGCTAACACCACTGCTCTCCTAGGCGGGCTGCAGGGTAGCTGTGACCTTCTTCCTTTACTTCCTGGCCACCAACTACTACTGGATTCTGGTGGAGGGGCTGTACCTGCATAGCCTCATCTTCATGGCCTTCTTCTCAGAGAAGAAGTATCTGTGGGGCTTCACGGTCTTCGGCTGGGGTAGGCAGGCGTGGGGGACAGCGGGGGCTGGGGCAAGGGAGGGGCCATGGGCAGCAGGGTCAAAGGGTCAGGTGCCCACACAGCATATGCCATCCCATCCACCCTTCTGTGAGTCTGACCCCATCCCAGATTCAGGCAACAGGCCTTGGCCAGGGGTCAGGGTTCACCTGGGATTGGCTCAGCCCGGGGTTGGGGTTCACTTGGCCTTGAGGCTCAGCCCAAGAGAAGGAGGGGGTCCTCTCAAGTTAAGATTCAGGTCAGGATCAGAGTGGGATCTCGGGTCAGAGATCACCCTAGGGCCAAGGTTGGGATCTGGGATGCCCCCTCCACCCTGAGCCCTGTTTCCCTACCGATCCCCCTCACTGCCTGCAGGATCCATGACCCAGAACCCCAGGGCGGGCTCTCGGCGTCATCTGAGCTTCGGCAGCCCCTCTGCAGAGTGGGTTGCTGGGGCGCTGCACGGCTCCCCCACGGGCTCTGGGATTGAGTTACCGATAATTGTCCATTATTGTTGGCAGCTCCCGAGCTTGGCTGGGCTCCGGGGCAACTGGCCAGACTGGGGCGACTGGCCAGACTGCAAAGGGGTAGGCCCGGTGGCTGAAGCCCTCCTCCCTGCACTCAGCACCCAGAAGCTCTCAGGTCAACAGCCACAGCCCCTTGCCACACCCTGACCTTGTCCTCACCCACAGCAAGCCCCAGAGCTGGGGGAGATCTGGGCCTGGTTCCAGGAACGGACATGGGCTCTGGGGCTCGAAGGTGTCAGGGTGGGCAGGACACACACAGATTGGGGGCACACAGAGCTTCACGACACAAGAATGTCACAGCTCCGTTTCCCGCCATAAACCCAGGTCGCACCCTGCCCCTCCCAAGAGTTCACCCGGCCTAGAATGAAGTGTGAGGGGCTGGAGGGTGGGAACCTGGGCTCCTTCTAGAGGCAAAGCTCACTGAGAGGTACCATGTGCATTCTGAGCTGACTCGGGTGGACCTTACTCAGCCTGGAACGACGGTTGTCACTGCATCCAGTCTCATCCGTGGGGGCTAGGGCCTTTCACGCTGGGTGTCGGGGAGGGGGGCGTGCTGGGACAGAAGAATGCTGGCACTGGGCCCCCTCCCCACAAGAGCGCCCCGTGCGGATCACTGCCCTTGAGAGCAGAGCAGGGGGGGATGGGCTGGGCACGGGGAAGTCAGCGATGCCTTATTTTACCCCGTGCCTGGCAGGTCTGCATGTGTGGGTAGGAGACGCAGAGCCAAGATGAGGGCAGAGGGCTGAACTGGGCGCTGGGCGCTAGAGCCTTCAGAGGAGGCTGTTGGGGAAGCAGAGTGGCACATGCCAGCCCGTGGCTCCAGGGTGAGGGGGGTCAGGGACGGCGACTGGGTAAGCTAGGGGTCCTCAAGGATGAGAGGGGTCTGGCGAGGAGGGCTGAGGGGGGAGACATCGTGGGCAGCACCTACGGTTCCTCACACGCGGCCCCCTCTGCACCCACAGGTCTGCCCGCCGTCTTCGTGGCCGTGTGGGTCAGTGTGAGAGCCAGCCTGGCCAACACCGGGTAGGTCCAGGTGGAGAAGGGGGCCAGCGGGGGCGGGGGGGTTCTGACACAGGCCAGAAACACCCCTGGAGCCCTCTTCCTCTGTGCGGTATGTGAGGGGGCTTCCTGTACCCTGGCCCTGAGTGGGCCCTGCTTCAGTTTTGTATCCAGCGTTGAGTCAGGTGCCCCCTCAGGGTCACAAGAGGCTGCTGCAAAAGAAGCGTGTGAGGGTGGCCTTAGGCCTGGCCACACCCAACACTCGGCCGTCCTCTGTCAGAGCAGACCAGCTCTGGGGCCACTCTGTGGGCAGGCTCAGGGTGGGAACAGGGGGGTGGGAGCTGATGCCTCGGCCTCCCCCAGGTGCTGGGACTTGAGCTCCGGGAACAAGAAGTGGATCATCCAGGTGCCCATCCTGGCCTCCATCGTGGTGAGCAGGGGTGGCAACAGGGCCGGGTGGGGGTATGTGTCACAGGCCCCAGTGCCCAGCCCCTGACGGGGACTCGAGGCTTCCCCGGACCCCAGGACTGGAGCCACAGGCCTGAGAAGCAGCTGCCCCCCACCCCAGTCCACTGGGGAAACCAAGGGCCCACCTGGGGACGCAGTGGCAGAGCAGAGTCCGGGCAGGGCCGCGTGCCCCGGGGCCCTTGCCCCCACCCCCGGCTGGGGTGCAGCTCGAGATGCAGCCCTCCCTCCCTCCCACAGCTCAACTTCATCCTCTTTATCAACATCGTCCGGGTGCTGGCCACCAAGCTGCGGGAGACCAATGCCGGCCGGTGCGACACGCGGCAGCAGTACCGGTGAGCTGTGCCCGGCAGAGCCCGGCTCCTCAGAGCTCAGGGGTCATCAGACCCCGGCACCATGTGAAAAAGCAAAGACAGAGGCCCCAGGAGTGAGCCTGTGTCAGGGGGAGAACCCAGCTCCTGACTCCCTGGCTGGCCCCAGGGATCTCACCCCAGAGCCAACCTGGGCCATTCGGTGCTAGGCCCTGCGCTAGAGCTGGGGTCTGCAAGGGTGAGACAAACCCAGACCTCTCCTTGAAGAGCTGATCGTTCAAGTCTGAGGGACCTGAGGGCCGTGGGTGGCTTCGAGAGGGCGGTGGTTCAGCTAAGACCTGAGGAATGGGCCGTGGGATGAAGAAGGCAGGCAGGGGTGGCGGGGGGGGGGGGGGGGGGGGAAGATGAGTGTGTGCCAGTAGGGGGACCGGCAGGTGCAAGCCCAAAGAGCCCTATTAACACTCTGCCAAGACAGCGAAGGGTGGTTGTCCCAGGTTAACTGGATTGTGCTCCGCCCTGGCCGGAGCCTCAGGTCCCATAGTGGCTCCCGAAGCCTGGAGCCTAGGGCTGGCGGGTGGGGACGGCACCATGCCTAATGAGGGGAAGGGGCTTGTTCCTGACCCGCGTAACCTGCCGGCCCAGGAAGCTGCTCAAATCCACGCTGGTGCTCATGCCGCTCTTTGGCGTCCACTACATCGTCTTCATGGCCACGCCGTACACCGAGGTCTCAGGGACGCTCTGGCAAGTCCAGATGCACTACGAGATGCTCTTCAACTCCTTCCAGGTGCGCAGGCCCTGCCCAAGGCCCGGCCGAAGGTGGGGAGGGCAGCGGAGGAGGGTCCACTCCCACCCTCCCTGGATGCGGCCTCCGGGCCCTGACCCCACGTGCCTCTCTCCACAGGGATTTTTTGTCGCCATCATATACTGTTTCTGCAACGGCGAGGTAAGCGGTGGGCGACGTTGGTACGAGGCAGGGAGAACGGGAAAGCGCCAGGGGCCCCCCAAGTCCTGTCCTTCCATTCTTCTGTTCAGCTCCTCCTATATTCCTCCAAGAACATCCCCGAGGACATTTGTGAAAGCAGAGTCTTTCCAGATGATTCAGGCTTGGGACGTCCTAGGATTTGTGGGCTCTTCGATCTCTGGCATAGCCAGTGTCTTCCCAAGCCCACAGTTGAATCTCCGTAATCCAGACTGAACAACTCAGCCACCCTTGGGGCCATTTGAGCCTTGTAGACTCTGGGCGTGTCAGCTGCCTGAAGCCAGGCACCATGTTCTGAGGATGACGGGATTTTACTTGGCCTTGGAATTTTCCAGTGATATCCCGTGCCTTCAGTTCTATTCAGTGCTGAGTGTTGTAGGGGCAGGGAGGAGGGCACGGCTGGGCCTGGCCGGGGGGCACATGTGGCAGAGGGGTTACCTGACGTCCTGCCCTCCTCCCACCACCCCAGGTACAGGCTGAGATCAAGAAATCCTGGAGCCGCTGGACACTGGCACTGGACTTCAAGCGGAAGGCACGCAGCGGGAGCAGCAGCTACAGCTACGGCCCGATGGTGTCTCACACGAGTGTGACCAACGTAGGCCCCCGCACGGGACTCGGCCTGCCCCTCAGCCCCCGCCTGCTGCCCGCCGCCACCACCAACGGCCACCCCCCGCTCCCCGGCCACACCAAACCGGGGGCCCCGGCCCTCCAGACCACACCACCTGCCGTGGCTGCTCCCAAGGACGATGGGTTCCTCAATGGCTCCTGTTCGGGGCTGGACGAGGAGGCCTCTGCGCCGGAGCGGCCACCTGCCCTGCTGCAGGAGGAGTGGGAGACAGTCATGTGACGGGGGACCTGAGGGTGGGACCCATGGACATGAGGGCCGACAGACGGACCAAGAGACGGGTGGTTGGACGGTTGCCCACTCAGGGCTGGGGCTGGGAAGACAAAACAGGAAAAAAAAAAAAAAAAAAGGGAAAAGGAAGCAGCGTGTAGCTTCCTGTGGTCTGAACTGGGGACTTGGGAGGGGAGGGGCAGGAGCATCGGAGAAGTTCATGGGTGTCACCTCAGGAGGGACTCTGGGGGCCACAGGCACAGTGGAGCAGGAAAGACCTGGGAGAGGCCTACAGTGGCTGGAGTTTGCTGGGGTCACACAGGGACCCGGCGGAGCCATGCAGGGGCGGGGCCCCAACCTTTCCCTGCCACCCTTGGATGCTTCTGGTTGGACCGAGGCCCCCGGGGGGACCCAGGCTCCTCCGGGCCAGCTCTCCACCTGCTGCCCCAGTCACTGTCCACCAAGGGCCAACCGCATATCCCTAGGTCCCTGGCCCTGCTCCGGACCCCTTCCTGCCCCTCTGGTGGCCATACTGGGCCCCTTGGAGGCTGGGGTACGCAGGGAGCCCTCCATACGTGGTCCCAGCCCCCACCCCAGATGTGACACACCCCTGGCAATCAGACTGAGGGTGAGGGTGCGGGGAACATGCCGAGGCCATCAAGTGAAGTGTGAGCTGCGGCCTCTGCTCTGGCCTGGGAGCTGTGGGGGAGCCTGGGGACAGCCCACAGGTCTGGCTGGGCTGAGGACCTGCAGGACCAGCATGTCCACTCCCTGTGCATCCGAGGCTGTCGCTGAGCATCCCCCTCCGTCACCCATCCACTACATTCCTTGCCCCCTTGGCCCCTGCACTGCCCAGTCCTGGGCCCCAGAATGACCTCCTTGAGAACTGACCCAGCTGAGTGTCCATCCCGTGCTCTGACCAGCACAAGCTTCTTCATTCCGAAGGCAGCCCTGACCGACTCTGGGCTTACACAGGCCAGCACCCCTGCCTGGCCCTTCCTTCAGCCCAGCGCCACCCGTTTGTTCTGCTCCATGGACTCAGCGTCTGGAAGGCGCTCCCATCTCTAACGGCACCGCCACCACGGGGGGCTGGGTGAGGGGTCACGGGGGAGGGACCGCAAACTCACTTGGGCAGCGGGTGGCACAGGTGTGCTCTGGGCAGCCTCAGGCCCGGCCCTGCCTGTCCTTCTAGATGGTGGGCAGGGCAAACAACTGCCCAAGGCCTGGCACACGCCTGGAGCACCATGTGGTGTCATGTGCTTGGAATGGCGTGAGACGCACGGGCCAGGACCTGAGCCAGTTTAAGCATCGAGGACTCCCGTGAACACCGGGCACCACTGGAAATCATACAGGGAGAGCAACAAGGTCTGAGCCACATTTAGAAGAGTCCTTGCATCAGTGGAGAGGCCGGAGGAAGTTAGGGGTCAGGGGACAGGCAGCCGGCAGGCCAGAAGCACCCTGGATGAGGTGCTGGCTGGGAGGAGGCCCAAGCAGAAGAGAACCCCCATCCCCTTCCCAGGGGTGTCCATGTGATGCCCCTCTTCAGGGCTCAGAGCTATGGGACCTCTGGACCACTGGGCTTTCTGGGAAACTCGTCCCACCCACCCCGCAGGCAGGCACTGAGGCCTCTAGTGGGCTGGGCCCTGGGGCCCCACCGTCTAGCCCAGACTCCTCCTGGGGAGGCTTCTGAAATAGAGTCCATGAGGCCCCCTCACCCTGAAACATTCAGACTGGGTATCCCTAGGCCAGGGCTGTGTCTTCCCCCTCAGACTAGGCATGCCCCAGAACAGAGCTGAGCCTCCTCTTTCAGATTGGATTCCCTCTAGGACAGGGTTTAGTCTCTTCCTACAGACCAGGGACCTCCACCCCAGGACAAGGCTGTGCTCACTTCAGGTGAGATACCCACAGGACAGGGCTGTGCTCCTCAGACTATATACCCCCACACCCCTACCCCAGGACAGAGCCAGGCCTTCCCCTTTAGACTGGGAACCATTTCTGGGATGTCCAGGACCGGACTGGACCTTATACCAGTCCAAGCCCCTAGGCCAGGAGCCTCCTCTCTCAGACCCAGAGCCCCTGGGCCAGGGCCGGGCTTCCCACTCAGAGAGGCCCTTGAGCAGCGCCTGGGCCATCCAGGTGTTGGCAGAGGAAGTGGGAGCCCTCAGTGGGCTTGGCAGGCAGTCAGGACCCTGTTTTCCTTGAGCAGGGGCTGGAGCCAGGTGGTCACTTCTCCCTTCAAGGCCTCCCAACGCAGCCAAGCCGCAGGGAACACGTAAACAGCAGGCGAGCCGGGAGCAGGCAGGCAGGGAGGAGGGCACTGAGACCCCGGCTCCGCAGCCTCCTTGGCCACAGCGGCTGGCACCTCATGGGCTGCCATCTACTCGGAGCTGGGCCAGCGAGGCTGCCTGCAGCTCCCACCTGTCCTGTGCGTGTGGAGAGGCCCTGCCCTCTCTGGCCTGTGTTCCTTCGGCCCAGACTGGGACAGGGACCTCGGAAGACCATTGGAAGGTACCCTCTTAGGGCCCCCTGGAACACAAGGCCAGGCCTCTAGGTTGGGTGAGACCATAGCTCCCGGCTCAGAGTGGGGCCTAGGGGTCCAGGGGCACCAAAGAGACGGCCCTGCTCACCCTCAGCCTGCAAGCCTGTTGAGAACCAGGATGGAGCGGGCCCCCCATGCCCACCTGGAGCGGGCAGGCTGGGAGAGCCCACATCCTTCTGCTCTCACCCTGGGAAGGTGGGAGGGGGCAGAACAGACACAGGGGAAAGGGGACTGAGTTCTCTGGAAGTTCAGAAGGGACACGACCCTGCCCTAGAGGGTCTTAAGGGGACACAGCCCTGCTCTGATGGCGTGTGAGGGGCCGTGACCCTGCCCGGGGGTCTGACAAGGTCCTCCTCTGCCTTGGTTCATGGAAGAGGTCTGGCTGTGGGGGTCCGTCAGGGGGGCAGGAGCAGTGGGGCTTGCCGCTCAGCTCCGGCACACAGGCTGGGCTGGGTCCAGCTGCCTGTACCTCATGCCTCCTCAGCCAATTCCAGGAGAATGATCCCCGCCTGAGGCTACCGTGGCCAACTGAAACAAGCCTTGGCTGGGGCGGAAGAGCCTCCTCTCGGGCAGAGGAGGGAACTCCAGAGCCAGGCAGGGGCCTGGACCCTGGCTGGCTCCCGGTGTGTGCTGTGTGATCCCGGGCAAGCTGCCTTCCCTCTCTGAGCCTCAGCTTCTCTTCTGTGGTCAGGCCCCTGTCCAGGTCTCCAGGCCTGTGTGGATTCAGTAGTCCCACTCCTCAGTGGGCCCCCAGGACACAAGGCCAGGATATCCCCAGTGACTGGTTCCCTCCTTCGGTATATCACAGTCCTGCAGGCAGTGGGGGCCAAGAGATGGTGGGTGTGGATTCTGGGCAGCTCCTCCTGTCTGAGGGCCGGGGGAGCGGTGAGGGGAAGGGGGCCAGGGTCTCAGAGGCAAAAGAGGCAGAAGAGGCAGAAGACCAGATTCCAACCTTCCCTTCTGGCCTCAGCTCTCCAACTGTTGGGGGAAGGGAGGCAGCTGCATTAATTATGTGCCTCCTGTTCAGGCCCCCCGGCCCCCAGCAGTCTTTGTGGGGGTAGAGAGGTGAGCTTCCCAGGGAACCGCTGGGGGTGGGGTGGGGAGCTGTGCAGATGAGCAGCCCCCATGGGCTCCTGCTGGCTTTGCTTCCCAATGGGGAGGAGGAGGGGACGAGGCGAGGCTGGGAGGATGGGCTTCCAGGCATGGGAGGGCCGGCCTGGGGCCACCCAGCACCTGTGGCTGCAAACGCTTCAGGTGCTGGCATTCAAGGCCCTTCCCCTGCTCCTCCCGCTCCCCACGCTGTGCTCTCCTGGCAGCCCAAGGCAGCTGGTCCCTCCTGGGAACCGTCCAACCCCAGCATGTATCAGTCTGGGGACAGCCTTGATGGGGAACCACACTCTGGCCCCGCCCAGAGGCCACACTGGCCAGCTGGGTGCCCCCAACGAGCTCACCATCAGCGATAGAGGGATGTGCTGTGGGGCTTTTATGTGTGTACATATTTGTGTGGGTCTATGTTTATTTGTATTTGTGTGTGCATATTAGTATGTGTCTATTTATTAGTATTTATGTATGTATATTTATAAACGTGTGTGCCTGTTCATATATGTGCCTAGTGATATGTGTCTGCTGTGTCTTAATTGTATTGTCAATTTGTGGTTCTATCTGTACATAAACGATACCTATCTGTGTGTGTGTGTGTGTGTCCATTTGCGTGGCTGTATTGTGTGTCTATTTGTATTTGTGTGTATGTCTGTGTATACGTGTGTGTCTGTTTGTGTGTGTGTGTCTGTGTGGACCTGTGGTCTGAGAACGCCGCCTGTGGGTGGAATTTGGCCCAGAGACGTGTTTGGTTTGGCCCCTACAATATTTTCAACGTCTGGAGCCAACATTTAAAAATCAGGATATTTCACATAAAAATTCAGCTTTTCAGTTTCTCTTAAAAATTCAGAAGCCCTGGCAGCCTTGGGCCTGTGCTCCCATGAGGCTGCTCTCCTCCAGCGCCACACACGGGTGCCCATCCTCCTGCCCTCCGCACCCTCCCCACTTACCTGCCTACCGGCACCTTGAGGATGACTCAGTTTGTGACCCCAGAGTGTGCGGTCACAACTGAGTGTGAGCCCAGTTGTCAGGGAGCATGTACCTGGACTGAGTCTGCAATGTGGGGCTGTACATGTGAATGCATATGTGTGTGTGAGGTCAGTCTGTGTGAATAGGGTAAGTGTGAAGGCATGAGTGTGTGCATCAGGCCAATCTGAGTGCACGGGGGACATGCGGGTGTCTGCGTGTGCATGTGGGGGTATATGTGTGTGAATGCACGCACGTGTGTGTGCATGGGGGGGGTGTGCGTGGCTGTGTTCGTGGCCATGTGGAGTGTGTGGGCCACTGTGGTCTGGCATGCTCTGCATAGGGGCCTCTTCCGGCCTTTGATGGGGAATTGGATTCCCAGCTTCTGGCTGGGCTGCCTTGTGGGATTTATTTCTGTCTCAGTGCCGACCAGAGGCCTGAGTAATGGGAACATTTAAAGAAAACCAGTAAATACATAGAGAAGGGGCAGGCTGGCCGGGAAACTCTGCCTGGACACCCTTGCCCAGCCCACAGCTGCCAGAGGCCCTGAGGCCAGGCCTGAGCCGGGGAGGGAAGCAGCCTTAGGACCTAGCACGCACATGCACCCCGTTCTGTGGGTTGCCCACTTCTGCCCACCCAGGCCCATCAGGTGAGGGCTGTGCTGCCCGGATGGCCCCTGGGACAAAGACAGGCATCTTGGGAGCTTGGCTTCAAACAAGAGATGCTCAGGACCGGCTCAGAGGATGGCAGAGGATGCCATGTGAGGTCTGGCCCAGGGGCTAAGGGACCCTGACCTTCCTTCCAGGCGAGTCCCTTTCCCAGCCAGACTATACAGGGTCCACATCCCTGGGTATTCTGTACATACGGGCCTCACACAGGTGCAGACCCTTCCCCAGGAGGAATGAGGCTGCCTGAGACCTGACAGGGCTGGTGCTGCCCCTAGAGCTGTGGTGCCTGGTGCCTGGAACCTGAGTAAGGCTGGTGTGGACTGGGGGCCTGGGGTGCTGTTCTCCTAGCGGGCCCCCACAGTTCTGGGCTTCAGGTCGACAGAGCACCACTCTTGGGACCATCTTGGACATCAGTCACTTAAATGACATATGCCCTGTGGGAAAGGAAGGATTGCTTTCCCTGGTGGTGAGATGTGCATTACACAAGACCCACAGAGCAGCAGGAAAACAGGCTGAGCTGACCCACACTCCCTCTCAGGGGCCCTGGGTTGATGTCTTCTGCTGCCCCCCAGTGGCCATGTGAAGATGGGGAAATAAAGGCTGCCAGGAGACTTGTCCATGCAGTCTCCAGGCTGAGTGGACTTGCAGGGCCCTTGAGGCCCCAGATCTCACCACTTACGATGCCCCACTAATGTCTAGCCAGAGGGCTCTGGGGGAAGCGAGGAATTTCAGGCGGGTCTAAGGGAGGGAGTTTGGCTCCCACCACCGGAGGAAGGTCAACTCCTAGAGGACAGGGTATCATCGGATTCACAGCCATACAATCAGCCCCTGAAATAGTGCCCAGCACCGGGCAGATACTCAGGGAGCAGATCTGAATCCCCAGATCCTATAGGGTGGGCGGCCTTGCAGCAGGTCCTGGACATGGCTCAGAGCCCCGCGGAGAGGATGCCTGGATGAAGGTGAGCAGACATCTCACACTAGAGCCCAGCAGTGTGAACACTAGCAGTGCTGGTGAGCAGCAGTGTGGAACCCCAACAGGGGATTTGGCCACAAGGCCAGGCCAACTCCACAGAACTAGATTTGCCCAAACTGGGTGCCTTCACACTCTTGACTGCAGCCTGCTGGGCTAGGCAGAATCTTCCCTCGTAACTTGAGGGGTTGTGCCTCTCTCTGACCCCGTCGGCTATTCCTCACTGTGGTATAGGCCCTGTACCAGCCCCCGGGGACCCATCCCTGCAATCCCAGGTCCAACTTCCTCCCAATCCCCTTGCTGCCCTTCCTACCTAGAGGCACCAAGCCTGGGTCTCTGGGCCAGCAGGCCTCATCCCCCTGTCCTCTGCTGGGGAAGGGGTGTTGCAGCTCAGGCCCGATAACCTCTCCAGAGATGACCCAGCGGCCAGATGTCCTCAAGGATTGCAAGCAGGAGGGACATGAAGTGTTGGGAGGGCAGTCAGGGCTGTCCTGGGGAGGTACCTGATGAGCTGGGCAGCAAGGGGCACACCAGAGCTCCCTCCATCCACAGAGGTGGGCACTGCCACCTGTCATTCCCTCAGCCCTGTGATACGGGGGCTGCTGGGGCCCGAGAGCCCCCAACCTGCCCCTCCAACCAAGGCCAAGATTCACTATGACCAAGTCTGTGGATCCAGAAAACTTGTGTCTTATTTTTCAAGTGCTTCTTAAAAAAAAAAATCACACAATTTATTAACATGTGTTACCATTTTCTTTGTTCACCACTAAAGACATCTTAAAACTTTTCGACAGAATATAAATTCAGAGGAAGTTAAAAAGATAGTACACCACAGTCCTGTGTACTGTTCACCCAGTCTCCCCTGATGGCTACATCTTCTGAAGCTATAGCATAATGTCAAAACCAAAACCAGGCATCTGACATTGGCACGTGTATGTACAGTTCCATCCCATTTTACCACGTATATAGATTTGCATAATCACCAGTGCGACCAAGAACTATTCTATCACCACTAGGAACTCTCTCAAGCTACCCTGTCATATACAGCCATGCTTGCCCCTTACCATTCCTAACCCCCTGCACCCACAAATCTGTTCCCTATGTGTAGGATTTTGTCACTTCAAGAATATTATAGATAGGGAATTGTACAGCATGTGATTTTTATATGTATAAGATAGATGCATATATGTATATTTCACTCAGCATTAATGCCCCCGAGATTCATCCAAGCCACTCACTTTTATCAAGTTTGTTGTTCCTTTTTTACTGCTGAGTAGTATTCCATGGTATGGATGCACCAGTTTAACCAGGCACCAGGACATTTTGTGGTTGGTTAATTTGTTTTTTTCATAGAATAAAAACTTACTTAATTTTCCATTCCGTTACTCCCCGAAGTACAGGACCAAGTGAAGTAATGTCTTCATCCACCGCCATAGGTCAGAAATGTATTACCACATATCCTTATTTCACCCATTTTTGTGTAATATTTTAATTCCAAAATGAAGGATGGGGAGTTATACTAAGACCTTGATCTTCATCTGATGACTTGGAAACCTCCATTAAACTGGAGATCTGGGCTGGTTTTTTTTCGTTGTTGTTTGTTTTTAAGTGACATATCCTGGATGGACAACAAATTCAAATAATCTAGCATTCAATAAGCCAATAATACTTGTGAGATTTGGCTTTTTCCTAGCTTTCGGTGATTATAAATAAAGCTGTTACGAACATTTGTGTGGACAGGCTTTATTTCTCTGGAATAAACGCCCAGGCGGAGCGTGGTTACTGGGTTACACAGAAAGTGTATGTTAGTTTCTTAAGAAACTGCCAAACTGTTTTCCAGAGTAACTGTACCATTTACAGTGCCACCACCAATG
Organism: Neofelis nebulosa; assembly: GCF_028018385.1. Lineage (NCBI taxonomy): Eukaryota > Metazoa > Chordata > Mammalia > Carnivora > Felidae > Neofelis > Neofelis nebulosa. Next base: position 153,732,625 of record NC_080785.1, on the reverse strand, counting down.
TACGAAAGATTCAGCTTCTCTACAGCCTTGTCAGCATTTGGTATCCGCACTCTTTTTGGAACCTTGCTGATGTAGGGCTCGATCGCGCAACTCTGGGATCATGACCTGAGTGAAACCAAGAGTGGGACGCTTATTCGGCTGAGCCACCCAGGCGCCCCAGCACTCTTTTTTAGTTAAGCTATCCTAACAGGTGTGTGATGATGGCTCATCATGGCCTTCATTTGCATTTTTCCTTAATGGCCAATGATGCTCTCCTGTGCTTATCTGCCATTTATATACCCTCTTCCTTCCTTCTGTTGTGAGAGTTCCTTATATATTCCAGATAGGAGTCCTTTATCAGATATCGGGTCTGCAATTTAGTCTGCAGCTTTTCATTCTCTTAACATTTTTTTTAAAGTTTTTATTTATTTTTGAGAGAGAGAGGGAGAAAGAGAGCACAAGGACAGAGGGGCAGAGAGAGAGGGAGACACAGAATGTGAAGCAGGCTCCGGGCTCTGAGCTGTCAGCTCAGAGCCCGACGCAGGGCTCGACCCCACAATCCATGAGATCATGACCTGACCTGGAGTCGGATGCTTAACCGACTGAGCCATGCAGGCACCCCTTAACAGATTTTGTTGAAATAAAAGCTTTCTGTTTCAGTTAAATCAAATTTCGATTTTTTTTCTTCATGAATGCGCTTCTGGGTCTCGTGTCTAAGAACTCTTCACCGAGCTCTAGGTCCTGAATGTTTTCTCCTAAAAGCTTTTATAAGTTTTACATTTTATGTTTACACCTATGATCCACTTTAAGTTTTGGAACCTACGTTTTTAAGAATAACAACTGGGCTTTAGGTTGGGGCTTTCTTCGGCATGTGGGGATCCAATCGCTCCAGCACCATTTGCTGAAGAGTATCTTGCCTCTACTGAGCTCGTTTTGCACCTCTGTTAAAAATTAGTGGGGCATCTGGGTGGCTCAGCCGATTAAGCATCTGACTTCGGCTCGGGTCATGATCTCACGGTTCCTGGGTTCGAGCCCCATGTGGGGCTCCATGCTGACAGTGCAGAGCCTGCTTGGGATTCTCTCTCTCCCTCTCTTTCTGCCCCTCCCCCGAGCACACATGCTCTCTCAAAATAACTAAACTTAAAAAAAAAAAAAAAGCAAATCAGTCGGCTGTTACTTGTTTGGGGCTACTTGAGTTCCCTACTCTTTCCCACTGTTCTCTGTGCCTATCTTTCCACCAACACCACCATCTTGATTACAGGGTTTTTTTAAGTCAGGAATTCAATATCCTTAGTATAGAGCTATGCAAATTATTTCGTCTTGGGTGAGCTGTGGTAGTTTGTGCTTTTCAAGGAATTGGTCCATTTCAGCAACTTTTCAAATTGATGTGGATATTTAGAGTATCCCCTTATTGTCTCTTTGAGGTCTATGGGGTCGGTAGTGACAGCCTTGCTGCCTTCTGAATATTTGTAACTTGTGTCTTTGTCAGTCTTGCTGGAGGTTAGTCAATTATTGATTTTTGCAATGTTTACCAGTTTCTTTGCTTACCACTTCTTCCTGCATCCTGTGGCAGCCACTGCTGGCTGCCTTCCCAGGACTCTTTCTACCCTTCTTCTTTTCTCATGGAACCTCAATTCCAATCACGGTGGCAATGTGCCCAGCTTAAAATACCCTTACTCCCCACATGTCTGCAGTTCGGGCTGGATCGGACATGGTAATGGCTGGTGGATGTGAAGGCGAGCCTGGTGGACTGGGCTTGAAGCCAGTTTCCTTAGTTGGCTTGCCCCTTGCCCTTCCCCCTCCTGCCCGTAGTTGCAGCCCGGTGGCGCAAAGACTCCTAGGGGAGCTAAGGACGGCAGCTGGGGAGACAACGGAGAACCATGTCCCTGGAGCCACCGCATCCCCATGGACTTAACACAAGAACAGCAAAGCCTCCTGGCTGAAGATCCTGTTTGTGAGTGTCCACCAGATGTAGTCCCGATTCTCTCCTGCTCTCCCAGCTCCTACCATGCTTCCTCTCACTACAGAGCGTTCCTTTCGAGTTCTTCCAGCAAAGATCTGTGCAGAGTAAACACTTGGTATCGGAAGCCCGAAAATGTCTGTCTGGTGCGATGTCCGACAATTAAGCAGATGGACATTTGCTTCCTCAGCACTCAGGAAAATGTTGTCTTGTAGTATCTACCACTGATGAAAACAGAATGCATTCATTCATAGGTTGTTTTATCTTCCGTGTGCTTGTATGATTTTTCTTTTTACCCCCAGTGTTCTAACCCAGACCATTGTAGTGAAATTGCAGACGTGGTCATTAAAAAATTGCACTTCAGGGGTGCCTGCGTGGCTCAGGTGGTTGAGCGTTCGACCCTTGATCTCAGCTCAGGTCTTGATCTCAGGGGGAGTTCAAGTCCCTTACTGGGCTCCAAGCTGGGCATGGAGCCTACTTAAAAAAAGAAAAAAATTGGGGTGCCTGGGTGACTCAGTCGGTTAAGTGTCTGACTGATCTTGCAGTTCACGAGTTCAAGCCCCGCGTCCGGCTCTGTGCTGACAGCTCAGAACCTGGAGCCTGCTTCCAATTCTGTGTCTCCCTCTCCCTCTGCCCCTCCTCTGATCACTCTGTCCCTCTCTCTCTCAAAAAATAAACAGTAAAAAAAAAAAAAAAAATTCCATTTCACACTTACCGAGTAATTTGGTTGTGAATTCTGGAGACCTCTCTCCTTAAACAAGTATGCATGTGACATACAGAATATATACCAAGAAAGTATATAAAATGAACGGATAGAGAATAAAACGAATTCCTGCCACTCAAGCCAAGTTAAAGAACGTTATCGATACCTCAGAGGGCTCCTTCCCGGAGTGAATTGCAAGCCTAGTGTTGAGGACTGTCACCTTGCTTTTCTGCACCCACTTTACCCTCCGTACGCGTATCCTTAGAGAGTGTATTGTTTCACTGCCTGTTATGTAACACCACAGAAGTGGCTCATACTCCCTTTCTTCTGGGACACGACATCGCATGTGGCTGTAGCTCACTTCATTGCCAGAGTCTTCCACCGGACGAATCACAGCTTATTACACGTGTGTTTCAATGTGGTGGATGTGTGCACATGCGCTGTGATGAATGACGCTCCTGCAAGCGTCACACCCGTGCCAAGGTCCCCCAGGACACTGCTTCTGGAATTGCTGCTCACAGCTTGTACACGTGTTCCGCTTCTCCAAAGTGGTCGCACCCTTTGGGCGGCAAGTGACAGCCCCAGTGCTGCACAGCACATTCACATAGCTAATACCACTTCTGTCCGAACGTCTCCCCGTCTGAGGTTACCCCAGCTACCTTTGTTGGTTCTGGGCTTGATAGAGCTTTTCTAATCCCTTCACTTTCCATCTTTCTTTGAGTTTAGGTTTGGATTTAAGCTTTATTTTTTAAACAGCATCAGACTGAGTTTAAAAAAAAATAAGGTGGTTTAGTACACTGATGTATTTTGGATTAATTTACTTGTCCCACTTTTCTCTCTTTGCCTTCTTTTGGGTAGTGTTTTGTTTTGTTTTGTTTTTTTACAACTGCTTTGGAAGTGGTACACTCTTTTTTTTATTGTTAGGGTCACCGCAGAAATGTCAGCCTGCCTGTGTAGCAGAGTCTGAGTCTTTTGTCTCTTCACCCGTGAGCTTCGTAGAGAGCTGTAATTCCAATCAAGAGTATGTACCTACCACTGCTGTTACATGTTCTCGTAGCCCTTGTCTTACTTTCATTCCATGGAACATTCTCATTTTATAACCTATTTAGAGTTCCACCTTCTCTTTGTTCCTACTTCTAGTTCAGATTTTCCATCTGGGATCCAGTCTCATTTCAATCTGAAGACATCCTGTAGAACTTTTTTTTTTAAGAATGCTTATTTATTTCATTTTTAGTTTTCTTTTTTTAACATTTATTCATTTTTTTTTCAACGTTTTTTATTTATTTTTGGGACAGAGAGAGACAGAGCATGAACGGGGGAGGGGCAGAGAGAGAGGGAGACACAGAATCGGAAACAGGCTCCAGGCTCCGAGCCATCAGCCCAGAGCCTGACGCGGGGCTCGAACTCTCGGACCGCGAGATCGTGACCTGGCTGAAGTCGGACGCTTAACCGACTGTGCCACCCAGGCGCCCCTAACATTTATTCATTTTTGAGAGAGAGACAGAGCATGAGCAGGGGAGGGGCAGAGAGAGTGGGGCACCCAGAATCAGAAGCAGGCTCCAGGCTCTGAGATGTCAGCATAAAGCCCAACATGGGGCTCAAACTCACAGACCACGAAATCATGACCTGAGCTGAAGTTGGACAATTAACTGCCTGAGCTTCCCAGGCGCCCCTATTTAATTTTTTAACAACAGCTTGAGATATAATATACACCTCATACAATTTGCCCATTGATAGTGTATAATTCAATGGCTGTTAGCATATTTCCAGATGTGTGCAACCACCATAATCCACCGTAGAATATTTTCATTACCCCCAAAATTGATTTTTTTTTTCATGAGGGTCTGCTGGTAATAGACGCTCTGGGCTTGCTTGTCTGAAACTATCTTGTACTTGTAAGATATTTTCTCTGGGTATAGAATTTTAAGTTGACAATTTCTTTTCATCCAGTTAACACTGATACCAGAAGGTATCTCCCCAGTTAACACTGGTTGTGGTTGAGACATCTGCTGTCTTGCTCATTAAAAGGGAATCAATCTTTTCTAATTTTAAAATCATTTCTGCTCTTTTCATTCTGCCAACTTATTGCACTGTGTCTGGGTATGCAGTGGTTTTAAAATACATCCACAAATACTTAGACCTCCCTTCCAGAGGTGGAACTAATTCTCCTTTGAGTGTGGTCTGGATGTAGTGACTTGCTCCTCACAATATAATGTGGCAGTACACCACTTCCAAGACCAGGTCATAAAAGGCTCTAAAGCTTCCACTTGCCTCTGTCTTGGCTTGCTCACTCTGGGGAAAACCAGTTGCCACAGGACGCAAACACGCAGGCAAGCCTGCCAGAGAGATCCATGTGGCAAGGACTTGTACACACGGCATGCTTCCATGAGCCTTCCTGGGAGTGGAAGCCATCACGGAAGCATACCCCCCAGCCTCGGCCAAACTTCTGGGTGGCTATAGCTCTGGGGGATGTCTTGACTGCAACCTCAAAGAGACCCCAAGCTGGAACTACCCAGGTGAGCTACTCCTGCATTCGAAACCATCCAGTAGTAAAGGTTTGTTTCAAGCCACTGGGTTTTGATTGTAATTTGTATACAGTGATGGAGGATTGATCCAAGACAACATTTTAAGTAAACGTGCCTACTGAGCTTTAACACACATACAAAAAGCATACAGATCATATGTGTGTGGTTCGACGAACAGTCATAAAGTGAATATACCTAATTAATCACCATCCACATCAAGAAATGGGACATCTCAGTGTTGGTTTCTTTTTTCTGCCCTGCTTGAGATTTGCTGGCCTCGCTGAATCTGTGGATTGGTGATTTTGAAAAGTTCAGTCATTTAAAAAAAGTGTTTCCTCCACCCCATTTTTGTCTTTTTTTCCTCTCCTGGGACTCCGATCACACATCATGTCGGCTCTTCCTCTCTGTCCTCCATCTCTCTTAGCTTCTTGTTTTAGGTTTTATCAATCTGTTTATCCTGCTACATTCTGGAGGACTTCTTCAGGCCTAGCTTCCTGTACATGAACCGCTTCTTTAGTTCTAATTCACAGATGCAGGGCTTTTAACTGCTATAATAATTTTTATTTCCAGAACATCACTTTGGTTTTTGGCAAATAGGTTCCTATTTTCAAGCCTGTCTTTTAATTCTTGCATCGTTTTTAAACATTTAAATTGTCTACCTGGTCATTCTAACGTAGGAATCCTTTGCAAGTCTGATTCTACCACATCCCTGGCCATGTCCTCTGCTCCTTGTGCCTTGTTGCCTAGTAGATTTGGTGGGTGACCTTTTCCAGAAGCTGCTCACTTTTCCTGAACTTGTATCAACAGGTGTTCGTTAAGGACTGCAATGAATCAAGGTTCATTCAGGTAGGATTTGCATTTCTATCAAGCATCTGAGACCACCACATTCTGGAGCTACTTATATTCTTGGCTGGAGGTTTCTCATGAGCAAACCCACACGAGGGCCAGCTCAGTTCTCAAGGGAGACCTTTTTTCAGCTCAGTCAGTGGCAAGGTTCAGTTTTCCTTTGGGATGCCAAGACAGCAGATTTATTATTCGTTCACAGAGGGAGCTGCCCTTGGGGGCCCCAGCTTCCTGGAGGGCTCTCCTACCAGGCCCCTCATTATGCATAGGCATTGCGTTATCTTAGCCCCAGGCACCGAGGACCCCAAAAACCAAGACTGGTTTCACCTGGTTTGTTACATATCTTCAAGGCAAAGGTCAGGCTTCAGCATTCTGCTGCTTCTCTTACCTTCTTGCTTGAGTGTTCCTGACTTTCTTGCCAGATCAGTGATGCATTTAAAAAGTATTTGTTGTAATGACTTATTTACCTAGTGTTTTTAGCTGTTTGCAAAGGGAGGATCAGTTCAGGCAACTATTCTACTGTGATGCCAGAAACCGACGTGGTCAGCCATTCCTTCTTCAAGTACCTGCTGTCTCCAGGTTTCTTTTCTCCATCTCCTGTCCACTAAAGGCCATCGAGCAGTACGTCAAGGTTCTCAACCCGCCCTCTCTCTCTTCTTCCTCTCTTTTTCTCTCTCTGCCACCTTTTGGAGCTTCAGCTTTCCCTTCCAATTTATCAATTCCTTCTTTGTTATCATTTAGTTCCTCCAGTGAGTTGCTGAGTGTGTGTGTATGTGTGTGTGTGTGCGCGCGCACTGCTTATTTTCATAAACATTCTTTGTTTCCAAGATTTCTAAACAGATCTCCCTCATGCCTAATCCCTGTTCCTGAGACATGGGGCTCAGTCCCTCTTTTATCTCTGTGGTAATAAAACAAACACTCATTTTAAAAGCCTGTTAGGATGTAACTGTTTCAGCTTCCTTGGGTGTAAATTCTTCCACATGTTGGGATGGCAGCCATTCTTCAAGGTGTTGGATTTTCTCACATATTTTGTAATGTGAGTCTAAGTGCCCATCGTGTGTGATGGTTTTTGTTCTCTCTCTCTCTGCCTGGCAGTCTTCTATAGGCATAGAGAGCTGTAAATGCAGAAGGAAACTTCTCATCAGCACTCGGGGCTCTTGTTCTGTGGGGCTGGCCACACTCTAGTCCTAGTGGGAAGCTAGCCGCCAGTCACCACGTGTGAGTCTCACACTGTCACGGACGAGCACCCCACTTCCTACAGCAGTCCTGGGCCGGGGACACCTTCTTATCCTTTATTCCCAGGAAGGGAAGCCCAGCTCCAGACGCTGCTATGCAGAAGGAGTGTGGCTTTAGACCTGACACCTGTGGGCATGTCTAACCCCCACTGGTGTGGGAACCAGAGTGCTGGGTTGCCCACTGCTCAGCCAGCCACCTGCCACTTTAGCCCTATCATCCCTGCAAGTTTCTGCTCCCTTTCTGCACAAATTACCTTCCTCGGGTAATTGCATACTTTTAGCTGAAAGCATTTACTTTTTTGTATGAGCATGCTGGTCTCTGTGTGCACACACTCACTCCACCACTATGACCTGGGGTCCTCGGCACTGTCTGCCAGAGCCAGGCCAATGTGTTCCTCCGACTGAGCACAGAGGGGACGACACCCTGGAATGACACAGGGCGGGGGTGGGAGGCTCAAGGGGAAACCCTGAAGGAGACTCAAGAGTGTAATAATCATTCTGGTCATGAAATTCTAGCTGGCCACAGGTACTTGGACTCGGGAGTTGTGGCCAGCCAGTCACTCTGGAGAGTCAGCTCCAGAGAAGGCTCACGGTCCTAATGCCAGGACCCTGGGGACCCAGGGTCCATGACCACACTCAAAACCAAAGCTATGATACCCTAGTCTATATGAGCCACCCTCCCCAATACAGGGGCCCTGTCCCAGAGGAGCCACAGTCTAGCTCTGACTGTGTTGTGGGGAGAAGGGCTGCTTGGGGTTGTGCAGGGTGAGAGAGAACAGCACCAGGGGCCTGGAATCTGGAGCGGCCCAGAATGGAGCCTTGCCAGGCACAGTGCACCCTCTCCACACCCCCAGCCTCTCTCACACTGTGAGGGGGTCCACAGAGGACCAGGGTGGGAGCCCCTCCACGCTGTCCCACAGACTGCTGTGAGGCCCAGGCCCGCAAGGCTTCTCTCAGACTCAGTCTCTGTCACCTGTGGGTTTTGACACGACTACCTTCTGGACTCAGAAGGTCAGGCCTGGGCCTTTTGCACCCCTCCAGCCTCAACATGCTCAGCCCAACACAGCACTTACTCATACTAAGCTTCACCTCTGCTTTGCCCTGGGGCCCAAACCCACAGCGCCCCAAGGACTCAGAAAATATTGACAGGTTTCTGGCGCACATACAGGTCTGCTTGTTTCTATTTCTAGAGATAAAAGAAAGTTCAAAATACACACATATGTACAGACACAGCAAGCCCACAGGGTTGCTGTCAGCTCTGCCCCTGTCGGGGTGACGGGGACCACTTAGGAGACAAGGAGCTGACCTCACCCCACGGCGGGGGTTTCAGGCTGACGGGGCGGTTTGGCTCTGGAGGTAACAGCAAGCCCAGACCCACCCTTGCCCGAGACCACCCACCCACAGGACAGGCCTGACAGGGGCAAGGGGACATGGCGTGCCTCAGTCAGAGTCACAGGCCTCTTGCTCGGTGGTGGCGTCCACTGCAGAGGCCAGGCTGTCCTCTTGGCCTTTCAGCCTCTCACCTGGATGAGGGACAGACAGAGGAGTGGGGAGGGGCCCTGTGCTTGGGCCACCACCCAGAGGGCAGGGATCCCGCCTCGCCAGGCCCTGCACTTACGGATCAGCTCGGCAATGGCCCTCTGGGTCCGTTTTTCTAGCTTCTCTAGTTTCTTGGCTACGTCTCTCTTGAGGTCCCTGGAGCAGGCAGGTGTGAGGAGGCCAAAGTTGAAGACTGGCTTGGTGTGGCCTTGGGACCCTCCCCTCCCAAAGCCCCTCTGGCATTAGGAATGACACTCAGCTGCCTGAGGAGACCACCGCAGGGAGGAGACCACCCCGGGGAGGAGGCCAGGAAGCTCCTCTCTCCCTTTCTGCACCCTCCAAAACCCAGCAGCAGTCACCCTTCCGTGTCCCGCTGAGGCAGCGACTGACGGCGCAGACCCACCAAACACGGGACCGAGTCAAGGTGTGCAAGGGTGGGTGGGGTATCTCAGGGTCCCTCTCAGCCTGGTCCCCTCGGTCACCATCAGGGAGTGACCTGCCCTGGCCCACTGTGGGTCCTGCTCCTCCTCTAGCCGTGTGCTCACCCTCACCACCAGGAGCTTCCAGAAGTGCACACACAGCCTATTCTCCCTGCCCAGGGATTCGGAGGACACATGCCCCGTGCTTCTGTTTCGACAAATGAGAACACCTTCAGTGGTGCTGTACTTGTCACAGAATCGCAGGTGAGGGATGTGGTCTGCACCTCTGGCCCAAGGTCAAGTAGAACACAAGCCCCAGGCCACATGGCCCCTCTCTCCCCCACTCTGTATCAGCCTGGTCACAGGGGCATCAGGAAAGGATGAGCAGCCCCATTTCACAGAAGGGGAAACTGAGGACAAAGCAGAACAGGCCAGTGGCAGCAGAACTGGGACAGCAATCTATACCTGCCCTTCCCATCCTCTCGCCTCCATCCTGTGGTTCCTTGAGGGCCAAGGCCGGCCTTGCTCAAATGGAGCTCTCTGAGGTGGCCGGACCCCCACCCTTGCAACAGGGACTTCTTCAAGGGACTGCTGCTCCTCACCCTCCTGGAGCCCCTCCCCCGCCCTCCAGGTGTCACCCCCATGGCCACCCTCTCATTCTCCACTTCTGTCCTGTCAGCACGTCCTTTGGACAGCAAGTGTCGACACTGTCCGTCTCCCTGCTGTGAGGTGGGAGAGGCCCAGCCTGAGGGCCGTGTCTGGCACCCAGAGCGGCCGGTGGGTCCGCGCAAGTCCTGCAGCGGTGGCACTCACCAGTCAGGCTTCCGGGGCGCGAGGTTGGCCAGGTCCTGGGGAGGAAGAGACACGTGTCAGGACCGGATGGCCCCTGCTCCAGGGCACGTGGGCAGACAGGGGACTGAGGCAGAAAGTGGGAGAAAGGGAGGGAGGAAGGAGGGGTGTGGGAAAAGGGGGTGGAAGGGAATGTAGAAGTGGAGAGGAGGAAGAGGGAAGTAGGAGGGAGGAGAGCCGTGGGGGAGGAGGAAAGGGCCCACGGCGGGGGCCACTCACCACTTCCTCAATGACGGGCTCTGGCTTGGCAGCCTCCAGCTGCTCCTTCACTTTCTCTTCCACTAGAGGGTGCAAGACAACAACACAGGCCGTCGGAAAGGGGCCGCCACTCTCCCTGAGGCACACGAGGCACACCCGGCACCCCGCACGGGAGAGGGGGAGGGTGCGGAATGGGCTCACCCCGAGACCCTGGGCTCTCTCGCCCCCACCTCTCCCGGGGCTCCCAACCTCCAGAGGCGAAGACTCTGCAAAGGCAGCCGTGGAGGCAGGCCTGGGTTTCCCCGGATGACAGCCAACCTGGGGCGAAGGAGGGCCGGCAGGAGGCAGACGGCTAGAGTAGACAGAGCCCAGACCTCCAGCATGGAAGCATGGCCAGTATTCTCGGCCCTTCTCCCCAGCTGGGAAATGAGAGAGCTGCCTTGGTATATCCACAGGATGGTTCTGCGAAAAGCTGTGAGTACTGGCTTTCCCACAATCTCCAGGGGCTCCTGGGCTCTGAGGACATCCTCTGGGCCCTGGACTAGCTGGGGCACAGGTGGCTTTTCTTCCCATCCCACTTGGATATGTGCCCGCAAGGATACGTGCTCCCCACCTTGGGGAGCCCTGACCTCACGCGCCTCCCAGCTATGCGCAGCGGCTGACGGCACCCTAACCCTAACCCTAACCCTGGGTGGGGAGAGCAGGAGGGCCTGCCTAGGCCCAGGCGCACTAACAAGTCTGGGCTCCGGGCGTTTCCTCCAACCACCCCCACCGCCGCCCCTCCCCCCCCCCACCACTCCCCGTCACTGTGGCCACATGTTGCCTCACCTGCCTCCAGCCACAGATGCTGAAGCCACGGGACGGGACTACTCCCCGCCCCTCTCCCCAGTCCCGCCTACTGCCCCCACCATGGGGGCCCAAACCACGAAGCGAACCACCTAAGAAGCACGCGAATCTTGAGGTGAACAACTGGCGAAGTAGACGAGGGTGGGGCGGGGGTGGCTGAATGGGCAACAATTTGCTGTCTTCAAGATAAATGTACTTATTCATTTATAATTTGTATAATTAGAAACCGATAACAGAAATGAAGGATAAAAACAGGGCCAGGGGTCTACGTGGTAAGTATTCTGCATCTCCAGTGTGGAGCATCTCCAGAAGCTCCCGGCTGCTGTGCTGCTCCCCACGCCACGAGACCGGGCAGCCCCACGGCCAGGCCGCTCACACAGGGACACCTGCCGTCAGGGACACCTTCTCCATCCTCTGTGCTCTGGCACTGCCACGCCTCGCAGCCGGCGGGCGCCTGCCCGCCCGCTGCTCTCTGAGCACTTGAGTGGTCAGCTCTTCTCCAGGGTCTCTCACTCTGACCCCCAAGGGCCCCCAGGATCCATCCCCACCTATGTCCCGCCCCTACTGCCCCTTCCATGTCTCAGCCCAGAGAGGTCCTTTAGGGGAATGGGGCCTCTTCTCTTGCAGGTCCCCGGAAGGCCCTCCAGCCGTGCCCTGACCACCTCTCTGCTGTCACTCAGCACTGACCACTTCTGGATGGCTGTGAGACGTTGCCAGGGGTCCTGGAGGCCCAACTTCCAGGCCTGGCACTGCCAGTTATCCTCCAAGAGAGGACGACACCTGACAAGGTGGAGGCGGCTGATGGCGCCTCGGAGGTGGAAAGCTGCAGCCCACCTACCGGCGACTGGCTTGGCCTGGGGCACCCTCCTCCTCTTCAGGTCCTCGTCCTCTGGGACGTAGTTCCGCAGCCTGAGTTCCCTACGAGAGCAGATGACAAGCAGAGATGGAGCGAAGCATGTGGCGGTCTCGTTCACCTCGTACACCTGGAGGTCAGACTGTGAGGAAGCCACACGAGCCGGTGACTTCTAGACTTTCCTCCGGTCTCTCTGGAGACAGCCTGGTGAAGAGGGAGAGCACGGGAACAGAAGGACCATAGGGACGGGCCCCCCTCTCCATGCAGCCCCGTCATCTGCCGGGGAGCAGCTGGGCGGGTCACTCCGCCAAGGCCCCGCCCGCACCATAGGTTCTCGCCCAGAGCTGGGGCCAGGGATGCCCGGGAGCATTCTCTGGCTGTCTCTCCTGGATGAGCTCCATCTGACAGCTGGGAGAACTGAGGGTCAGAGAGACTGGAGCATTTTCATAAGGTCTCACAGCAGTGGCTGCAGCGTCTGACCCGGAGTCAGGGCCGGAGCTCCTGGGCTGAGTTTCTCCTACAGGACAAAGCCGGTGGTCACCCACTGTTTCTCCAAGCCTGGCTTCCTTCTTAGAGCCTCTGTGGCCTGGAGCCGCTGGCACAGACCTCAGCTCCTGGTGGCAAGGGTGTGTGCGTGCGAGGAGTAGCCGGCAAGGGTGAAGGACAGGCACGACAGTGTGCAAGGCTGGGACAGCCGGGAGAACTGCATGGCCCCGCGGCCACAAGAGGGCTTTAAAACGCTACTGGGCAGACCCCAAGACCTCCGTGAAGGGAGGGGAGCTGTGAGGGACCAGGATCACACACTGGGCTCGGCCAGCAACAGCGCTGTTACTTTCCTCTCACGTCAGTCCCCTTGGGCAGGGGTGGCCTCCACGCCAAGCGTGTGCTGGGGTCTTCCTGGCTCAGCAGCTCATCAATCCCAACCCCCACACAGGGAAGCTTGACCACAGGAGAAATGGCCCCAGGCTCCCTCCATGGGCTGGCAAAGTGACACTTTGCATGTGGGGGCTGCTGCTTCATAAAGGCAAGACAGACTGTGGGACAGACCATTTCCACTCTAGGGAAGCAGAACAGCCCCCTGACATGCCAGCCAGGTGAGCCTGGGAGGTGGGTCCTCCTTCACTACGTCTTCGGAGCCCCTCAACGACTGCTGGCCCCTCAGAAGTCCTGGGATGGTTTTCCCAGCAGGAGGGCTCCCACAGTCCGTCACCTACCAAACCCTCTGTGCCGGGCAAAACCGCTGCTGAGGTCCCCTGTGCAGGCAAGCTGTTCTAGAGATGAGGCAGCAGGTGTCTGTGGCCACACACCTAGCAAGTGGCAGAGGTCTGAATCTGGGAGCTTTCTGTTGCCAACCAGTCCCTATCACCAGCTCTGGCAGCCCCCTTCTCTGCCAGGGCCCCAGGCCCTGAGTCCACGGCGCTAAGAGCAGGACACCCACCCTGTCCTCTATCCTCTCGCGCCTCCTGCAGGCCTGCTGGTAAATGCCACGGAAGCCCCAGCAGAGAAAGTGGGGCATGATTCAGTACACTGACTTTCGTTCACAAGGTAGTGAGAAAAGCAGAAGAGAAACTGGGTGTGGGAAGAAAACTGCATGGACTAGTGAGAAAAAAAAAAAAAAACTATCGCTCTCAGAAACCAGCTTCAGGGTTTTGTGAGAAATCAGCAGGAGAGAGGGGAGTCTGCTAGGAACTAGACCTAGAGCTCGAAGCCCCAGGAACAAGTACCCGCGCCCCAGCCACCTTGCTGCCCAGGCTTCGTAAGATGTTGGAACAGGGAAGACACAGCAGGGGGACAGGGAGAGGGCAGCACAATAGGAAAGAGCAGCACTGGTGGGGCCGGGGCGGGGCGGGGGGGGGGGGGGGAGGAGGCTGGCCATACAGCAGCCCCATCCCCCACAGCAGTGCTACCGCCCAGCGTCCCCTGCTCTCCCTGGGAGCTGAGCACCAGTCCAGCAGTCGAGAACACCTGTGTCCCAGTCACTGTGGGACCATCCCATTCTCAGCCTCAGCTTCCACCTCATTAAACAAGAAGGCTATGTCCAGCTCCGTCAAGCTACATCCAAGCCCTCTCTGATTCACTCTGTGAGAGCTCATGAAGAGATAACCTCTAATGAATGCCCAGTTACCTGCCCTGCCCTCGGCCCCCACCCCTGAAGGGCAGGAGTCTCTGTGACAGGTCATGGGGGCACTGGGTTCTGCTCCAGGGCCTGGCTTTTCCAACACAGAGCCGAGGTTTAACCCCCTGCTTCTGAAAATGGCTGAAAACACCTGACAAGAGACATATTTTTATTTATTTATTTATTTATTTATTTATTTATTTATTTTTACCGTTTATTCACTTTTGAGAGAGGCAGAGCATGAGCAGGAGAGGAGCAGAGAGAGGGGGAGACACAGAATCCGAAGCAGGCTCCAGGCTCCGAGCTGTCAGCACAGAGCCCGATGCGGGGCTCGAACTCACAAACCGTGAGATCATGACCTGAGCTGAAGTCGGACGCTTAACCAAGTGAACCACCCAGGAGCCCCGAGACATATTTTTAAAAATCTGTTAGCCTTGGACAAGTCCCAAGGCAACCAGGATCTGAGGGACTGCAATCATAGGGAGGGCAAGTGTGACAGGTGAGCCTGACACTGGGCACCTCATCTCCCCTAAAGCATCTGTCTATTTACGAGCAGAGGCTGCATAGCTGAGACCCCAAGGAGAGCTCCCTGCAATCTCATGTGGCTGAAGAGATAAAAGTTTCCATCAGTGCAGGAAGGAAGCCTCTTCCCCAGTCCTGAGAGGGTGGGTCAGGGCACCCCTAGTCTAACTGCCTGCCCGAAGCTTGAATACATCTTCCCTGGAGGAAAATAAATGATTCAGAACCCCAGATTATCTGTAAGATTTTTCATACACAACATCCAGGATTCAACCAAAGCCACGATAAAAGAAAATAATAATAAAGGTGATAGAAATACACTCACAGGAGATCCAGATATTAAAATGATTAGAAATGAAATATAGGGGCACCTGGGTGGCTCAGTTGGTAAAATATCTGACCTTGGCTCAGGTCATCATCTCACAGTTTGTGGATTCAAGTCCCGCATAGGGCTTTCTGCTCTAAGCACAAGCCTGCTTTTCAGATCCTGTCTCTCTCTCTCTCTCTCTGCCCCTCCCCTGCGCTCGTTCTCACTCTCTCACTCAAAAATATAAACGTTTAGGGGCGCCTGGGTGGCTCAGTCGGTTAAGCGTCCGGCTTCAGCTCAGGTCATGATCTCGTGGTTTGTGAGTTAGAGCCCTGCATCGGGCTCTGTGCTGACAGCTCGGAGCCTGGAGCCTGTTTCGGATTCTGTGTGTCTCTCTCTCTCTGCCCCTCCCCCGCTCATGCTCTGTCTCTGACTCTCTCAAAAATAAACATTAGAAAAAAAATCTAAAAATAAATAAATGTTTTTTAAAAAGAAATGAAATATAAAATAACTGAAATTTGGGGGTGCCTGGGTGGCTTAGTCGGTTAAGTGACCGACTTTAGCTCAGGTCATGATCTTGTAGTTTGTGAGTTGAGCCCCACATCAGGCTCACTACTGTCAGTGCAGAACCTGCTTCGGACCCTCTCTCCCCCTCTCTGCTGTTCCCCTGCTCGTGCTTGCTCTCTTTCTCAAAAATAAACATTAAAATAAAATAAAAATAAAAATAAAATAACATAACACATTTTTTAAAGTTCAGGAAAATATACCACAAGGTGGAGAATTTCAGCAGAGTATCTGAAACTGTAAAACTTAATGAAATGGAAATTCTGCAACTGAAAATCAACCAAAGTTAAGAACTCAATAAATGGATTTAATAGCAGTTTAAAACAGCTAGACAAAGGGTTAGTGAACCACCAATAAGTCAGAAAATACCCAGACTGAGGCACAGAGGGAAAAAAGTTGGAAAATAGAGAAAAGAACATAAGAAACCTATGGGACACAGCAAGAAGATCTAACATACATATAACGACAGCCCCAGAAGCAATGTTTAAAGAGATAATAGCGGGGGCACTAAAGCAGCTCAGTCAGTTAAGTGCCAACTCTTGATTTCGGCTCAGGGCACAATCTCACAGTCCATGAGTTCAAGCTCTGCGTCAGGCTCCATGCTGACAGTGCAGAGCCTGCTTGGGATTCTCTCTCTCTTTCCCTCTCTCTCTGCCCCTCCCCTGGTCGTGCCTGTACACTTTCTCTCTCTAAAAATAAATAAATAAAACATTAAGAAAAGAGAGAGACAATAACTGATGATTTTACATAATAAGTGGAAAACATCAAGCCATACAATATACACAGATTAAAGAAACACTATGAACCCCAAAGAAGAGCACACCTGGGCAAATCATTATCAAACTCCTAAACACCAAAGACAAAGAGAAAATTCTTAAATTCAACAGACACCTGATCTTCAAAGGAGAAACTAAAATGGACAGCTGATTTCTCAACAGAAACAATGGAAACCGACAATGGGGTGATATGGCCAGAGAAAGAAAAGTTGGCGAAACTGGTTGTCAGGGAATCTGTTCTTTACTAAAGGGAGTGCTTTTGACAGAAGGAAAATGACCTCAGATGAGAGCAACCAAACTGCAGGTAGGAATTAAACGCCTCAGAAAGAGTATGTGGGGAAATCTAAATGAATATTGACTGCACAAAAGAGTAAAAATGACTTGTGGGGGGAGCCTGGGTGGCTTGGTCGGTTAAGCGTCCGACTTCGGCTCAGGTCATGATCTCACGGCCCGGTGAGTTCGAGCCCCGCGTCGGGCTCTGTGCTGACCGCTCGGAGCCTGCAGCCTGTTTCAGATTCTGTGTCTCCCTCTGTCTCTGCCCCTCCCCTGTTCATGCTCTGTCTCTCTCTGTCTCAAAAATAAATAAACGTTGAAAAAAAAAATTAAAAAAAAAAAATGACTTGTGGGATGGAAAATGCAGCAGCAATAGCACTAGAGACGGGAAGAACCATCCATGGTGTGAGAATGTTCTGCAGCCCTGGCGTCGCATGGGAAACGGTACAGTGTTACTTTATGTTGGACTTCGGTAGGTTCAGGATGTATGTTGTATCCCTACGGAAACCCCTAACAGGAAAAAGAGTATATAATTAACAAGTTATATTAACAGGAAATGGAATGATTAAAAACAAAACAAAAATCCAAAAAACCAAAATTGAGATAAAAAGGAAAGCTGAGAAACAACAAGTTCGCACACAAAACGGGCCCAGGCCGCCAACCTGGGGGCTCCCCACGGCGGCATCTGGCGGTATCCGGAGCTGCCACAGCTCTGGGAGGCTGGGAGATGGGACTACACCACGCCAGCCGGGCCCCTCGGAAGCTGCCACAGTCACTAGGCAGACGCTGGCATCTGGAGCTCACTCTTCTAGAGGCCACTGGAGCCACGCACAGGTTCTGCTACCCTGGTCTTAGAATGTGGAGGCTGCGGTGGGAGGAGGTGCTGGAGCCCGAGGCTCCTAACAGGGTGACCTGGGTCCAAATCCCAGCTTTGATGCTTCCGAGACAAGGATGGGAAGGGTCATGCTCTCATTGGCTTCCACATGGAAATCAAGGACATCTTGATTTCATGAGGCTGTGTAAGGGATTCAAGCTGTGGACATCGATACTGAACAGAGTAGTGCCCTGCAGCACAGAGTCAAATCTCCCAGGAGTGCCTTGTTCTCACTCCACAACGCTGCCCCAGAAGCCCCGCCCCACACCCCAAGGGCTCCACCTGCCAGGGTGGGAATATGGCAGACTGTCCCAAGATGGGACAGTTAGCCCTCCGAAGCCCAGAGAGTAACCCTCGAGTGCAGCTGGGAACAGCAACCCAGCAGACACATACGTGGCCTAGCAAGGCTTCTCAAAATACCCTCCATGAGCTAGGGTGCCTGAGCAGATGAAGTGGTCCTTGTGTGGCCCACCGGGTGGCAGAGATGTGCCTATTCCTGCACACCACACACCGAGTGGCAGGACGGGCCAGGACATACCACCAGCAGTTGAGGGCTAGCCAAAGAACAGAAAACTACTCTCTCCCTGCCTGCCTCCTCAGTGTGTCTGGTCTCCACGAGCCCGGCCTCGGTCACGAGTGAGTCCCGGAAGCGGGGCCAGCCAGGAGCCTGGCTTCTCTTCTCTTACTTATCTCTGCAGCCCTCTCTGCTCAGAACCGGGTGTGGAGTGGACCTGGACTGGACTGAAATCTGCGGATAGGACTTAGAAGACAGGCTCTGAGGCAAGGCCTAAGCAATAGGCCACAGGCGGGGTGGGCTGGCCCCGGCCCCGGCCCCGGCCCCGGAGGAGCCACAGGCAGAGGCGTGGGAGACGGCCAGGCCAGAGGAGTGCCCAGAACTTTTCTCCAGCCATCTCCGGGCCTGAGGCTACAAAACACATGAGTCCTGAGCTAGGGGCTACGGAGGACACAGACTTGAGGGCCCCTTCCCCGAGCTAACCCTCTCCTGGTGGGGAGAGAGCGCTTCACGGAGACCCTGGTCACATGCCCTCTGGCCTGTATCAACAACAGAATGCCACAGGACCAGAGGGACAATGAAGACGCTCTTTGTGACTTTTGTGGGATGAACGCCATGATGTGCTACTGCTAGACTAACCAGAGCAAGGTGAGGAAGAGTAGCGTGCTATCACGTGTGTAAAAACAAGTGTGCTGTTTGGCGGGGGGGCGGGGTTGGACATACCAGCATAGTTTCCTATCTGTGTACCGCCTACCTCTGGAAGATGCCAAGAAGCCGGCCCTAAAAAGGTGGTCTTAGGGGCACCTGGCTGGCTCGGCTGGTAGAGCACATGACTCTTGATCTCAGGCTTGTGAGTTCAAGCCCCACATGGGGGCAAGGAGCCTACTGAGGGGAGGGGGAGGTTGTCTTATAAGCAAGGGTTGGGAGTGAATGAAGAATTTTTTCCCCGTGTGCCTTTTAATACCTTTGAATTAGGAGCCACGAATCCCTTACATACTCAAAAACTAAAATAAAATGTGTAAATATACACCCAAATAACTACAGACATCAGATCCATCACTGCATAACCACTGAAAACGCTGTCTGTGAAAGACTGCCCTTAACACGCAACCGAACAATTAACAGAAAGACAAAAACAACCAAACGCTGACAGTGATTAGCTAAGCGATCCTTTTACTTGCTTCTCTGATTTTCTGTAGTTTCTAGAGTTGCTAATGTAGTTAATATTCTGTCTGCACAGAAACAGCCAACCAATTAGACAGAAGAAAACAAAGAAAGAGGCAGCAGGCAGAGGGGACACAGTGAGGCTGACCCCCAGGAGCAGGGACTGTGGTGGGCTCAGCACCCAGCAGCCATCAGCGCCTCTGGCCAAAGAGAAGCAGAGGCCAAGACGCGCTCCGGAGGCTTTTGGCCCTGGAGTCTACGGACAGGAGGGCAACACAGTGAGCCCAGTGCCTTCTAGGACTCCACCCTTTGCAACCACGTGTCCTGGGCTACCCACAGGCCCCTCCATGGAGGCAACTGGCATCTGAGCTGAGCCTGTGGTCTGTCCCATGGGGAGGACAGACACAGAGGCCACCTGGGAACCTCTACTTTCACCCTCTCTGATCCAGGGTCCCCAGTGTCCCCTAAACAAGACTAAGCCTCTTAGCACAGTCCTGGCCTCATTCCTCATTGTTCCCTACAGCCTGCTTTCCAATCAAATGTCCCCTGGGTCACTGCCAGCCCTGCCTCCTACACACTCTGAAGCCCCTTAGGCTGCAAGAGCTAGCTCAACAAGATGGCACTGCGGGCAGCCCTAATGTCCCCACTCACCCCAAGACAGCTGACCGCTCCTCTCCTGTGCCCCCTCTTTGCCCTACATGCCCCTACCCTCTACTCAGCAGCCCTCACACCCCACTGCACATGGCCCCTTTGTGGCTGTCCTGCACACCCTGCCTTACAAGTGCCTAGGGACTGAGCTCCAGCACTAAGCTCCCAGCATGCGCTTGCCCCCGGCTCGATGGAAGAATTCAGAGAGGGCGCTGATGGGTGGCCAGGGGCCCTGTGGGCCTTTTAATGCTTGGGAAGACAATATAGGAAGTAAAGGATTTTTGCCCAGGAGATTCAAAAAAGGCAGGAATGTGTTCTGGTCAAGGCAGCCAACTCCTAAGTGACTTCCACTGTCTCCGTGGCAAAGCAACAGTGATGCCCAGGTCCACATTCTATGGAGCCTCCTTAAATTGGGGGAAATGTACCCTTTCCCATCTCCTCTCTTCCGCCTTCTCCCCAGGCATCTGAGGAGACCTATCAAGTGCCCGAGCAGGTTCGGTGACCGCTGAGAGGTCTTCCTCAAGACCAGCTGCAGGGCCCCCAGGCGTGGGCTGGCTGGGAGAGCCCGGGGAGAGGACACGGAGGTGCCTTTTCACACCTTCCATGTGTGCCATTCAGAGGAAGGGAGGAAAAAGCTGGCATTCTCTGTAAAGTGGGAAACTCTACCCAGGAGTAGAGTTCTAGAATGTCCAAGTGAAAGGAAATTTCCAGATGATGTGGTCCAAAGCACTCCCTGGTGAATGGGCATCAGAGAAAGCCCGCTGCTCATGGAGGTTTCCTAGCCCTGGCCCACTTCACCCTCCTTCATCCATGCTACCAGCCTTACCCTCTGGGACACGAGCCTCTCTTCTCACCTCGCACACAGCCCCTCCTGCACCCCTGGAGAGAGGCCGGAATGGGGCAGTCCCACGTGGCCTGCTGAGAACACAGCCCACCCCACCTGGCTACCGTGGTCCCTCCTGCCTATACAGGCCCCTCCAGGACCAGAAAAAGGGCTGTCTCGAAGCTCTCCCCCCAGCCACTGACCACAGGGAAGGCCAAGCCCAGGAGGGACCTGCGAGGCCCTGGAGGCCAGCACTGGCTGAAGACAGCAGCTCTGACCGCAGAGGCACACAGTGTGCACATCCGGGGTACAGAGACGCAGGGCTCTTCCAGGGACACACACACCCCAACAACCTTCTGGCTGCCTTAGGCTCTGCACACGGACGACACTCACCTCCATGTCCCCAATACAAACAAGGCCTCGTTTCTTGCTACCAGTGGCCAGACCCTGGAGACCCATGAAAACAAGGTGACAGGCGACCATCTCAATTGGTGTGCACAAGGGCTCCAGAGGCTGGCAGTCACTTCCCTCAAGACTGATGAAAGCGTTCAAACCTCATGACCTGATAAGCCTGCTCTGGGGAACTTATTCCGTAGAAATAGCAACAAAGCAGGGACAAACAAAACACAATGCTCCACACGGAAATGTTTCTGGTAGCAGAATCTGTAGCAGCCCTGGGCAGACACTTGTGGCTCTCTTCTGGCAGAGTCCCCCAGAGGATGAGCACCCTTCCAGATGACGGCCAGGACTGGGCGTGAGGGTGGGTGGGAATGTCCAGCTCGGGACAGTGCAATCACAACACCTAGAAACTTCACTATAGGTAAAGTACAAAATCAGCGTGGAACCTGTTGGGCTACGGTGATGTTTTTGTTTGGTGGCTGCTGAACAGTTTAACCCAGGACACTTGGATACTTGATGGTTGGCTTAATAGCAAATGAAGCTTTTAAAGAGCCCAGCGGCTTCCCCACTCATGGGCAGAAGACATAGGACTCCAGCTGTCCTCCCAAAGGACGACTCTGGCCACACCATGGGGACAGACTACAGATAGGGGACAAAGCTCCCTCCCCTTCCATCCGGCCAGCCACCCCAGGCCTCCTGTCCTATGACAGGCAGAGAGGATGTGGCACAAGAACCGACCACGTGCTGGACAGGGCCACATCACGTGGACAAAGCCTCTCAAGTGACCCCTCAGAGGGCTTCAGGGAAAGCGGTGGGAGCTCCCGCATCTGCTGGTCCTGCCCCGGCTCCAAGGCCCAGGCGACAGGCAGAGAATGGGATAATGCTTGCTTCTCAACAGGAATGCCCTCCACGTGCTGCCCTCAGGGCTGCCCTTCAACCTAAGGTGGTTACTGACACGCTCCAGACGTGGAAATCAGTCCAGAGAGGCTCATGGATGTGTTCGAGGCATCGGAGTGAGGGAAAAGTCAGAGCCAGAATCCAAACCCAGGTCTCTGGCCTTCAGGCAGACCCCAGTCCCCCTCACCGAGCTCCTCAGGGACCCACGATCATGTGGAAGAGTAAAAGCTTCCTGACCCCACGACCGGGAGTCCTGCCCAGGGCTGCAGTCCCACTTGCAGTGCAAGTGCTCTGAGCCCTTGGTGTTCCTTAAGGGGAAAATGCATGCTGGGCACCCCCCACCCTCCCGCTCCAGGAGTGCAGTCCACAGCGCCATTCTTGAAACCCCTCTTCCCTCTCCAAAGCCCATCCCCCCAGCCCTCCGAGCTACCAGGACCCCCACTCAGCTCCTAAAATCACAGTGGGTCACAGGTGTTAGCGGCACAAAGGGCTTTAGAAATACACAACAGAAAGGCAGCCACGCCTTTGCCTTAAAAACAGGGAGGCCACGGGGCACCAGAGCCGCTAGGGATGGGACCCACATGGGAGCCCCACCAAGACAGACTGACAGCTATGTTCACCCAACTGTGTCGGCCCCAAGGCCCACCAAGAGCACCAGATGCCCAGCCCCTGATGGTTCAGAAGAGCCAGCAGCTGTTCAAGGCAATGCCCAGGGCCAAGGGTCAGGTCCCTGCCCGGCTCGAGCTGCCGGCACAGCAGGGTCATGTGGCCTGCACCCGCTCCCACCCGAGCCTCTGCAGAGCCCAGACCACGTTCTCTGGATTTCCAGGTTGGGCTTTGTACCCACCCCACCTGAAAACGCACAGCTGACGCGGACGTGAAGCACCAGAAATGGCTGAGGTACCAAAAATCAAGAGCTGAAAAATAAATTATGAGTAGTACTCTCAAAGAAATATTAAGCAGCCACTGAGAATCTTGTAGAAGTGTATTTATCAAAAGATGGTCGGGCTACAGTACGTGAAAACGGTAACAGCAGGATATGCACAGATACATGGTGGTCTGTATTTTCTAAGTTTTCCACAACTGAAAGAAATATGTAATTTAAGTACTTTGTATCAATTTAAATTTTAAAAGAGGAGGAGGGTAAAGGCTTTGGCAGCTGAGCTGAACCCCAAAGGGCCCACAAGACGAGGCCAGACACTGGCCACACTGGCTGTCTGGGGCCAGACGGGACTGGGGAGAAGGAGCCTGCACAGCCCCTCGCCCCCCATCCTCCTGGGGCCCAACCCGTCGCACAGGCCACACGGTGGATGGCGCTCAACCCCACTAGGCTGCCCTGGGCTGTAAGCCGCCAGCCTCTGCTGCAGGCTGCCAGAGAAACCCTCCTCTTCTCGCCGCACAGCTGCCTGGCCCCCCTGATGCCCACCCCGCCGGCCCCGGCCAAGAGGGCGCGTGGTACGGAGGCTCCAGCACCTCCGTGTTTGGGAGCAGCGCTAAGGGTGAAGGTCATGGAGCAGAACCAGGCCTGGCCTGCCTCAGGAGCTGGCAGACAGAGGCATCTGGGGGGAGTCCCAGCGCTGTTCCGCTTGCTCTCAGGAGGGAGATCTTGGACAAGTCACTTCATCCGCATGAAGCACAGCTTCTTCACCTCACGGTGCACCACACCTACCCCCAGAACAGACAGGGGGATTTACTGAGAAGGGCTTTGGAAGCACTGATGATCATGACCTACGAGATCAGGCCTCCTTTCCACGAAGAAAGGACCCAGCCAGCCTCCCACCTTTCCCTGACACAGAAGGGAAGCGCCTGGCCTGGTCTCATGGTGAACACTGCCGTCCTTCAACTAGTTCTCTCTTGGTTCATTCTCCCACATTCCAGGCCTATTCCTGAGCAACAGAGCAAAAGCAGAGCGGCCGCAGGTCTTTGTGCTGGTGCCTCAGCACGAGCCATGGAGCCACGCTCCCTCCCCAGTGCCACGGATGGGACAGCCCCAGGCCCGGAGCGCAGTGAGGGAAGCCCAGAGGAGTGGGTGAGGGCCACTCTGGTGGTTACCGCTACAGTGGAACAAGGGCCGCTGAATCAAGCGGATGCCACGGGTCTGTGAGCACGCCCTGGCACACAGACACCGTCCTGGGGACCCAACTCGCAGACAAAAGAAGGCCTGCCATTTGCCAGCCTACAGGGTTTGGGCGCCAGGCCAGGCCCAGGCTGGGCCTCAGCTGGGATGGGACCTCTCTCCACACGGGAGTGGGAGAACTGGTTTTCCATCCTGAAGAAGGAGGGCCAGTGGCCCAGTTTCTCCAGCAGCAGTGTGTGACACGCACTCCAGAGTGAACCACTGTCCCCGAACGGTGACTGCTCCAGCTGGGTGCAGACCTTGATCCAAAGCCAGAGGGAGGTGGTGGCTGTGGGGGCTGAGGGTTGAGGCTTGCTTGTTCAGGCACTCAATAAGACACGCTCCCCTGCCCCATGCCCAGTAGAGTGTGCAACACCTCCCCTCTCCTCCCACCTGGCAGGGTGGCTGTGACTATCAGCCACGAACCCTACCCCAGGCACCCCTCTATGGCACATATGTCAGCTGACTTGCCATCAGAGGAAGGGACTGAGGGCTTGAAAAGAAAAAAACAAAAGCAGCTGACAGAAATACCCCTTTCTGTGGGCCAGCTTTCCAGGGCCGCCAGATCGTCTCTTATCTAGGCAGCAGGCAAGGAGCTGTGTTAGAGATGAGTCACGGAGGCCCCTCAGAGTTAGCTACAGGGCAGGCTGGCTAGAAGAGGGCGGATCCAGCCCAAATAACAAGCAGGACCCTTTTCTGGCAATGCAAACACGTCTTTCCTTCCCACAGAACGTGGCTCAGGCTGGTCCCCCTTCAAGGGACCGACTCCCCACCCTAGTGGGGATTTGGTTGTATGGGGGACAGGGTAGGGTTTATCCTGAAGAGAGTAATACAAATTTTTAAAAAGGAATTTTGATCTACAGGTTCCAAGCAATTCCAATCAAAATCCCAGCAAGCTTTTCTTATAGATACGAACAAGCTGATGCTAAAATTTATCAGGAAGGGCAAAGGAACTAGAACAGCCAAGATTCTGAGAAGATTCCTTAGGCAAATGGGCAGGAGCACGGGCAGAGAGGAAGCTGGGTGAGTCGCCAGCATGGCTGGTGAGGGGCGACGTCCTGTGGTGCCTGCCTCCAATCCTGTTGGGTTTTCCTGTTTCCTCAGCCACATACCCTACCCCCCACGCCCCTGCATGTGCAAAATGATGCCGCTCAACTTCTTTGCTGAGGATGATCTGTACCAAGGAAGGGAGGCCCCACAGAAGACCTCCTAACGATTCATTTCTTGGCCAATGTACTTACTTCTATCCTTATCCACCCACCTCCCTGTTTCCCCCATGACTGCCCTATTTGCAAAGTTAGCATAGCCTACACAAACATTAGTTCTGCCTTTTCCAGGTGTGTCTGGAGTCCTTCAGCTGGCTCAGGAGGGCCTACAAGTGTCTTCTTCCTGCCCACAGCCCAGTGACGGTATCTGCTGTGCTCATCAGGAAAGCAAGTGTTATTTTTCTCCCCATCTTTCAGTCAAAGAAAGCCTCGGGTGAGGCTCACTGAGGCAATGTGACTTGCCAAGGCCAGAAGGCTCCTGAGTGGCAGTCCTGAGGTCTCACCATCAGCCTAGTTCCTACAACTTTGGGGCCGCTGCTGCACAAAGAACTGCCTCAACCTTTCTTATTTTGCTCAGTCCTGTCAGTGTAAACAAAGGCACATGACGACCTAGTTAGTGAACACCAACTGAAGAAACAGGCTGCGTGCCACGTGCCTGTGCAGAGCCTAAAGGCCACCATATTAAATCCTCCTCCCTGCTCCAGCGACCTGTATAAAGCCCAGGCTGGGGTCTACAAGCAATGGGTCAGAGGATGTCTGTCCATGCCTCTCCAACAAGTGGCCATCCCACTTGTCCTTTCACCCTGCTGGTGTACACCTCTGGACCTTCTCTGCCTAAATCCTACCCACTAAGATTCCAGACCTAACTCAAGAGGAATGTTCTCCAGGAGGCCTTGTCCTGCTGCCCTGGGCTGAAGGCGGCCTGGAGTGGGCCCTGCGTTTCTCTCAGGACACTTCAGAAGGGCTGGTGCCCACAGGGCTGCCCACCTGGCACCTTGGCTCAGTGTGTGTGGACCTGGACTGAAGCAGACTATTCTTACCTCCCAGGAGCCAAGGAAGCTGAGATGCTCACCAGTTAACTGGCCTCAGAGGTCATCCCTGCCACCACCACCCCGCTCAGTGGACCTAGAAGGTAGCCCCTTTCTCCCCATTGGCAAAGGGGGCCGTGGCAGGGGGCTGTGGCCTAGGGGCTGGAGCCTGCTTTCAAGCCGTAAGCATCCTGCTGGGAGTTCCTTTCCAGACTTGGGGTACAGATGAGCAGAAAGGTCCCCTCTTTCCTGGGAGAGACGCTGACAGACTCTGCTGCCTCATGGTACTTCTGGAAAGCCCACACCCAAACCCTGGACCCTGCAGTCTGGGGTTACACCCACAAGGGTCTGGCCACTTGGCACAGGGACTGAGGCCTTCCAAGATAAACCCAGACAAACCCTTTACTCTATGCCAGTTAAAGTGAGGAGAGTCCATTTTTCCTGGGGGGGGGGTGGGGGG
Source organism: Neofelis nebulosa (assembly GCF_028018385.1). Classification (NCBI taxonomy): domain Eukaryota; kingdom Metazoa; phylum Chordata; class Mammalia; order Carnivora; family Felidae; genus Neofelis; species Neofelis nebulosa. The sequence continues at coordinate 153,706,152 of NC_080785.1, read as the reverse complement.
CCACAAATTCACTCCTGGCTAAGGCTGGGCTTCCTGACAAGCTAGGCAGTGACTGAGCAGCAGAGGGACAGCCACTAAAGTCAAGCCCCTGCCTACTAGGCCAGACTGGCCCACCACACACCCTACCTTAAAGGGGCAGGGTCAGAGGAAAGTGGAAGAACAGGATAAGCTGAAGCAGAACCCAATTCAGTGTCTTCAAGTTTGATCCCTGGGCTGCTATGAGCAAAGGAACAGGGACCCTGCATTCGCTCACTGAGGGGATCTCACAGGGGGTCTGGAGCTTCACTACAAAGGACTCTAGCAGGAGAACGGGGTCTCTTTGACCCGGAGATCCCGCACAGGAACCTGGAACTGTGCGCCCTTCACTTTCTCTTTCACGCTGCTTTCATTATGAATCTCTCAGGCACACAGGAAAATTCAGAGAATAACACAACACTTGTACTCACTTCCTGCAGAGTCAACAAAAGCAACATTTTGCATTTTTTGAGACAGGTTTGTCCCCCCCCCCCCACTTTGTTGTTGTTGTTAAAGAAATCCTATGCTGTAGCCGGTGAAAGCCTCTCCCTAATTCTGTCTCCTCCCCGCTTCCCAGCAGCTAATCTGAGGCCAGGAGCTGGTGCACCTCCACCTGCATGTTTACACTTCTGCAGCTCCCGCTTCATAGCCCTTGACAGCTTACCACACACTTGCTTTTCTGTGAAGTCTGTCTCCCTCTAGAGAATGCCAGCCCCCTGAGGGCAGGGCCTATTTCGTCCACTGCTGCCTCCCAGGCCAGGAAGGATGCCCTGTGCCAATCGGACAACCAGCCGAGTCAGGCCTTGTTGAACGAGTAACACCTCTATCGCTGTGGGGGCTTCTGAATTTGATATACACATTCCTACCCTGTCTGTTCTCAGTTCTGAAGCCTGCTTTTTCCTCTATCAACACAATATTTGAGATTCAATCGCACAGTTCAACAGTCAAGTCTTCTACTCTATGACCCACCCACCTGCTAACCAATGACCCTTCTCTTTCTCATCAAGGAGGAGGGGGGATGAAAGCAGGGACCTTCCAGCAGAGCCAAGAGAGCCCAGGACTCAACGCTCTAGCCAGTGACTGAGAACCTAAGAACAAACCAGAAGAAAACCAAAGGTTCCCCCAGCAGTTACCACAGAACAGGGGAAACTGTGCAGGTATGCACCCCCAAACCACACAAGTGGAGTCACGTGACAAAAGAGCAACCACCTGGCCTTTGTCTCTGTCACCAGCCAGGCTCCCTGAGGTGATGGGGGGAGGGTGGGCCCAATAAGAAAGCACAGAGCCCACTGGGGTGGCGAGGGTCCCAGCACCGCCAACTGGCACCACCAGCCTCTCGGCACAGAGCTGTTACCATCTCTGATAATAAGGGAGGTGGCAAGGACCCCACAGGGCTGCTGTGAGGACAGTGTGAACCCACTGGGTAAACTGTGAAGCCACACTCACACGTGCACGCGCGCGCACACACACACACACACACACACACACACACACACACCCCTCTGTGGACCTGGAAAGCCCTACCTCATTTGAGATCAGCTCCAGAAGAGGGGTCTGCTCCTCCTGAGTTCCCACTCACACTGGTAAAGACAACACAAGGCTGTGGCATCAGGAAGGCCTGCTCCCTCCTCCGGGGAGGGTCCCCCGCTCCTGCTATAAACCCGCAAAGCACAGTCCGCCCAGGTAAGTTTTCTGAGGACCTCAAGATCCACTCCCCCAAGTGAGCCAGTGCCGTCAAGCCCTGTGCCTGCTTGGGAGAGAGGACATCAAGGTGACCTGTCCATTCGGAAACCAAGTCTGATCCTAAGCACAGCCCCCCAGCTACCCTTATGGCCCCAGCTCGGTGCTGGGTGTGGGAGGGAGGGCACGAGACCCAACCCTGGTATGGGAAGTGCTGGGCACACATGAAGGTTCTCCCCAGCTCATGAAGACCAAACACAGAGCTCCTGCCTGCCCCACACGCTAGCTCTGCAAGTGGGCTCCCGGGTATTTCTGATGCAAAGCAGCACCCAGGTCGTGTGGAGGTGCCAGCCCTCGGGACTGGAGGCAGACCATGTGCCCGCAACCACAGGGGAGAGTGCCAGGTTCAGGGAAACTACAGTTGACTCAGCCAGAAGACAGGATTTGCAAAGAGGAATGCCCTCTATGACCTGAGAGGGGTGGGGGAGCACAGACAGGGATGAAGAAGTGGAGGCCTCTGAGCTGAGCTCCACATGAAGACCAACATGTCAAAGGCAGAGATGAAAGGAAAACGGAGATGAGGAGGAATCCAGGCTGAGAGAGGATGCTGTCAGGAGATGCTGAAGGGCCAGAGAGGTTACGGGGGGACTAGGTTGGACCAGGCCGGTGGCCTGGACAGAGCTTACACACCAGGCAGGGTCTGGGCCTGATTCTGCAGGTGCCAAAGAATCACGACACAAAAGCGGTTTGACGGGAAGAGTGATAAACCATAAGGAGGGTCGAGAAGAAATTGCCGGTGGCTGAGTACGAGCCAGCGGGCCAGCAGGGGAAAGGGTACAGAGCAGGCTCAGGCTCCGACTGGGGAGAAGGGCGACATTTTCAGCTCTGAGCAGGCAGCCCGGGGTGGGGAGGAAGGCACGGGGTAAAGACTGTGAACAGAGGTGAGAAGACACAGAAACCGGGAGGTGTCACTGGAGCACACAGGGCAGAGCACGGCACACGGGCCTCACCTGTGCTTCTCGCCTTCCTCTTCCCCTTCTCTGAGCTGCTTGGTCTTGGGCTCCCCATCTTCCTTGTCCTGCAAAGGAAGGGAGAAAACCACTTGGTCACATGCAATCCTTGATGCCCAGGCACCTGGCGAAAAACAGGACTCCCTGGCCAGGAGCAGCCTGGTGTTGCAGCCCCCAAGTGGGGTCCCCACCAGCCTTCTACCCTCCCAAGCCCCCTCCCCACCCCACCAAACTTAACCACCGGTAAGCCCAGGCCAGACCCCCGGTGGCCCTCGGAGAACACCAGGAGGAGCTAGGTTTTCATGGTGAGTAATGAAGCTGAACGGTGTCAGAGGCCCACTTCCTGGGTCTGGAGGGAGTCCCCTGCTGAGCTGGGAAGAGTAGTGACCAGCAACGAGGGTGGGGCAAAAGCTCAGGCCTCCAGACTCCCCTTCCAGGCCGGACTCCCCTTCTCCAGAAACACCTATTTGCTTACATTAAGGAGGAACCACAGCTCTAACTAGAACTGGGCTTGCAATATGACTCCCGCAATGTATTCAGGGGATGGAGGGAAGGGGAACTAATTTGAAGTTTCTATAGGAAAAATTCTGAATCGTTTTTGTCTTTCTCCTGCCCCCCATCTCTTTGCGAGTCTAAAGAAGTCATGTTCATGTCACACTTGACATAGTATACTTGTTCTCCAGATCCACAAGGGGCCACAACAACGGATACCACCATGCCGCGTCCACCTGTGGAAGCAAGTCTTCCTGGGCCTTCTCCCTTACTCCGTTAGATCAGACTGGGGACAGACAGACATCCACGGTGTGTGCAGCGGTCTGTGCTCAAATGCATGACCATGCTCTCTGCTCTCAGTGCATGTCCTGAGAGACTCCAGGGTCTCCCTGCCTGCCAGGGCTGACCCTCCAGAGGGTGTCACTGTGTACTTCATTTCTGGCAGCAACGTGCCTTTGACCATCTCGCTGGAGCGGTGTTCCGAGAAGACATCAGTAAGGTGCCACAGGGAGCTGGCTATGACATAAGAAAGAGCTGGTGGCGGGGGTGGAAGCATCGGTCCAGGCAGCCTTTGGGAACAGGCTTCGTCAAAGGAGCATGAGATTCTTGATCTCGGGGTTGTGAGTTCAAGCCCCATGTTGAGTGTAGAGATTACTAAAAAAAATAAGCTTAAAAAAAAAAAGCTAGAACTGACATAAATTACAGGTGAAGTAGCTGGTGTACTAGCTCTCCTAGAAGTCCGTTTATGCCGTTGATGATTGCCTCCCCAGGAGTGGCATTTATTTTATGAGTCACTTCCTAACAGTGATCATCGTGGAGACTCAGAAAAACCAGGCCCCACCGTTCCTTGGCCTCCCACTTACGGGGAAAGGAGACCACCAAAACCAGCCTAGAGGCTTTTGGCTCAAAGAAAACCTTAGGTGATGTGATCAAGATAATCCTTTGCTCTTTCAACCCAGGGCAGCTTAGTCTCTTGGGGATGAGGCAGGAGGCAGCAGGGAACGAGTGACAGCAACGACAGGAGAGTGGTCAGCATGGTTTTGTGGGGTGGGGAGGGGATGGATGGGCAGAATTTGGGTGTTACAGAAGTAGGAAAGGCATTCCTGGAGGGGGACACAGCTTGAGCCAAGGCGGGTGTGGTCAGATGAACACCTAGGTGGTTGCAATAGCAGTCATGGTGAAGGTGAATGCTGGTAAGGTTGTCAAGGCAGGTGGGGTCAATCACAGAGGGCTCTGACCAGTGTCCTAAGGCACTAGGAGCCCAAGGAGAGGCTGGGGGAGCTGCTGGCAGGACCTTTCCTAAGAGTCTGGCAATTGCACTGGACAAGTAAGCCCTGGGGCAGAGAGGCATTCGTTTGGTGATGGGAAAGAGGGAAGGGAGAACAGAGTACAAATTCTTTTTTTTTTTTTTTTTTTTAATGTTTATTTATACTTGAGAGAGACAGAGACAGAGTGTGAGCAGAGGAGGGGCAGAGAGAGAGGGAGACACAGAACCCAAAGCAGGCTCCATGTTCTGAGCTGTCAGCACAGAACCCGACATGGGGCTCAAAATCACAAGTTGTGAGATCATGACCTGAGCTGAAGTTGAATGCTCAACAGACTGGGCCATGCAGGTGCCCCTACAATACAAATCCTTAAATAAGAAACAAGCTAAAGTTCTCGGGGCCTCCAGGGCTGCTGGGGCCTGGGTAGGACCCTCCACAAAGGCCCAACAGACACATGCCCCACCCCCCCCACCCCCCCGACAAAATACCAGTGGATTATTCAAGCCATAAGCCTGGACAGTCAAACAAAAGCTCCTTCCCAACTAGCAGCTAGCAGACACCCTGATGGCCATCAGTGCCTGCCTCCCCTTGGTGATGAAGGACAGAGGTGCAAGGGCAGAAAAGGCTCAACTTTCCCCAAAGTGGGCTGGTGGGCGACCCCACAGGAAGGCTTCTTTCCACAGGGCTCAGTTAACCTGGACTACCTGGCAGAGGAGGGTGAGGACTAAGGAACAGCCTTTGGGAACCAGTCCTGTGCAAACACCATGCCCCTTCTCAGCAGCTACCACAGCCACCACTGTCCTGGAGTCCCAGAGACACTCAAGTGCCTTGGCGCAGGCCAGTTATTCATTAACAAATGACAAAACACCCAACTACCTAGGTGACATTTTAAAAAATGCCGGGCAGTCTGGTGGGCGGGCTGTGTCATCACCTCTGCGCACAGTGTGAGGTTAAGGATGACCCCAGCCTGGGCTGCTGTGAGAAGGGCAGGTGCTCCAGAACAATAAAGATATGCGTGTGGGGCAGGAGCAGGCTGACAAATACACAGGCCACATAAACACAAGGACAAGGTGTGCTCCAGTCTTCCCACTCAACATCGATTCAGATAAGACAGTGAGTGTCATGAGTAGCAGAACAGCTTTTGGGCCATCCTGGCCTCGGTCACAGCAGGGATGTGTGACCTGGGATGGCAGCAGGAGGTGCACACCAGCCTCACGCTGCCGCCCCCCACCCCCCCCACCCCGCCAGCCTAAGAGACTCAAAGGTCCTCCTGGGGCTGTCTTCCAGGTCCTCCATGCAATCCACAGGGAGTCTGGTGAATGGCCATCAGGGAAAAGGGAAAAGATTTGACCAAGGCCACAGTGCCTGACAGTGGTGGCTGCAGGTCTGGATCAAGGTCCTGATCCCCACCCTGTGTTCGCCAAGCAGATGAGAGATAGTGTGTCAAGAGTGGCATTCAGTTTCTAAAAACAGCGCTGATTCAGCCACCTCTCCCGTGCCTCCCCCCACCTCCCCACCCCCGCCATAGTTCAGACCTGGTTCAGACATGGCTTGGATCTGGCCACGCGCACTCAGACTGGCCACGGCCAGCTTGAAGTACACCCTGCGGGTGCAGGCAGGGCTCAAGAGGCTCAGCATCCCAGGGAATCTGGAGACACTCGCCCACCCGGAGACCATTAAATCTGACTCACCGCTTAACCCCTCCCCCCACACACTCTTCCCCAAATCTCCCTTCTTTCTCCTTCTTTCTCCTTCCCAGTCCCTGTTCTGTTCTCAGTTCCTTCCCCTCTCCCAAGCTACCTCCATAGGTCCCCACCACAACCCAGCCCACAACCATCCCTGCCCCCCTTGTGGGCCAGCCAGCCAGCTGCCCCTCTGCCCCTCTGCTCTGGAGGATGCAGCTCCCTGCTGCACTTCTCTCCTTTTCCTCTTCCACCTCCCCAAAGACTCTCTCCACCTTACCATCCATGCCCAAGATGCTGGTCACATCTCCTGCTCCTCTGCTCAAAGCTCTCGTTGGCTCCCCAGACCCTCGGGACAACTGCCATTCTCAAGATGCAGTCTCACAAGGCCCCAACACATGCCCTGCAGCCCATTCCAGAATACCCTGATGCTAGACTCTCTGTCTCAAATCCTGACATGTCCATTCTCATAACCCTGAAGAAAACCCACCCTCTGACCAATTCTGGAGGCCAACCCAAAGGCTACCTCCTGCAGGCAGCCTTCTGAGGTTCACAGGCAATAAGCTTGTGGCTCCTCTGGGCCTAGAACACATCAGGGTCTGACCCCAGGCCCAGGACACAGTCCTGGGTTCCTCGCTATTCATATCCAGTCCCTCAAGTCCTTCACGTCTTCCTCAAGTGTGGGGGCATTTCCTGGAACTCCTCCGGGCCTGGAGGAGACAACCTTCATCAAATGTTTGCCTATTTAATTACTCTCTCCACCAATTCCAGAAGAGCCAAACTCTTAGAAACACTGGTGGAGGAGGGCAGGAAAGCCATGTCTTGGACTAGGATCCTCCCCGCAGTCCACTTGCCTGTTCCTGGAAATACCCCCCATTTCTGACCCCAGCCCAGTTTCCACACCTAGGCCTTGACCCTGCTGCCCTCACTTGTCCCAGAGCCTGCAGGAGGAAGGGGCCTCTAAAGCGCAGGAAGGGGCCTCTAAAGCAACACTTAAGGGGCTCTCAAAAATAGCCCTGCCCCAAACAGGGCTTGATTGAGTGGTTTCACACTGTTAGAAATGCTTTTGCCAAAACCAACATTTTTACAAATAAAATGAGGGTTGTGCAAGACTGGTATCATTTCTTCCTTAAGTCTACGATAAGACTTCGGTGAAGCCATCTTGGCCCAAAGTTTTCTTTGTGAGGTTTTAGATATGAGGCTCTACAGATTTTATTTCTTCCTGTGTCAGTCTCATTAATTTGTATCTTTCAAGGGATATCCATTTCACCTAAGTTACTGAATTTACTGGCATAAAACTGCTTATAATACTCTTATTATCCTTTCAATGTCTGTGGGATCCATAATGATAATCCATTGACACTGACAACCTGTGTCTCGTCTCTTTCTTTATTAGACTAGCTGGAGGGGTGCCTGACTGGCTCAGTCAGTACAGCATGCAAGGCTTGATCTCAGGGTCATGAGTTCAAGCCCCACGTCGGGCATAGAGCTTACTTAACAAAAATAATAAAATATCAGATCAGCTGGAGGTTTATCAATTCTGGGGCATTCCAGACTTGGTGTTTTAACAATGTGTTTGTTCTTCAGTGCCCTCCTGGAAGAAGCCCTCATTAGCTGAGTATCCCTGCAGGGGGTAGGGGGTGCGCATCAATCCCTATTTGCCTGAATCCTATTAGAAACTCAATCAGCCCGCAAAAATGCAGAGGGCTGGGGGGTGGGGTGGGAGAAAAGCTGCTGTCTCCTGCTGCTGCCCTCCCTCTCCCTTTGTAACTCCGGTCCCCTGTGTGTGCGCTCGGTCTGCCCCTGGTCACAAACATAAAGGAAACAAGAGCGCTGTCCTCAAGGACCTCAAATCCACACAAAGGAACAGAAAGAAAAAGGTAACTCTGTGTCATGAGTGGGTGGTAAGGAAGACTTTATTAAATGTTTTGTATGCTTGGGGAACTGGCAAGGGATAGGTGTTGTCAGAGAAGGAGGTAACCCTTAAACTCAATTTTAAATGTCCAGTAGAGGGAGGGTTACCAAGCAGCTACCAAGCTGGAATGGTAAGTGCTCGGCAAAGCCATGAGGGCAGAGCCAGGGCACTGTCCAGGCCTGTGGGGCCGTCCCACGTGGCTGGCTCAGCCAGGATTGGGCGAGGTCAGGAGCAGAGGGGGCTGATGAGGCAATCCTCCAGGGCTGCGGACAGGCTTAGCCCAACTCTCAAAGGGCACTGTGGCAGCCTAGAAGGGGAGTTATGGGAGAAGATGGGGAGACCAGAAACCAGGTGAGATGGTCCACTCCCAGCCTAGACCTGTCCCGGCCTGCGGCTGTTGCGCATCTGTGCTGGTTACGATCACACAAGGGTGGGAACTGCCATCAGGGCAGCCTGCTGAAGCAGGAGCTCTTTTGCTGAGGCAAGGAGCAAGCTCCTCCCTCATCCTAAGAGGAGATGCTGCCCAGGGTTCTTCCTTCCGGAAGAGGAAGAGGGAAGCAGGAAAGTGTTAACAGACACTTCAACCTCTGATCTAGGTTCCCCCTACCATCAGCCCGTTACTGAAGCAGCTAGAGACCCGACAGGAACTCACAGGTACAGAAACCCTTTCCAGAACCCAGATGCCTCACTAACTCTGGGTGTGCCTGCTGAGCTGTTCATGGAAACGGCCCTTCTGTTCAACAATCAAGAGAGAACAAGGCCCCAAACCTAGTCCCCTAAGAAGAAGTGAAAGTGACCCCAGCTTGAGCCTCTCCAGTTGATTTGGGCCCAGGGCGGGGAAAAATCAAGGAGAGGTAGGCACAGAAAGGGGCGGAGGGGGGACAGACAGGAAGGGACTGGCTGGGGGCAAAGCTGGCAGGTTTCACAATTTCACCCTGTTGCCCATCCTCAGAACCAGGGCAGCCGCATGTCAGGTGGAGAGACTTCCTGTGGGGTGTGGCTGCAGCAGGCGCTGTGCTCCAAGGGCGCTCATGGGGTAGGGCAGTCACCCAGGGTCTGACTCACCCTGAATATGCAGTGATAAGCCCCGGGCTGAATGCCACCACACTGGGACACAGAAACTGCACAGTCCTCTACTGCCCAGGGACTGGGGAAAGGGTGGGGAGGGAGGTTCTGAGTCTCCTGGGCAGGCAGTGATCCCCGCAGGGCGGCACTCTGGTCTGGGACTACCTGGCCTGCTATGCCCACTCTGTCCAGCAGGTGGACACTCCCTTGAGGGCAGGCACTTGTCTTAACTGCCGTACCCACGAGCCTGACACTACCCACAGCAGGGACAGTGGTAGAGCGCAAGGGCTCTGGGCCGAACCCTGCCTGGCAAAACCCAGCTCCGTATTCGCCCTGCTGTGTGACCCTGGACAAGTTATTTGACCTGTCTGGCCTTAGTTTCCTATTCTATGAAAACAAAGACTACCACACTGACATCATGGCACTGTCACAGGAGTGGAGGAGGAGCCAGGGAGGAAGGAAGGAGAAGAGCCTGCCGCTCACATGGATGAGGCAGCAGACCTGAAGAGCAGGGAGGACTGGGCCAGGGCAGGAAGGGCAGGGCCACAGAGAAACCACAGGGCTAGAGGCCCAGACTGCCTGCATCTGCAGAGGTCATGATAAGCTTTCACTTTCATCAATCCTGAGAGTAGACAAGCAGCATGACAGCGTCTGCTTCGTGAACACATCAGAAGACGGGTGACAATCTGTGCCGGGAGACAGATCTTTTGATTCTGCGTTCAGTGCTTCACCAAGAATCAGACTCACAGCGTCCAGGAACAGAGAGCCACTGCTCTCCCAGGGGTGCAGGCACTCCCTAAAAGCTTATGAGCGGCGAGAACAAAGAGAGGGGGGCACAGTAATAAACTGGAGATAAGGGCCGCAGATAAGAGCCGGAACCAGGGCAGTGGTGCTGAGATAGAACACGGGGGTGCCTGAGCGCTCTGGGGGACAGGGCGAGGTCAGACAGACGACTGGCTCCAGGCTGTGACTGAGCCTCATGGGGAGAAGAAGGCACCTGTGACACAAAAGGTAGCCGTGGTGAGGGGACTAAGAGAAGGGAGCAGTGGCTCTCAGGCAGACGAGGGTTAGGCTGATGCCTGCAGTCTGACGAAGGCCGGTGTGGACGCGGGCCAAGGGTCCAGAGTCTGTCCAGGCGTCCTCAGCAGAGGCAGGGTTGGCCCCACCATCGATGCCCTATTACATGGCCCCACCCCAGAGGAGTGGGGGGAACTGGCCCCATGCCAAGCCTGGTCCTATTCTTGTCGCAGGTGCAAATGGGAAACCGGCTGTGTTCAAAGGAGGCAGCAGATGCCCCGTCCAGCAGATTATTAGTTAACAAATATTGACTGGCTCCCTAGTGCTAGGTACGCCACATTAGGTCCAGAGGAGGAGAAAGAACAAGGAGGCCCCTAGTGTTCAGGGACCAGGGTGGGAACTCTTAGCCTGGGTCCATGGACAGGATCCCAGAGCTCAGCGATCAGACACACACACAGGCCAGGTGTGAAAAGGCTCATTCTTCTGGAGTAACAACCCATAGCTCTTCAGAGTCTCAAGGGGGTAGTGACCCAGAGGAGGAAAGGGAAGGCGTCAACAGCATGGTGCTGGTGGGGAGGCACACAGAGTTCTCTGGGTGGCATTTGAGGTATCTGGGGAGGCTCTCCAAAGGAAGTACCCCTGTCCTGCACCTTAAGGAGTGGGGGCAAGGGGAAAGGGCAGCAGAGGGAACAAGTAGCACTGTGAGGTGCAGAGGCTTGGGACGACCCCCATGGGCCCCGTGTCCCCAGCAGGAAAGAAGCCCTTGAAAGGTCCTGCTGAGGGCAGGGCAAAGACCAGGTGCCCTCTTTCCTTCACACGCGGCCAGCCAGGGCCATTGCCTCTGGGCCGCCAGAGGGGAGGGCCCTATGGGACGAGGAAGCCCAGGCAGCGGGGCTAGACCGGCAGGCGCAGGCAAACCACAGCTCCACAGCTTAGCGATGGTGGGAAGCGCGGCAAACTCAGGACCTCTCCAATTCCTCCCCTGTTAAAGCAGGGCCGGCACTACTCCAGCAGTGATGTCAAGGATTAAAGAAAGTAGCCTGGGTCCGCCTTCTGGTGCAGGACCTACGTGCCAGGCCTGGCATCCAGGGGTGTCCCCTGAGTCCCGCCGTCATGTCCATCGTGTCTGCACCCCCCTGGGGAACCAGCTAGCTGTTCCCTGTTTTCATCGCCTCCACCCCTTGCTCTGACTGTACCCCACACACACCAAAAAACCCCCAAGAAAGTGGATAGCCAGTTGAGTTCTGGGAACCAAAACAGACATAACAGGTACCCAGGGCCCAGGGCCCAGATCCAGGCTGGGAAACAAGAGACCAGTTACTGTCAGTCCAACCCGCAGAGAAACTGATCTACCTCTAACCTTTTCAAACGTAGTGATGTGTGAATGGAAGGCATCATCCTTGTCTAATATCGCTTCTTTATTTTTTTGCCAAGTTTCTGTAGGTGACAAACGTGTCATTTTTAAAATTGAAGCTCAAGTTAAGAATGACCCATCTGATCCCCTTGGGGATGAGTGACAAGGGCCCCAGGCTGGAAGGACAGGCACCACCCGCGGGAGGCTTCCCCACAGAAGCCATCGCTCTGCACATACCACCCAACTGCAGGGCAGCTGGCAGACGGCAGGTGGGCTTCGGCACGTCCCCCGCTGTGTGGGCCGCAGGTCACACCCCTGTTCAGCAGAAGGGCTTTCTTCCCCAGGCAGGCCCTCCATTGATAAGTACCCCAGACACTGCATTTTACCTGGATTTGCTAGCATGCGATTTTATCATCTGCCTTTCCCCCCTAAAGGGGGCGCTCTGAGAGGCCTCTCCATCTCTGTTCCCCAGCACCTAGCACATTATGGCAGCGGGACTAACAGCAAAAGAGGGAATGAGCAAGGCAGAGGAGGAGGTAGGACACACATGCTAATTCCTCCCCTATACACAAGGTTCTCCTCCCACAACTTCCAGGCATCAGGGGTCAGTAGGTTTGTCTCACAGACGCAAAGACTGAGGCTGCGTAGCACCTAACTCAGGTCTGTGCACGTCAGACCCCTACTCTTCCCCCTGCTTTGGGGACACGCCAGAAGCCCAGTTCCCTGCTGCCACACATGCGGTTCTTCCCACCACACACATCTGCGTGTTCACCACTCAGCTGTCAGTGCTACACTCCCCTCCGACAATCACCTGCACCTCTGCTTCTGCCCTGTAGATCGAGGGCAAAAATCTCAACCGTGCCCACTTCCTAGGAGTGTGGGAAGGATCATATCTAACCAGGTCCATCAAATGAGAAGACTTCCCAGTGGAAGGTGAGCTCCGGGAGGGCGGGACCCGACTGTTCCTCATCCCTGCTCTACTGTATTTCCTACAATAATAGCGGTCACGACAGCATGCCAGGCAATCGATGATTCAATTAACTGAAATAATCATTACTTGAGTAGTCGTCACAAAAGTCTAGTAAGGTCAGGGCTGCTTGCTTGCTTTCACAGATTAGAAAAATGCGAGTGTAGGGCCCACCCGGAGTCACACAGCTCAGGTCCCAGGGTCCAAAGGGGAGGGTGGGCCTCAAGCCTAGGCTGCTCCCCATAGAACCCAGCCCTCTGCTCTGGCCACACGGCCGCCCCCACCTCACACACACACACACACACACACACACACACACACACACACGGTCTCATGAGTGTATAACAGCACGTCTGCATCAGCATTACACTGCTCCCGTCTCTTCCTGGTGTAGTTTCAGAGAGATGTGACCCAGACGGGACCATTTCTGAGCCAGGAACTTCAATTCCAGAAAAGCACCACAAGGAGAGAAAAGAGCAATGCGCGGAGAGGTGCTCACAGCTAGGTTTCTCCTAACAGGGAGGACTGGAGCTACGAGGGGAGTCCAACCTGCTGGCGCGGCTAGGCCACCCGGTCACGGGAACGGCACCACGAAACAGAACACACAGGACCCTGAGAGGCACAGAGCCCACACACACAGCCGTGAGCCAAACCATGGCAACAAGACACAGGCGGTGGCCTGAGACTTCATGGGCTCACACAGCACGACTGTGGGTAATGTTTTTTCCATTTCCTTTCATTCCGTCGTCAAAGTGATTTAATAACAAAATGACCTAAAACAGCTAGAGGAACCCAGCTGTGTGTAGCTCACCGTCTGGACTGTCCTCACACCCTACACAGACTCTCCTGACCTTCACCCGGCTCAACGGGAAAGCAGGAAACCAAGGCTGGCCTTCAGGCCCAATGCAGCCTCGTCAACGTTTAGTGACCTCTGTCAAGCTTAAAAACACACAAAACCCAAAGAACCAGCATGCCACGGGAAGAGGAGGGCAGACGCACACTGGCGTCGCTCTGCAGCCCGGGACTGGGCCCAGCAGCCAAACCAGCAGCTGCGCTGGAGGACGAGCACCCTCCAACGAGGCCAGACAGCTGCCCAGCTCATGACAAAAATTTCAGTTAAGAAACCAACTGATGGTGAGCGGTGAGGTTACCTCCCCACCCTCTCACCCGGCCTCACCATTTCCCGTTTTTGGGAGGGAAAACGCGTCCTCTGCCACAAAGCAGAACTCGCAACCACCAGGACTTCCTCACCGTGGTAAAGCCCACGGCTGGAGCGAGAGCAAGCGAATCACAAGGCAAACAAGAAGGTCCGCGAAGCTGAGAAACCCCCTGTCCCAGTATGAGACGGCCTCGTGTGGCACTGGGAGGCAGACCCAGAACCCCCTTCCCGTGCTTCACAGTGGACAGCAGAGTCACAAAGCACTGCAACGGGAGCCCAGCTGGCTGTTTTGGGGGGGTGGAACAGCCACCCAGAATCTCTGGTCCTGAGGCCGTACAGCTGGCACCTGACCCTCACCAGATCTGTCCGACTACAGAGCAAACAGGCTTCCCCTCTGCACGTGAACTCTGGATGGTGGACAGGATTCTCAGCCTGAGCCCCCGAGGGAAGAGGGAGCCCACCTATCACGTGTTCACCATCCTTGAATCCAAGGGAAACGGCAAGCAAGGGCCTGAAAACTCCAGTAAGTGACCCTGAAAATTACTCTTCTACCTCCCCCTCCCCACCAGGCCCATGTGCCTGTTCACACCCGTGCTGGGTCCCCCCCAGTGTTCCCTGACAGCCACCAACAGGGTCCCCCCCAGCGTTCCCTGACAGCCACCAACAGGGTCCCCCCCAGCGTTCCCTGACAGCCACCAACAAGACCACATCAGGGTTCCTGCTATCCACATGACACCACTGGCTTTACTCAAAGCGTGTGATCAACCTGGATGCGCCGCTACTTTTCTGCATGGGCGGGCGTCCAAGCACCCCAGTCCATGCCTGAACAACCGACTTAGGAAACTGTGTGGTCTTGGATAGGCTTCGCACACAGTGCAGTTCATCTGGCAGGTATGGCCACAGACTACAGACTCTTAAGTAAAGGCAACTCTGCTTCTCCCTGAGAAAAGTCTCAGCCCGGCCAACTCCCAAATCCACGTGCCTGTCTAGTGGCCTCATTTCTTCATTCAACTATTTTCAGAGTGTCTCTGAGCCTTGTCCTCTGTGAACAGAAAGGTGAGGAAGACATGACTGCTGCCCTCAGGCGGACGGGGGCAGATGAAAGGTGAAGGAGACAGGTGAATGGATAGTCATCACACAGCGTGAGCGCTGTGACTTCCTGGGTGACTAACAGCTGACAAGATGAAACCTGAACTCACCTGCAAGAAGCGTGAGCTGTCCGTGGAGGGCAGGGGCATGAGGGGAACTGGAAGGAGCAGGTGTGCTAAGCCTGAGCCCCGTCTCTGTGGAGAGCAGGGAGACATCCAAGGTGCACTGGGGCTGCGGGAAGGAGGCACCAGCATGGAGGCTTGCCCCAGGGGCTACAGACATTAGCCCGCGGGGACTGAGAAGCCAGGAAAAGCCAGAGGACAGGCAGGGGGTAGCAACAACGTGACTACAGAGTGTGATTTATAAAGAGCACAAAGAAAGGACCAGAAAGGAAAGGGCGAGGGTCACCGGGTGAAGCCACTGAAAACCGAGTCGGATATGGGTCAAGAGAGCCACTTTCTCATCCCCAGGGTGGCAGAGGGCAGCTGCCTGGGAGTCTGTGTGGAGGGGCAGCCCGTTCCACCTGCACAGTGCACTGCCCACACAGCTATCCACGTCTCCCTCTCACACGCACATAGGGCCTCTGGCCCCACAACTTCCCTGGGATCAGGTATGGTCACCCCCTCCGTGCAGCGAGGTTTGGAACAACTAAAGGACTTACTCAATGGTTCGCAGCTAATAAAAGATAGGTCAGCACTAAAACTGAGGTTTTCTGATTGCATCATGCTTCCAAAACTTTCAAAATAAGGCTTGGGTGTGTGTTCTGCATAACAGCCAGAGAAGTGTGACCATGTCCATTCTTACCAAATGAGAAAGAAAGAAAACCACAAACTGTTAGGGCTGCAAAGGCCTCAGATAACATCAGGTACAGGATGAACCAGATCCAGTGGCCCACGGAACCTGTTATAAATAGAACCTACCAAGTCACAATCTTCCTGGTAAGACCTGGAAGTCTGAATGCTCCCAGAGCCTGCCCACTCCCAGGTCACACTTCTGCCACATGGTCCACCGGAAGAGCCTCCGAGTCAGACCCCATCCCTCCTCCTAGAGAGGCTGACCGCGGAGAGGAAGTGAGCGGTAGGAGGCCGCCCCAAGCTACAGTGACCAGGGTGGCTCTGGACAGAGCAGGCAGGATGAGGAGCAGTACAGACAAAGCTCTCATACAACATAAACATCCTGAGGGCAGCAGGAGGTCCAGGTGAAACGTGCAGGACGAGAAGGACAAGAGCTAGACCTGGACCACAGTCTCCTGACTTCAAGCTGACCGGGCTGTCTACACCATCAGGTTGCCTGCAGCCATGGAGGAAGGAGAACGGACCCTGAGTTCCCAGGTCACTCTACGGGCCGCCCAGTGCCTGTGCCCCCGCCTTACGTGGGAAGGCTCTACCTAAGCCTGGGCAAAACAGAGCCAGCTGCACAGTAAAGAGGCTGAGACCGCCCTATACTCACTTTCTGAGCTAGGAAGGGTGCAGGGGGCAGCAGCACAGACTTCCCTTTGGCAGCAGCTGCAACAGGACTGCAGGGCCACAGCCGAGCCTGTGGCTGAGTCTAATACAGAGGCAGGTAGGCAGGTAGGGGAGCCACTTTTCGCGAGAACTGCTGGGCTTCTTTTTGCCTGCATACCTCCAAGACTGGCTCTTGTTTTTTAAACAAACAAACAAAATAGATTTCTGTTGCTTGCAACTAAGTACCCGGGCTACACGTGACCCTTTATAGCAATAACCTAACAGTAAAGTATGTGCAGGACTTTCACGGCTCAAAATTGTCTTAGGTCCCACAGCTCACTGGATCCACCGGGAGACCTTGGGAGGTAAGCAGCATAAAGGTTCTGATGCCCACTTTGCAAATGGAGAAGCCAGGCGCAGGATGTTGGGTGTTCTGTGTACTTGGCCCCAGCACCCCCTCCCCCCAGCCAAGTCCATCACAAAGCCCAACGGCTGACGGCTGACGCAGGCAAGGCACTCAGCTGGCCTGGGGTCCGCCTCCCCATCCCTCCATCCCAACACGGAGCTGAGCGTGCAAGGTACACAGCCCCAACACGAGCAGGTTGGAAAAGCAAATTCTTTGCACGTCAATTCCCAGGCAAGTCAGCACTTTACAGAGCGACAAAGTGTGCTGAGGCTTCTGGGCGACTAGAAGCTATTTTAACCTCTGATCAGCTGCTTCTCCAAGTGTCACAGTCTGGGGAGAAGTAAAGGTAAGGCAGCTGTCTTCTCTCTGGTGTGATTCAGAAGTGATAAAATCCTAATTGAAACCAAATTTAAACTATAAGTCAGAACTGGCACATTTATTTGTGGGCGGAAATACTGCTTAAAGGAGGTCTTTTAATCCTCACCTATACATATTTCCTCGAGAAGCCAAGAGTACTTTTTTAAGCCATGTGCTGGGCTGAGGGGCTGAGAAGGCAGAAGCACACGAGGAAGCAGCTGGGAGCTGACCGGCTTGCGGTGAACTTGGGCGATCACTAGCTTTGCGGGGCTGCACCTTCCTCGGCTGCGGAGAGCTGATAACGAGAGTCGACACGGTGTGAGGAGCCCTGTGCTATGGCCCACATGGAGTAGGTCCTCAGTGAAGAGGCGCCAACCACGGTGATGACGGTGGAGCCCCAGAACAAGGCCTGTGCCCTCAAAGCGTGAGGCCCACGACATCCCACCCCCCTGCCCAGCGATGTCCACTCCCCTCACCCCACTGCCGAAAAGGGTCACAGAACAGATCCCCGCACGCATGCCTCTTTCCTTCCCTCGGGTCACCCAGAGCGGCCACCAGCATCACCCAGTGGGCGACCAAGCTCTTGCCCTTGGGCTGACCAGTTCAGAAGGGCAGACCCTACGTGCACGCAGAGAATGTGAGTCCAAGCCAGAAGAGACCAGCCACAGTGTGCAGGGAACCGGGGGAGGCAGGTGGTTTCCACACAGGGTCTTCCCAAATTTGGACCACCTCCACACCTGCCAGCGCTGCCCCACGCCTCCTCTTCTTCCATGCCTCCCCATAAGCCGTCATCCTCCATGCCCTGTGCTCGATCCCTTCTCGGATGTTCTCTCAGCGCCTCGGCCAGGTCTCACTCCAGTTGGAGAGCTACACAGCCTGGGACACAGAGCCCAAATGGGGACAGCCCCGTAAACTAACCAAGGAGATCAAGCGGGGTCAGCACATTCACAGCGGGTTCAGAAGCTCTCTCCTCGGCACAGCACACCGTGTATGGAGTACAAGTGCTCCCAGCCCTCCCTCCAGGACTCTCATGGCTCTGGGACACCCCTCCCCAGTGTATAGCGCTGTGTTGTCTTATAATCTCTTTTTTTTTTTTAATTTTTTTTTAACGTTTATTTATTTTTGAGACAGAGCATGAACGGGGGAGGGTCAGAGACAGGGAGACACAGAATCTGAAACAGCCTCCAGGCTCTGAGCTGTCAGCACAGAGCCCGACACGGGGCTCAAACTCACGGACCGCGAGATCATGACCTGAGCCGAAGTCGGCCGCTTAACCGACTGAGCCACCCAGGCGCCCCTATAATTTCCTATAATATTATTATTATTATTATATTGGTGGGACATGGGTCCAGTCTCCCCACGGGGTCCCCAGTTTGCCCTTGCTGACCTCAGTCCCCAAGCCCTACACAGGGCCTGGCACATAGCAGGTACTCAACAAGAAGAGTGATGCTGGCCAGGTGCACAAGGAGGGCTCAAAGGGCTCAGTGACCTACTCCTTGCCCCAGAGGGCCCAGTGCGCACGCCCACTCCTGAACAGTTCTGGGCTCCTGGACCCCCGGACCCAGAGCAGGGAAAATTCTCTCATCTGATGGCTTCCTCACCCAGGTAGCAAACACAGGTACATTTTCTTTAGGATTCAATTACCCGCTCCCCCCTCTCCCTCCCTGCCCCCCCCCCCCGCAAGAAATCTTGGGGCCCCTGGGTGGCTCAGTCGGTTAAGCATCCGACTTCAGCTCAGGTCATGATCTCACAGTTCATGAGTTTGAGCCCCACATCAGGCTGTGTGCTCACAGCTCAGAGCCTGGAGCCTGACTGAGATTCTGTGTCTCCCTCTCTCTACCCCTTGCCTGCTTGAGCTTGCGCTCTCTCTCTCCTCTCTCTCTCTCTCTCAAAAGTAAATAAACATTAAAAAAAATTTTTTTAAAAAGCTGGTGGTACCAGGCCCAGAACACAGTGTGGAGGCAGGAGGGAGGGGCTGTCCTTGAAAGGACAAATGTCTTCTGCTCCAGCCACTCACACTTTCTCCAGACAGAGCAGCTCTTTAGAAGCCTGAATGAAAACAGCCCTCGAGTGTGGATTTTTACTCCCCACGGGGCATCGTTACCACAGTGACCGTTTTTCCTCTTGGAATTCTTTCAAGAGTACAAGCCATTGCTTCCCTCCTAAACAAAACTGGGGAGAAGCCAGGCCACCAAGGGTTAAGGGAAGGGCCCTGAAGGAAGCAGGGCTAGACACATCCAAGCCACATCAAGCGCTGGCTGCAGTGGGGTCTCCTGAACCTCTACAGCCGCTTAGAAATGACAAGCCCCTCCCAGCTGCTGAGCGTGTGCATAGCAGGGGAGTGCTGAGGGAACAGTGTGTGTGGGGGGGGGGGGGCGGCTTGTGAGTATGGGGGAGTTGTGTGTGTGTAGTCTGGGGAGGTACAGGTTGTGTGTAGGTGGGGGCTGGAGACACTGGGAGCTGGGGGTGTAGAGGGAGTGGGGGTGTGGGGACTGGAGGGTGGGCAGGTATACTATATGTGTGTATGCATACGTGCACTGGGGGTGGCTTGGGAATCTCGGGGGGCATGTGGGGAAGTGTGTGGGTTGGGGAAGTGTTCCTCACTATCCCAACATGAAACACAGGCCACATCTTCCCCCTAAACAAGAACATGAATTGCATTTCAAATCAGAATTACAATACTTAGCACTACAGATCGGCCACATCCTGGCCCAAATGTCCACAGGGGCCAAATGTTTTGTTTTGTGTCTTTTTTTACTTTTTTTTTTTTTTTAACATTTTTTTACTTTTGACAGAGTATGGGGGGGCGGAGGGACAAGGAGACACAGAATCTGGACCAGGCTCCAGGCTGTGCGCAAGCTGTCAACACAGAGCCCGATGCGAGGCTCAAACCCATGAACCGTGAGATCGTGACCTGAGCCGAAGTCGGACCCTCAGCCGACTGAGCCACCCAGGTGGCCAATTTAAAGCACGCAGCCCAAGTCTGAAACAAGTGACCTAGAAGCAACTGTTTGAGGCAACTCCTATTTCTTTTCAGAACACCCCTGCTCAGTTGGTCCAGGGCATGGATGGCAGCGCCAAGCAGCTCTTGAGGAACTGGCTTGGCGGGTCCCTGCCCACCCTGCAAGTCCAGCCAGTCCTCTTTTGATGCACAAAGCTCAGGGAGCTCAGAGTCATGGGACACAGAGCACTCAGTAAGGTGCCATTCGGTGGGGGGGGGGCCACTGGGAGATGTTAAGTAAGTTTAGGAGTGGTCACCGCCTACAAGGAGCTACCCGTCTACTGAGGAGCTGGCAGAAACTGGGACTAACATGCCAAAAAAAGAAAAAAAGCCACTACTACTAGCTACTGCTACTATTATAATCACCACAATTATTATCGAGATGTTGCGTGAGGTTAGCAGTATCATCAAGGATGCTGCGTGCCAACCATTCACAAGAAAATAGTCTTCTTTCTAAAAAACAAATGCCAAATAACGAATAGTGCTGAGTCACTGATATCCACGCTGGGGGAAAAAAATCCTGACTCCTACCTCACGCCATGCAAAAACAAAGAAATTCCGAACGGACTGGAAATCTAAGGGTGAGGGGTGCCTGGACAGTCAGTCGGTTAAGCGTCCGACTTCGGCTCAGGTCATGATCTCACGGTTCGTGGGTTCGAGCCCCGCATCGGGCTCTGTGCTGACAGCTCGGAGCCTGGAGCCTGCTTCGGATTCTGTGTCTCCGTCTCTCTCTGCCCCTCCCTGGCTCACACTCTGTCTCTCTCTTTCTCAAAAATAAATAAACATAAAAAAATTTTTTTTTAACTCTAAAGGTGAAAGGTAAGACAATAAAACTTCTAGAATATAGCATAAGAGAACATCATCATGACCTAGGAGTATACAACTACTGCATTTCCTTAAGCAGGCCACAGAACATATTCAGAAAAAAAATTTTTGATGAATTGGACTACATAAAAATAAAGAACGTCTTCCGTCCACCAAAGAAATCAATTAAAAGGATGAAAAGTCAGGGCACCTGGTGGCTCAGTCGGTTAGGCATCCGACTCTTGGTTTCGGCTCAGGTCGTGATCTCACGGTCCTGAGATTGAGCCCCATCAGGCTCTGAGCTCTGCACTAGGCACGGAGCCTGCTTGGGATTCTCTCTCTGCCACTCTCTCTGTCCCTCCTCCGCTTGTGTGCTTGCTCTCACACACTTGTACATGTGCACATGCTCTCTCTTTCTTTCTCTCTCAAAATAAATAAATAAACTAAAAAAAAAAGCATGAAAAGTCAAGGCCTAGAGGAGGAGAAAATGCAATACATCTACAGAACAAAGGACTTACTCAGGACACGAATGAAGAACTAGAAATTAACAGGAAACAGTATCAGGCAACCCAATAAAAAAGGGGAAAAGGCAAAAGGCTTGAACAGGCACTCACTTAAACATATGAAAAGATGCTCAACTGTATTTGCGAATTTAAGCCGTAAAGGGATACCACTACATCCCTACCAGCATGGCTCACATGAAAAAGACTAGCCGCTGGGAGTGTCAGAGAGGAATGCTCAGACACTGCTGGTGGGAGTGTGAAATGGTGTAGCCACTGGGAAAGCTGCCTGGCAGTATCTAGCCATGACCAAGCACTTCTACTCCTAGGCATATACATACCCAGCAGACATACGTACACAAGTCCACCAAGACATTCACAAGACCGGGACTAACAGCACAGTCCATTATGGCTCCAGCCTCAAAACCTAGAGGACAGATCCCATGGAGTACATTCGAATACTGGAATACTGTACAGCAGTAAGAATGAACTGACGCCACACCCGATGGCTCAGACACAACAACGAATGAAAGAAGTCAGACCCCAAAAGACTATGTACTTTATGACTCCCTTTGTATAAAGTTCGAAAGAAAAGCCAACCAACGGTGTTAAAAGTCCCAAACGATTAATCTTGGGGCGCAAGCGCCCAGGGAAGGGAGCAGGAGGGGAATTCTGGGGAGGCTGCCATGTTTCTTGATCTGAGTGACTGATTACGTAATGTGCTCGTGTGGTGTAAAAAAAAAAAAAAAAAAAAAAAAAACAAAAATCACTGGGCTGATTTGTCTCCTTTTCTCTATGTACAGTACACTTCAATTAAAAGAGATTTTTTTTTTAATGCCACTACAGAGTTGTCAAAAACAGAAGCTAAGCCCATATATAAACAAAAACACATTACTAAAATCGAAAGAGAGGACAGTAAGAAGTCAGTCCCCAAAGAGAGGAGTACCTCAGGTCCCCGAAGCACACCCAGAGGATGGCTACCTGGAGGGAAGCACACGCCCTTCTGCCCTCCTGGCTCTAGGAAACAGGCAACAACAACTGAGGGATTCACCACCAAGGTCACAAAAATTCTTTTGTTGCAAAAAGCTAATGGAAAAATGAAAAACCAGCTTGAATTTCAAGATTCCTTTGCTTTTCAACCCTCTGTCCCCCATTTGTACGCCTTGCAAACACCTGGTTACATCTTGTCACGCCACAGGAGTCAGTCAAAGGGAAAGCTGAGGCCCCAACAACGTGTCAGTCACGTAGCAAGAAAGAGGGACCTCATCTTACGGCCTCCTGCCCAGGGCTGCTTCATGAGGCTGCCTCGGGTGACAGGTGAGCTAAACAGCGAAGGATCCAGAACAGCATGCATCTACCTCGAGAAGCCCTGCCCTCTGAGGGACACTTAGAGGCTCACCCCTAGCCCAGGCCAGTAGTGTCTCCCCAGAATATGAGACCAGTTTGCGGGAAGGTCTCCTCCGCTTTGAGGCAGCCACTGCAGGGCCCTCCCTGCTCGGCTCCCAGGGGAAGCAGGCACCAGTTCCACGCCACGGGCAGAGCACCACGGGACTCGGCCAGGAGGCGGTGGGCTCCCCAGAGAGGTGACCAAGGTCAGAGGATCAGGGTGTGGGCCCTGTCTCGGTCTCTGCTGTCACATCTGTAAAATAAAGGGGTCCTCACTAGGGGTAAAATACGAGTGTAGCAGAAAGGACACATGCGCACACACCATCTCACTTCATCTTCATCCCGGGAGGCAGGGGTTACCATGGCGACTTCTGGCCAAAGACTCACAAAGCTCGGGAACATGAAGAGATTTATCTCTCCATTGATCTCAGGGTTGGCAGAGCACGGTGGCAAAAAGCAATTGTTCCAACAACCCCCGGTGCAGGGGGCTGACTCCCGCACAGCATTCAGCTCCCCTGGGAGCAGCCCTCAGGGCCTGCCCACCTGCAGGGGAGGGGGTGGGGAAGGCTGCCCACACCACAACAGCGGGCCAGCCCAGAGAGCAAGGCCACAGGAGCACTGCCTCAGCCTGGTGCTGCCTCTCCTGGGAGATCAGGGAGTCTCACAGGTGAAGGCTGGCGTGGCCTCAAAGCAGAGGACAGGCCTGACCCACGGCGAGGCTGTGACCAGGACCCCCCTGGCACCTTCCCCTCCCACACGCACTTCCCGGAAACAGCCGGACCAAAATCGCTTGCCCATCACCTTGTCGGGTCCAAACCCATTCTGGTCTTCACCTGGCTTCTCTCAGCCCCCCTGCCCCCCATCCAAGTTTCCTCTGCTAGTGCCTCTGACATGCCTGTTCCCCCAGCCCTCGTCTCTGCTGGCTAAACCGGTACCTAGGGGACCTCCTCTAGCCCCAGGCCTCCAGATCCTATCCACACAGGCATCTCTCTGCAGTCCCGATGCCCGCTTGACAGGCTCTCTCCACCTAGATGGCTAATAGGCCCGATGTAGCCACACCACACTCCTGATTCCCCTTCAAAACCACTCTCCCTGTACCTCTCACCTCAGGTACAGGTGCTGCCATCCCCCCAGCCAGCACAGCCCACCTGCCAGGATGTCCTGTGACCCTCACGGCTCGCCCAATGCAGCAGCCTCCTGCCTCCACACAGTCAGGACAGGGCCCAGCCCTCAGGTCTCCAATGGCTCCCCACTGCCCCTAGAGCCCAGCCCCTGTGGCGCCAGCCTGCCAGGGCCTCTCTACTCGAGTTCCTGCCCTACCTCCCCAACCCTTCACTGGATGCCTGCCACGCAGGGGTTCTTTCTGCCCCTCAAACAAGCCAAGCTAGTTCTCTGCTCAGTTTAGAATGTTCTTCCCTAGATCCTGGCATCCCATCCCTCCCCTGCAACCACCACCATCTCCAATCTCCCCCTCAGAGGGGTCTTCCTGTCTTACACACAGCCCCTCCTTACACACACACACACACACACACACACACACACACACACACACGCCCCGCCACTCACAGGTTCCTGACACTATCTTCCCTGTTCACATGTATACTGTCTCCCACCCCTCCTAGAGAAGCCCCTTGAGGAAGAGAAGCAGTCTTATGCGCAATCTGGATCCCCAGGCCTGGCACACAGCCAGTCCTCCATAAATACCTGTTTGATGGCTGACTGCAGAGTTCCTGCCATGAGGATATGCAACTAATGCCCCAGGGAAAGGAGGTGTTCTCCTTCCTTTTGTTATGGGAGAATGTCAAGGAAGTGATCAAAGATTTGTGAAAAAAAAGAAAAAAAAATGAATCATCTGGGGATCTTTAAAACTGCATGATTTCTAGGCTCCATACCAAGATCTCAACAGGAGATTTGGGGTGGAGCCAAAGAAAAGAATGCACCTTGTCTCCCCAGGTGATCCTGACGCACAGGTAGGTTTGAAAACCTCAGACTGATCTGACACCTTCATTTCACACATGACAAGTTAAGGCCCTCTGAAGGGATGACTCCATCCAAAGTTGCAACACTGGCTCATCAACAGGTGTCTGTGTTGAGAGTCCCAAACTTCCCACCCACAAGGTTCTCCCTGTCACTGGCTCCAAGATCTCAGGGTCTGAGCAGAGCTCGGGAAGAGAAGGTTGGTCCTCAGGAAGAATGGGGAACACACACACCATCTTGGCTGTGGCTCTGCAAATCTACTTGCGTTAATCTAACACTTTGCACTAAACGTGAATTCCACTTCAAGGAAGGAGAGCTAGGCTGAGGAAAGCCGGGGGGACCACCGAGATGTCCTCTTTGCTTCCCTTAGAAACACCAGCTCTACCCACTGTCACCCAGCAGTGACACCCAGACTTCCTCACTTTGACAGGGTGGGTGAGAAAGGACACACATCCAACTTATAAAAGGCTCGTGGGTAAGACCTTGAACTAGCCACTTCATGGACCTCTTTCTCTGTTCTTCTAGCTACTTGATGAGGTCAGAAGCCATGTCTCGGTTTTACAGACAAGGCCAGGGAGGCTCAGAGTTTTAAAGATCCACTCTGGGTCCCACAGATGTGTGGAACTGAGATTTAAATCAGATCCATCTGGGGGCACCTGGGTGGCTCACTCAGTTAAATGTCCAACTCTTGGTTTCAGCTCAAGGTCATGATCTCACGGTTCATTGAGTTGCAGCCCAGCATTGGGTTCTGTGCTGACAGTGCAGAGCCTGCTTAGGATTCTCTCCCTGTCTCTCTTACCCTCCCCTGCTCCCTTGAGCTCTCTCTCTCTCTCTTTCAAAATAAACAAACTTAAAAAAAAAATCCATCTGGCTCCAAAAACTTAAAACAAACCAAACAAAACAATCCATCTGTCTCCAAAGCCCATGCTCTCCACTATACCACCCAGCGTCCACCAGGTGGCCTGATGGCAGTTTCTCTGTGTGATGGGAAGGAGACCCCATCCTGGGGGCTGCTTCTTCCCAAGCATCGGGGGGTGAGAAGCAGAGAGGGACACAGGGCCAGGGCTTCCTGGTCTACGGAACAGGGATAAACTGTTTTAAACCCACCTCAAAGGGCTGCTTGCGGATTGAGCAAATCAAGAGATCCCCTCACAAGCTGCCATGTAAATGTTATGACAGCCGATCTGCAAGAGGCTGTCAACATGGAGGCAGTGGGCATGGGGATATGGCCACATGAGGTCAGGCCAGCGGCAACTTCCTGACAGATGAGCAGGACATAGACAAGTCTGACTCCTCACCTAGAACACTAGGCTCTTCTCCACCCCTACCCCACCCCACCCCACCCCTCACTGTCCCCCCCCACCAACAACTGCCAGCCCTTCCCTCCAGCTCCCCCTTCCACCCTCAGCCCACATTGGCCAAGACCCTCCCCGGTGCACCCAAGTCCAACATTATCAACGTGCTCCCCTCCACCTTGGTGCTACTCTACTCTCCAGACTGCCAGTCTCTTGAGCACATAACTCATAACTGTACCTCGATGAAATGTCCACCGGACATTAACTCCACCGGAGTTAAAGCACACACAGAGAATAATGCACACAGAAATAAGCATCTGCTGCAGACAGCGGCCATGAAGACTGACAACCTCAAAGCCCTCTGCCGCAACTCTAGGCTCCCCAAGGCTGATCTCATGGTCTTCTGGGTTTCCACTTACCCTCTCCTTCATAGCTCTCAATAAATAAGGAGTTCGGTCAGAGACACGGCCTCTTACGAGTTGGGCGAGAGGGAACAGGTCCTCCAGAAATGCACTGTCCAATAAGACAACCCTAAGTTAAGTGTGGCTGTTTAAATACAAATTAACTAAAAACGAGGGGGGCCTGGGTGGCTCAGTCATCCGACTTCAGCTCAGGTCATGATCTCACAGTTCATGAGTTGGAGCCCTGCATCGGGCTTTGCGCTGACAGCTTGGAGCCTGGAGCCTGCTTCAGATTCTGTGTCTCCTTCTCTCTCTCTGCCCCTCCCCTGCTCACACTCTGTCTCTTAGAACTGAATAAATGTTAAAAAAAAAAATGTTTTTTAATTAACTAAAAGTGAAAAAATTTAATGAAACATCCTGTTGGTCACATTTCAGGGGCCCAAGAGCCACATGTGGCTATGGCTAGGGTACCGGCCAGCACAGCTTCTGTGCAGAACACTGCTGTGGCCACACCAAGTCCTACTGCTCCGGTCCATAGAGCTGGGTGAGAGACAGGCACCACTGGGGAAGCTGCAAGCTGACAGCCAAAGCTTGCTCCTGAGCTCATGAGCAGCCCGAGGAGCTGGCCAGCCACACCACGAGACTCCCTGTCACGGGATGGAACGAGACAGTCCAATCCAGGGTAAATGCTCAGGAAAGCCGACAGCCAAGGGCAAGTGTTTGTGCCAAGTTGATGACCTTTAGGAGCCTCCACCTGACTGCTGAGAGAGACATGAGAGAAGGACGAAACGGCCTCACACTGCCCTGCTGGATAGCACCGTAGAGAGATGCCACAGAGTTTCCTCTACACAGCTTTGAACTGTTCACCTACTCACCCAGCTTGGAACTTCTGCATGAGCACCAAGAAATGAGGCTCAAGTACAATATAGAAATATGGGTGGCTGCCCTTCCAGCTAGAAGCCCAGGCTTCTGCAGAACTTGGCCACCAAAGCACCCAACAGCACTTTCAGACCTCACCCCTACTGCAATCACAGCCAAATGCTCACTGTCAAACCCTCTGGAGCCTCCCTGACTGTCCCCACTGTTCCCCCCAACTGTTCCCCCCTCTGAGCTGCTCCCCTGGAATACTCCTTTCCAGCTACCTCAATATTCACTTCCCAGTCCCATCCTCCACACCTTGGCCCAAATTCCACTGTGCCTTCTCATGAAGCATACCCAGACCCAGCCTGGCTTTCCCAGGAAATGACCCCCAGCAATACAGTCTAATAGCTTATGTTTTCTTCCCACCTATCAGCCTGGGCTGGCTGACCCACAGGCAGTCCTGCACCCTTGCATGGAATCCTCTTCTTGCAGGCGTTCTTGCATGCTGGAATCCAGAAGTCACTTACGCTCCTTAACCGTGGGCACCCTAGCATCTCTGAACCTCTTGACTGGCCCCCCCCACCAATCAGCGGGCTAGCAAGGAAGTACTTTATAAGACTGCCAGCTGCACAACTATAGCTGAACTCTACGGCTGAATAACATGCGGAAACCTTACAACCCTGATCTTGTCTCCGTTTGTCACAATGTCAGGATTGGCTCTCCCCCATACTGTCACCAAACCAAGTTTACAGTCTGCTGCAGGGAGGGGAGGAAGCTAACACCATGAAGGGACATCAACCCCATGCAGGAAATCCAGCAAAACCACGTGCCTACAGGTATCAGTGAGAGACCTGCCACCCAGTTGTAGGGGACCAGCAAGGAGCCATTCCCTTGGGGCAGACAGGTACTCTCCATCAGCAGGGGCAGGCTGAGAAAGTCAGTTCTCGTCTTCACCTCAGACAACTGAGCTGCAAGTGGGGAGCCACTTCCACTCTGCAGGAGGGGACCCCCTGCTCCCCGTCTGCCCACAGCAGGACAGCCTTACTTCCTTCCCAGACTCCCCACTCAGATGTCTCACAAGAAATGACTGTGGGCTGGAAAATTAACTCAAACTGGAGACCCTTGACTGTCTTTCTCTCAGGCATTGACCCTAAGAGAAATATCACTTAAGAACTGTAGATTAGGGGCACCTGGGTGGCTCATTCGGCTGAGCATCCGACTTCGGCTTAGGCCATGATCTCACGGTTTGTGGGTTCAAGCCCCGCATCAGGCTCTGTGCTGACAGCTGGGAGCCTGGAGCCTGTTTCGGATTCTGTGTCTCCCTCTCTCTCTGCCCCTCACCCGCTCATGCTCTGTCTCTCTCTCTCTCTCTCTCTCTCTGTCAAAAATAAATAGACATTAAAAAAAAAAAAAACTGTAGATTAAATCTGACACTAAAAGCACTCTTATAAAAATAAATAAATAAAACTTAAAAACTTGTGCATCAAAGGACACTACCAAGGGAATGAAAAGACAACCCAAAGAATGGGGAAAAAATACCTGGAAATCCCGTATTTAATAACGGTTTAATATCCAGAATATATAAAGAATTCAACTACAGCTCGATAACAGAAAAGCAACCCAACTGAAAAACAGGCAAAGGATATGAAGAGATATTTCTCCTAAGAACATATACACACGGGAAATAAGCACATGATTAAATGTTCAACGGCACTTACCATCAGGGAAATGCACATCAAAACCACAATGAGATGCCACTTCACACCTACTAGGGTAACTATCATTTGTTGTTTTTTTTTTTATTTTAGAGAGAGACACCCATGCAAGTGGGGGAGAGGGGCAGAGGAAAGAGAGAGAATCCCAAGCAGGCTCCACACTCAGCACAGAGCCCAACGCAGGGCTCGATCTCACGACCCTGGGATTATGACTTGAGCTGAAATCAAGAGTTGGACACTCAACCGGGCTACCGGGTGCCCCTACAATTTTTTTTTTTAAGGGAAAATAAGTGTCGGCAGGATGTAAGGAAATTGGAATCCTCAGGCACTGCTGGTGGTAGCGGAAAATGGTACAGCCGCCATGGCAAACAGTTCGGTGGTTCCTCTAAAAGTTAAACATAGAATTACTATATGACCCAGCAATTCCACTCCGTAAGTATATGTCCAAAAGAACTGAAAGTGGGGACTCCAATAACACTTATAAACCAGTAAGTCCACCAACACAACAATGCCGGCATTAGTCACAAAATCCAATAGGCATTCATCAGCAGATGAATGAATAAACATCCATTGCATGTGATACATTCACACAGTGGAATATTATGCAGCCTTAAAAAGGAATGGAATTCTCTTACATGTTAGAACATGGAAGAACCTTGAAAACTCATGCTTATGCTAAGAGAAACAAGCCAAACACAAAAGGACAAAGGTTCCACTTGTATGAGGTACTTAGATTGGGCAAATTCATCAGCTTTGAGGTTGCAAGGGGCTTAGGAGAGGGGAAGGGGGAAGAGTTACTACTGTTCTATGGGTGTCACATTTCTGTTTGGTGTGATAAAAAAAAGTTTTGGAATCAGTGGTGGTGGTGGTACAACACTGTGAATATACTAATATCACTGAAAAATGTTTAAATGGCAAGTTTTAGGTTATATGTATTTTACCATTAAGAGAGAGAGAGAGAACTGTGGCGAATAAGGCTATACCCATCCTCACCAGCGGAAAGGAGGGCCAGAAATCAGGATCCAGAGGGGATTAAGACCTGTGTATAAGGGCAGCCTGGACTTGGGACCTGTGCTCTTTTTCCAGTGTTGTGGTTTTTTGTTTTTGTTTTAAGCATGTAACTCACAAAACCAAAAGGTATCAGGAAGTATACAATGAAGTTTTTCAAGCCACCCCTACCTTGCATCTGGGCAACCAGTCCAAGTCAGTGCATAAAAAGAGTCACCATATGTTCTTGTGGCCTCTCCTAACCTTAACACTCACTTGGGATACCTCCTAGCTACGTGACCTTGGCAAACTACCTCACATTTATCAGCCTCAGTGCTTCCACCTATAAATTAACCCTCTTCCTTTCTTCTCAGGGTGGTCATCCAGACCTAGATAAGATAAAGCAGGCAACAGGCACCGTTACCATGTTAAAGTTGAAAACACTGCTGTCTTTAGTAAAGGAAATTAAACCATTAGGAGCTACAGAGAAAAACATGCACACTATGTACTCTCCATCTCCCTTCTTTCCTTTTCTCCGTAGCACCTTCTCTGTCCAACACTACATGTTGCCTGACCATCTGTCTCTCCAGCTAAACACAAGCTTCTTGGGGCAAAGACTTCTATCTGCTTTGTTCACTGCTGTACCTCCAGGGTCTAAATTACTGGTGCGCAGTAGGCACTCGGTGCACGTCTGTTGAAGGAATGGATTACAAGCTCCAATAGCCCATTCTGAACCAAGCCAAACCACATCTCATCACCTGGCACTGATCCACCATTGACACCACAGCCCGCAAACTAAAGAGTCAACAAAATATTCTAACTCCCCCTTTGCAAGAAAAGGACTAGAGAGGGTAGAAAAATCAGGAGCTCCTGGATAGGAAAGATCCACCAGGAAAGGAAAAGGCTTCCCAATGGAGTCAAGAATGTAGCCTCACAATAACTCTTCCTTAAAAAGAATGGAAGGAAACTCCAAAAGCCAGTGAACTCTCAATTCCAAGATAGAAGCCATGTGATTTCCGACTGCACATTTTTTAGAAATGAGTTCACCGCTAAGAACTTTCTGAGGCCAGAACTGTGAAGATTAAACCCAACTGAAGTAGCAATCCGTACACTAACAAATTGGATAATCTAGATGAAATGGACAAATTCCTAGAGATACACAATGTACCTAAACTGACTCATGAAAAAATTTAAAAATTTGAAAACATCTATATATCTATACATAGAAAGAAATCTGAATACATCTATATGTATCTAATAAGGAAACTGAATAAGTAATCAAAAACTTCCCAACAAAGAAAAGCCCTGAGCCAGATTGCTTTACTGATGAATTCTACCAAACATTTAAAGAAATAACACCAATCCTTTTTCAAACTCTTCCAGAAAATTGAAGAGGAGGGAATACTTCCTAACTCATTCTAGGAGTTCAGCATTACCCTAATTCCAAAGTCAAAAACACTACAAGAAAAACTACAAACTCATATCCCTCATGAACACCGATGCAAAAATCCTCAACAAAATACAGCAAACTGAATCCAGCAATGATGAAGGACCAAGGGGAATTTACTTACTCCTGCGATGCAAAAATGGTTCAACATACAAAAACCAATTAATGCAATACAATAATAAGAATGAAAGGAAAAAACTGCATGATCATCTCAACTGATAAAGAAAAGCATTTGACAAAATTCAACTCTCCTTCATGATAAAAACACCCAACAAACTAGGAACAGAAGGAAACTTCCTCAACATGATAAAGGCCATATTTGAAAAACCCACAGTGAATGTCACACTTGACGTTAAAAGACTGAAAGATTTTCCCCTTTGATAAGGAACAAAATAAGGATGACTGCTTTCACAACTTCTAGCCAACATAACACTTAAAGTTCTAGCCAGGGCAATCAGGCAAGAAATAGAAATAAAAGCCATCCAAACTGGAATAGAAGCAAAACCGTCTCTGTTCACATACGATAGATTTTTATATGCAGAAAAGTCTAGAGTCCATGAAAAAAGAGCTGTTAAAATAGCAAACAAATTCAGCAAAGTTCCAGGATGTTGATTTTGTAAATCAACAGACAAATATCAGTTGCATTTCTACATACACTGGCAATGTACAATCTGAACAGGA
Organism: Neofelis nebulosa; assembly: GCF_028018385.1. Lineage (NCBI taxonomy): Eukaryota > Metazoa > Chordata > Mammalia > Carnivora > Felidae > Neofelis > Neofelis nebulosa. The sequence continues at coordinate 153,674,179 of NC_080785.1, read as the reverse complement.
AATTAAGAAAACAATCCCATTTATAATAGCACCAAAAAGAATAAAATACTTAGGAATAAATTTAACCAAAGAGCTAAAGACTTGTACAATGAACACTAAAGGACACTGCTGAAAAAAATTAAAGACTTAAAATGGAAAGACATCCCATGTTCATGGATTGGAAGACTTAGTATCGCTAGGATGGCAACGCTTCCCAAAATCATCGACAGATTCAGTGCAATCCCTATCAAAATCTCAACGGTGTTTTTTGCACAAACTGAAAAAATCCATTCTAAAATTCACACGGAATCTCAAGGGATCCCAAAAGCCAAGACAATCCTGGAAGAGAACTAAGTCAGAGGACACACACTTCCTGATTTCAAAACTTACTACAAGCTATAGTAATCAAAACAGTGTGGTACTGGCAAAATGACAGATGTATAAACCAATAAAATAGAACAGAGAGCCCCTAAATAAGGTTATTCAACAAGGGTGCCAAGGCCACTCAACAGGGAAAGGACAGTCTTTTCAACAAATGATACTGAGAAAGCTGGATATTCACGTGCAAAAGACCGTTATTAGACACTGCATAATACTATACATAAAAATTAACTTGGAATGGATCAAAGACCTAAATGTAAGAGCTCCTACTATAAAACTCTTAAAAGAAAATAATGGGGGGAAAGCTTTAGGATTTTGGATTTGACAATGATTCGTTTGGTATGAAAAGCAGGATCAACAAAAGAAAATTGGACTTTATCAAAATCAAAAACTCTGTGCATCAAAGGACACTACTGGGAAAGTGAAAAGACAATTTTGGAAATGGGAGAAAATATTTGTGAATCCCAGATCTGATAAAGGGTTAATATGCAGAATATACTAAGAACTTGTACAATTCAACCATAAAAACCAATTAAAAAATGGGCAAAGAACCTGAATAGACATTCTCCAAAAAAGATATACAAATGGCCACAGGCACATGACAAGATGCCCAACATCACTCATCATTACAGAAATGCAAATCAAAACTACAATGTGATACCATTTCACGTCCATTAGGATGGCTACAATCAACAAAACAGAACATAACAAGTGTTGATGAGGATGTGGAAAAATTGAAATCCATGTGCTGCTAGAAATGTAAACTGAGTGGCTGCTATGGAAAATATGGCAGGCAGTTCCTTAAAACATAATCCAAAATTTCCAATTCTGGATACATACCCAAAAGAACTGAAAAAACAGAAGCACAAACAGATTATTTGTACACTCATTGCCCACAATGGCCAAAAGTTAGAAGCAACCCCAAATGAATGGATAAACAAAATGTGGTATGTGTACAAAGTAATACTGAGGTTTAGATAGGAATGAAATTTCACACATGCTACAACACGGATAAACCTTAAAAACATTACGCTGAGTGAAATAAGCTAGTCATAAAAAGTCAAATAGTATATGATTCTACTTATGTAAGATACGTGAAGTAGTCAAATTCACAGAATGGTGGTTGTCAGCGGCTGGGGTGAGAAGGGAATGGGAAGTTATTGTTTAATGGGTACAGAGTTTATATCTGGGATGTTTAAAAAGGTCTGGACATCATGGTAGAGTTACATACCGTTATGAGAATATTTCAAATAGTAAATTTTATGTTATGTGTATTCTACCACAATAAAAAATTTTTGAGAAAAAATAGCAATCAGGACATATTTTCAGCCCATTGAGAGAATTCCACTTTTTTTTTTTTTTAAGTTTATTTATTTATTTATTTAGACCATGAGCTGGGGAGGATCAGAGAGAGAGAGAGAATCCCAAGCAGGCCCTGTGCTGTCAGCACAGAGCCCAACATGGGGCTTGATCCCAAAAATGGTGAGATCAAGATCTGAGCCAAAACCAAGAGTCGGTTGACTGAGCCACCCAGGCACCCGGAGAATCCTTCTTTAAAAGCCAGTGCTCCTGGGCACCTTTCCCATGGCAATGGGCCCTGAAGATGCTACGTTGTCCTTTGTATTCTGACCTCAAGTCCAGCCCCAATAATCTGGGCCCTAAATACAACCCAACAGCACAGGTTGGCTACCCACTGAGAGGCTGAGGCTTGAGCTTCCCTAGGTCAGGCAGTTTTTGAGCACAGCGATCTGACACGGCCGACAAGTTGCCAACAAAAGCAGAAGCCAATCTGGCTAGTTTTCACTCTCTATTACTTCCCCTTGTACTTTCCCTCAGGATACCAGACCGCCCTGTAGAAAGGAAACAGGGGCCAGATTGGCCAGTCTGATTCTTTAAAGTTGGAAAGTTGAGTCCCTGTTTTCCCCCATCCCTCGAAGGTCTAGATATTTACCATCCTTTGTACTTTGTAGAATTGAGAGAGGAGTTTTTGCTCATCCAAGGAGAGCAGAACTGACAACCTCCCCGCTCTGTGGTCTCTAGTGCTCTTTCATACAGATGATCCTGTCAGATCTCAAAATAACCCAGCAAGAATTAATATAGAGGGGTTGTTATCCTCCACTGCAGACATGAAGAAACAGGCTCAAGAAGCGGCTCCTGGGTGGCTCAGACAGTTAAGCATCCAACTCTTTGTTTCAGTTCAGGTCACAATCTCATGGTTTTGTGAGTTAGAGCCCCACATCCAGCTCCACGCTGATAGTGTGGAGCCTGTCTGAGATTCTCTCTCTCCCTTTCTCTCTCTGCCCCTCCCCCCTCACTCTCTCTCAAAAATAAACAAACTTAAAAAAAATTAAAAAGAAACAGGATCAAGGAGATGAAGCCATTTGTCCCAAGTCCCACGACCCCAAGTGACAGGGACAGGGTTATGAACTTCGCACAGGTAATGAACTCCAGAGTTCTCCTTCCTCCTGATTACTCAGAAAGATCAAGAAAGTGGAAATGTAATCGGACTATTTTGGTGTCAAACAAAAGCAAAGAAGAGGCTTCCAAGTTTGGCCACTAATAGGACTAGGAGATCCATCCCCAGAGAAGTAGCCTGGGAAGTGTTCTCCCCTTTCCCTGAGGTGCACCATGACCAAGAAATTGGGGTTTTCTTTTTAGACTTTGTACTCAACGACTCCAGCTCAACGCCCACAGCACAGTCTCGTACTGCCGTGCCCAAGGCGCACTGGTGGGCAGGCGTCTGCCAAATTCAGTGACTTTCACCAGAGATGGAAGGCCGGCTGGGTCGTGGGGAAACGGATGATTCAGGGCGCTGATAAGCGAAAAAAAAATCACACCTAATCCAACGAGCATCTCCAACTTAGAAGTTGCCCAGGAGACCCACGCGGCAAACACCAGACAGTAGTGAAGACCGTAGCGCGCTTACCACTGCCCGCCCCACCCCCGCGCATGCGCGACCACAGCATCAGCGCCAAGAGTCCCAGGCAGCTAGCACAGACTTGGTAGGCGGGCTACGACTCCTCGCGCATGCTCCACACGGGCGCGCATGCGCGTCCTTAGCAGCCGCCTTTTCTTCCTCTCCTGTCCTCTCGTCCCTGTTCTGGATCCCAACGCTGACTACCTCATCCACGGCCCTCACTCCGCATTCCTCACCTTGCGCCCGGTTTTTTCCCGTAGGGCTTTCAGCCGTTCCTTTCGCCGCAACGCCTCTTCCTCTAGCCGGCCCACACCAGCCGCAGTAGCGGCCATGTTACCCGCCCGCCTCGTCCCGCAATGCGCAGGCCCAGGGAGTAGATGAACCTCTGGTGGCCAATCCAGGGACGGGAATGGGAGAACAGGAAGTCTTGAAAACCAATCAATACCGAGTTGCTATAGGAGGGCCCGCCCTATCTTTCCCCGCGACTTGCTTCGCCTGTTGGGGGAGGGCACGGCAAAGAGAAAGGTTGTAAGGCTCGATTCGTCCAATGCCAATCAGTGAGAAAGTAGCAAGTGGAATCAGACCTGAGTGAAGGAGGATAGAGCGCGTCGATCGCTTGGCTTTTGCCTAAGCATGCGCAAACCCCAGCGCGCTCCGTATCGGCCACTTGGAATGTGCTGACCCTCCGTATCCACTTGTCCTGATTCTTCAAGGCCCGAATACCTTCAAAGAAGTCTTCCCTGACTCTCCACTCCCATCCTAGTTTAATAAGAGATCTGCCTCTTCCTTCCTCTGCTGCTATCAAGTGGCTCCTGATGCACTTGTTCATGCGCTTCTGTGTCTTCTCTCAGGACTCTCAGCTCCTGCGCAGTGGCCATTTCCTCGGCCTCAAGGATGATCCCCTCCCACCTCCAAGCACCCTGAAGCAGCAAAGTACTCAGGGTCAGACTACCCAACCTGGCCCAGTGGGCCCCAGGAACCTCCTGAGCTTAGTTCCTGAGAACTAAGCTGAGAGTTGGTTTGGCCTTGACTACAACAAGTGGCCAAGCGGTGCACTGCTCCCCAGCAGTAGCCGCCAGGGTCTTTCCTGCATTAACCAGAATGCCCTGACAACCAGGAGACCACTTAGGCTGAAGTCAAGACCCCCCCCCCCTTTTTCTTTTTTTTTTTTTTAACGTTTATTCATTTTTGAGGGAGAATCTGAGGACAAGCAGGGGCGGGGCTGAGAGAGAGGGAGGCACAGAATCCAAAGCAGGCTTCAGCCTCTGAGCTGCCAGCACAGAGCCTGATGCAGGGCTCAAACCCATGAACTGTAAGATCATGACCTGAGCCAAAGTTGGGCACTTAACCAACTGAGCCACACAGGTGCCTCTGAAGTCAAGATCTTCTGATAGGATGTAAAAGGTCCCGAAAGCCACACAGAGGCCATGCCCTCCCACCCCCCACCCTGCCAACACATACCACGACTTGTCTCAGCAAAGCTGTTTCCTGCTTGGGCCTCCCTTCCCAGGCTGGTAGCAGGTGAATGCCCACTCCTCCCAGTTCCCCTCAAAGGCTCCTGTGCCACAAGACCTCTGTTCAGTCCTTCCCAAACAACCCTTGACCTCACTAGCCTTTTGGTGCCCTGTTCCCCTGCATCAGGAGGGGTGACTTGACAGAACCTCATTCACAGGTAGTGAGTGCTCAGGAAATGTCAGCTCAGAGGTAGGATGGACAGAGCAGGAAAAAAAGCCAGAGTGGAAGGGCTGCCTAAGAAGCCAGGAGGACAGAAAAGGATGGGAATGGAGACAGTCTGTCTTCTCTTGGCCACTCAAGGTCTAGGGGACTCCAGACTCCTAGAGTTCCTCTAGCTGATAGTACCTTTCTGAGCCTCACAAACTTCCCAGCTCCAACACAGGGCCTGACCCCTGCCCAACACCAGGGGACCCCTCACCTCCAGGGCAGGCTGGTTTGGGGAGGAGAGAGGGGTCCAGTGGTGATGGTGGCAATGGCCCAGCAAAGAGTCAGTCAGGCCTCCATCCCTGTCCACGCTGTCCCTGGCTACCCAAGTGATTCTCATTTGGCTTATCTGGGCCTCAATTTCTCCATCTGGAAAAGAGAGGCATGAGACATCCTCCTGCCTTTAACCTCTTGAGATTAAAGAAAACAAAAGATGTGACGCCAAGTACTGAGCCCTGGAGTGGAGGATGCCTCCACTGGAATATCTAGGAGGATCCTTTGAAGGGGGGGATCCGTGAGGACTGCCTAAATCTTCCAGGGATCTGCCTGACAGGTGGAGGGCACTGCTTCTCCGGAGGTATTTTGGGAATGCCCTGCTGCTTGCGCTCTGATTTCCCCCATCCTGCTCCACAAACAGTAGAAGCAAAAACATTGCATATTTGGTCTCCCCCGTGAAAGTGCTTAGAACAGCACCAGGCACGTGGTAAACTCCACAAGTGTCATCGTGGCTGTTGTTACCATTATTTGTTGACGGAATCTGGCCATCTGAACGCATCCCGCAGTCCCGTCCCCCTCCCCCCCCACCCCCTTCCACCCCCCCCCCCCCCATACCCTGTTCCTTGCACAAAAGGTGGCAATTCCAGCTAAGCGGGCTGCTCCGGGGGTGGATCTAGACTAAGGGCGAGTCTGGAAAACCTGACCCCAGCCCTCGTCAGGGAGACTCAGACTGGCCCTTTTCAAGGCACTGTTAGGGGATGGCTGCGGCTGCGACGGCGAGCTGGGCTGCGGGGCGCCCTCCGGGGCCGCCCTGACCTCAAGCTCCTCCTCCCTTCGGGCTCCCCGCCCTTTGCACGGTCCCGGGAGAGGCGGGGCGGCGGTAGCGGCAGCTAAGTGCAGGAAGCCGGGCGGCGGCCGGCCGCGAGGAGGAGGAGCGTGCAGACTTAGGTGGTTCGGCGCGGCGGGGGCCAGTACTACTTCCCCGAGTAGTACCGCGCCGCTCCGCCCCGGAGTGACGCCCTCCGCCCATGGGCCTGGCCGAGGGCAACCGGCGGGCGGCGCGGAGGAGGCGGCGGCGGCAGGTGGCGCACAGCAGGGCCGGAGCCGGGCCGGGCCATGGCCGCCTCGGAGCGGCTGTACGAGCTGTGGCTGCTCTACTATGCTCAGGTGAGCCCGCCCCACGCCGTCCCGCTGTGCCCCCAGCTCCGCGCGCCCCGCGCCTGCTGCACCTGCGCCCCGCGTCCCGCGTCCCTGGGGCCGTGTAGATGAGCGCGCGCCGGGCGGACTTGGGCTCCGCACACACGTGTGCGCCGCCCCCGGCCCACCGGTGCCTCCGGCACTTATACCTGGGGGATGACCCTCGCGGGCGTGCACCTCAACAGAGCCTCGGGATTGGGTACCGCGCAGCCTCGGTCGTGCCTGATGAGGAGAGGGACCCGGATACAGACGGCTGGACACTTCCCCCCCTTTTACAGATGGTGAAACTGAGGCCCGGAAAATAAACGAGAGACTGGGAGGGTTGGGAGAGGCAGGAAGCCTTAGTTTGCATTTGGGCTTGCCCCTCCTGTGGGCGAGGCCCCATTGGGTGGTCGTGGTCAATGGGTCGGAGTGGACTCTGGGTGCCTGCAGGCGAGGTGGAAAGGTAGGGTCCTGCTTTGATCTGATTCGAGTCAACTCAGACTGCTCCCCACCAGGGCACCAGCAGTGATGAGCTCCTCCCTGACCCTGACCGAGGAGGCCCCTACCTCCTGGGGGTCCAGCCAGAAGGAAAGATTTGCCTTGGATGCCGAAGGAGGGGGTAGGGGAGGTGAGCTAGGAGGGATGTTTGAAAGCGATGGAGGGAGGCCCTCCCCTCCTGAGTTCCCTGTCCTGTCTCAGAGACTACCTCAAGTGGCCTCTGAAGGTGAAGGGAGTGACTCTGACCCAGGTGTCCTGTCAGCGCTGAAAATCTGGTGTCCCCCAAACTCTGTGTCTCACACGCATAGGCTCCCACTTTCCTTCTGCTTTCACAGCAGGGAGGGATTCCAGGGTAATGCCCCCCTCCTCTTCACCTAGCATCAGCCTCCCTCCCTACACCTGCCTGGCATCATGCTGCTGGCTCAGGTGTGCCCTGGGCACAATGGGCTATTGTGTGCCCCTGATCTCGTCACTAGGGGGAAGTTCATGACCAGATCAGCTGGCCCTCTGTGAAGAGGCTGGCTGACTGTCTCCTAGGACTGCAGGCTGGATCTGGGGGGCCCTGGGGACCTAGAATACAGGCCATAAGTGCCACAGTTTATTGAGTCCCCTTAGGTGGTGAGAGGTCCAGGCCCCTGGCAGGAGGCAGCGTGTGTGACCCAGGGCAAGCTCTTTACACCTCTGAGTCTATCTGTAAATTTGGCACACCCTTGATCTCAGGGTAGCTTAGACTCCGCAGAGAAGTAGCCAGTATGGCTTGTCTGCACCAGAGAAAGTTCCTGCTTCCTTGGGTTCCCTTATCCAGGCCTCTCTGTTGACATCTCCAAGGGTTGGTCTTTGGGAAGGGAAAAGATTCAGAAGGAAATCTGGCCCCCATGCATCTGATTGCCCGCGTGGCTGTGGGCAAGTTCTTGGTCCTCAGTTTCTTCCCCTGTGACCAGACGAAGGTGGGGGCGGGGGGGGGGGCGCTTGAACCAGATAATGAGTCTGAGGGATGTTAATGGTGGGTCTTCAGGTTGCCTTGGTACTGTCTCCCAGGACTGTACCTCCGGCATAGCGTGGTGCCTACCCTTCTAGTTGAGTTCTGCAAATGGTCAGCCCCCCTATTCCCTCGGGGGGGGGGGGGCGGTTAGCACTCATCTGTGCTGAGTCCCCTCTCCCTTCCAGCTCCTCACTTCATCAGGGCAGGTCTGGGGCACAGGCTGGCTGGTTGTAGCCCCAGAAGGCTGGGCAGTCAGGGGGTGGCCTAGGGCCGAGCAAACAAATCCAGGATGTGAGTATGAACCGGAAGCTTCGGCCAACCTCCCAGTGCTGCCTTCCTGCCCACATGGTCCTGCTCCTGCTCTCGGAACAGGTCCCCACCCCTCCATGCTGGGCTCCCAAGGAGTGGTGGCTGTGCTACTTTGAGCCCTGCTAGGGACCTATTGTGTGTGTGTGTGTGTGTGTGTGTGTGTGTGTGTGTGTGCTTGGGGGAGGGGTAAGATAAGGTAAGACTGATAGAGGGTGTTGTGTTAAGAGACCCCTCAGTTGGCCAGCCACCCAGTCAGGTTCTCCCAACAACTGTGCCCCTCCCCTCAGCAGAGAGCTGACATCAGCTGGCAAACCTGTTTTCCCAGTTGTGGGTCTAGGCCCGCCCAGGGGAGCACCCCCCCCCTTTCTGCCCTTCCTTTCTCCTCACAGACCCCAGGTTCAGACCCGCCCACCCCCCCTCCCTCTAGGGGCCACAACTGGGGAAGGAGCACTGCTGAGGGAGGAGTAGCCCTTGGACATCACTCAATCTGAGCCCCTCGGGGCCCTGGTAGGGAAACCAAGGCAGGGTCATACCAAGGTCATCGGACACATTTGGGGCAGAGTCCGGCAGAGTTCTGACCCAGTCTCCGTCCTGGGAAAGGTCTAGTTCTGTGGGCAGGAAGCCTTAGGTGGGTCTGCACCCTGGGACAGCACAAGCTGTTTCCTCCGCATGGAGTCTTCTCCTTCCCGTTTGGGGGGAGCCTTTGTCTCCTGTCCCCCTGACTGGGCTGGACCTCAGATCAGGCAGGTCCCCATTTTCACCCTCACTGTGCTTGCTACTTGGCAGTTTCCCCCCACCTCACGTTTCGCAGAGGCTCCGCAGGTGTTAGCTGAGTGGCTGGATGCAGGAGACAGGCCCCACAGCAGTGACCTGTCATGCCCTCGGAGGCTTAGTTTGGGCCTTGTGGGCAGAGGGGATGGCAACTCCAGGAGACAGCACAAGGCAGTGGGAAGCACGAGAGGCCAGTTGTCAGGAGTGAGGGGGTGCCCGGGCGATAGGTGGGGGCTTCCCCAGGGAGGGCTAGCAAGGGGGTGAGGACAGGAGGACTGGGAACAGCACCCAGCAGGCTGGCAGTTGGGCAGCATGTAAAAGTTATGCAAAATAACACGCACGCGAGCAGCCCCTCTTTGGGCGGAGCAGTAGTGTTGCTCAACAGCCCCCCAGTGAAAGGGAGTGCTGGGGCGGCATGGCATCTGGGGGCGCTCAGGGCCGCCAAGGTCAGGACAGGTCAGACATTCAGGTTACAGGTGGGGAGCCCAGGCTGAACTCTCCAGTTACGCCTTTGAGGACTCGGGGTTCCAGGGAGGTCAGGTTGGAGCTGGAGGTGACGTTGCTCTGTTCACCCCTCACTGGTCCTTAACCTGATTGCTGACCTCCACTGCTTCATGGAAACCTGGTCAGGCCCTCTGCTTCCTCTGGGACTTTAGGTGGATCATATGCCTCCCCGTGCCTCAGTTTACCCTCTTCAAATGGGGAAAAGCGAGGCAGAATAGCCTCCTTAGTGCTTATACCTCAGAGGAGCAACCAGGGTTTCCTCTTCCCTGCCTTTATTCCTAAGGCAGCTGACGGGGCAGCACTGAGGTGATGGGGAGAGTAGCACAGAGCCCAGGCGTGGGGGGAGGGGCTGGTAATCCCTGGAGTTGTCATGGCAACTGGGGAGCTGATGTGGAAGTGTGGGGTCCCCATGGAAACAAGGTCGGTTACTATGGGGACCCTGGAAGGAAATTCTCGGTTTCCATAGTGATAGGACAAGGGGAAGGTTAAGCCCTAGGGGGCATTATGGAGACCAAAAAGCCCACCCCTTTCAAGACCCCATCCTCAGGTAAGGGGGAGAGCCTGGTCCAGCCACCCGGGGAACTTGTAGCACTGTGCCTCAGTTGCCATTGCCTCTGGCAAAGTCCCCATCTTCCTGCTTCATTCTTTGACCTGAGGTCCTCCAAGTCTGACCTCCGGGCCCCATGGTGTAGCCAGAAGCCACCTTCGGCTTGACGTTGCCATCACCCTCCTGATGCTGAGCGGGAAGACCCCCAGGCCTGAAAGAGTTTATCCTGACCAGACCCCAGCCCACCCTGTCCCATTTCTGCTTGCCTGTCCCTGGAAATGGGGTGCTCACTACCACCCAGGCAGTTCTGACCAGGAGCAGTCAGTCACCCACTGTGGAGCTACAATCCCCTCTCCTTACCCTGTTCCTGGCTCTAACCTGGGGGCCACCAACAGACTCCCATTCTACCCACCTGGGACAGCCACCCGTGAGACCTTGGCTCTGCTAGTGAGCCAAGGTCCGCCACTCGTTAGTCACTCACCGAGGTGTGTGGGGAGAACGTTAGTGCTGCTCTAGCGTGCCAAGGGCTTGGGAAGGCAGAGCCCCTGGATTTGGGGATGGAGCTCCCCGCTCGCCTTACCTGGTGCTGGTGGGTGTGGCTAGCGAGCCTTTTGGGGCAGCTGAAGCGTAAAGAGATTAATGCTGAGTAACAGCCTACTAAATGTGAGAACCGGGGCTGGACTCCAGAACCCCTGCCCTCAGCCCCTGACTGGCAGCCCCAGCCCCTGAATCACCAGACAGGGCTGGGTCTTGAAAAAGATGCTGGCTCTGGGGAGCATTCAGGCAGAGGAAGCATGGAGGGCAAAGCTGTTACAGACCCGTGGGCGTGGGGACAGAGAGTCATGCCTTGGGGCTGGGCCATCCAGGGGGTACGGGGTGCTGTGACATGGGAGGAGGCCGTGGACTTGCCTAAACCTCGTGCTGGGTGGGCTGATCAGACAGTGGCGGCCACTCGTGCGTACCTGAGGCACACTGGACGCCAGACGCTGGTTAAGGAATTTTTGCGTATTGCGCCACTGTAAACTCCAAGAGAGGTGGTGATGGGGAGAGGGGTTTGAAGCCAGGTCTGGGCCCTGAGGTGACACCCAGGGCAAGCCAGGGCCGGTGTTGGGCTTGGGGCAGGGCAAGCAGCTTGGTCGTCCCTGTCCCCTGGCAGACAGCCCCACCCACCCATCCACGCCAAAGCTGCCTGCCCTCAGCCCTCCTGGGTTACCTCAGAGTTCTGGGGAAGTGGTAGTTCAGTGCCCACCCAGGGACTGTTTGGGCCCAAATAGCCCTTGGGGTCTCCCCACCCCTAGTACTGAGTGTCCTCAGGGCTGGCCGGGCATAGACTGGGGCTCCCGCAGACGTGGTCGTGAGTCCCCCTCATCTGTCCCGGGTCCACTGACCTCCCCCTCCCCGCAGCTTGCTCGCCCGCAGCAGAGCCTCATTACCACTTACACATGAGCCCCAGGGCCTGAGGAGGAGTGTGGGTGCTCGTGGGAGAGGTGGGGTTGGGCCCTGGCCCCTTCAAGTTAGGGACTGGACTGGCCCTGCCCAGCATTCCTGCTCTGAGCTGGAAAGGGAGGGAGGAGCCAGTGGAGGCAGAGTGTGGGAAGCCCAGGCACCACAGCCACCTCTTCCAGCTCTTGGAGCCCTTGGCATTCAACACTGCCACCGTGACTGTGAGCCCCGACCCCTGCAGGGACCCCTGTGTCCCCAAGCACCGCAGCCTCATGTCACGGGGCTCAGGTCAGAGGTGAGAGAGGCAGATACCCCTATCCTCCCTAGTCCTATGCTTTAGAGAGACCCCTTATGCTCCTTCCAGAGCCACGAAGGCTACCTTGATTGCCTCAGCCCTGAACCCAGCCCAGCCTGGACCTGCTGGACAGGCCCAAGGGTGTGGTTCTAGGGATGGAAAGCAGGAGTGTGCTGAGTTTGAGGGGCCCACCCAGGTTCTGGGAGGGTCAGTCCAGGTGATGGCCACGAAGAGGGTGGCAGGTTTCTGTTTAAGTACCAAAAGCTCAGGTCACAGATGGCAGGGGGGCATGGGGTGGATAGAGGCCTGGACTGGAGGATGTGACGCAGAGCGGAGAAGCAGCCTGGAGAAGCAGTTGCGATTGGACTGGGGGCCTGGAATGCCAGGCTCAGCTGAGCCCTTATCCTTAGGTTGGGTGGGCGGGGTGGAGGTGGGGTGGGGTGGGGGAGGGGTGGGGGACACGGTCAAACTTGGGTTTTTCAGGGGCTCGGCAGAGCTACAGTGGGCAAAAGGGACTCACGTTTTAGGTGAGAGATGTCTGTGGCTTACCTGGGGGTGGTTTGGGGGGTAGAAGAGGAGAGGGTGGTGTTGGGCCAGTTTTGAAGGTAGACCGGGATCTGTGGGGTCGCTGAGGCAGGGGCCACATGGTCAGCTTGGATGGGCTGGCCAGCAACCATGAGTGGCCCCGGCCTAAAACAAAGATCTGGCTTTCAACACCCTCAGAAGAGCAGCTGAAGCGGTTCTAGTGGATGAGACATCCTCTCTGGAGCCCCCCTTTTCCCCCAACGCAATGGGAAATGTTCAGAAGAAGTGGTCAAAGAGCCTGGCCTGCTCTGGCGTCTCAGGGTTGGGCATTTTGGTGTCATTGCTGATTGGTGGAGAGAAGGGGTGTGGACAGAGGTAGGGGAGCAGGAAGGCTGCCAGTGGCAGAGGGTGGAGAGGTCACCGAAGGTAAATGACAGAGAAAAAGTCACGGTGGTGTGGGCCTGCACCTTGGTAGCCCCAGCCCCTCTCACAGTTGCCCAGGCCTCGGGTCTGTGACAAATGCACAAGTAAGGTGCCCAGCCACAGGGTGAGGGTTTGCTCTGCCTAGGTTTCTTGTGCTCCTGGCCCATTCTGCTGAGGTCTAGCCCTTTCCCTGGGGTCCATTCAGTCCCTACCCTGTGGTCTGGGGTCTGCAGGCAGCAGAAATGAGCCATCCACCCGAGGTAGTTCCAGAAGTCCTTGGGTTGAGGTCCATGGCACCGGGGACGCAGCACCTATGATGTGTCCCTTGCCCCTTCAGCCTTCTCCAGTCCAGTCCCTGCCCTACCTCTCTGCCCCTGGGAAAGAAAGCTGCCTTCTGGGCTCAGCTGGTTTGGGGGTGGAGCTGCAGATGCGGGAGGGAGGACTGGGTAGGAGGAGGAGCTCCAGGCCACCACCCACTCTGTGCCCTGGGAGGGGCATAGCGGTTAGAGCCAACTGGGGCTAGGCTAGGACAGGACCTACTCAACTGTGTCCCTGGGGTAGAGACCAGTAGGGCCGGGTGGGAAGTCCAGGACACAGGGAAGGGGGACAGGGCAAAGGTATGACTGAGTCCTCCATAATCCACATTGTTCCCTGGGCCTGAAGTGTTGCATCCAGGTGAGGAAGCTCTGAGTGCCTTGAATGAAGGGCCCCTATTAGCATCAGGGATCAGAACCTGTCCCTAGATAGGCCTGCCCTGACTCCCCAAGTCCAGACCTCATGCCAGTAAAACGAGTCCCTGGTCTCCAAGCCCCACCCAGAGCAGGGTGACCACGCCCCTCTGCACTCCAGGCCCCGCCCCCAGTGCTGGGCCAGGTCCCTCGCAGCTTCTCTTGCAGGGCCCTGGGTGCCCCGGGGGGGCCCCCCCCCACATCCCTGCGGTCTGCCGGGAGGAAGCGGCCCCCCTCCCCCACCGTGACTCTGCGCTTCCTGCCCCTGCCGGGGCGGGAGGGGACATTTCCCGTTCACACCAAAGTTTCCCTGGCGGCGCCCAGACTCGGGCTCAGCCGCTGCCCCTCTTGCCCATGGAGCCGGCTTTGGGGCCTGGGGTCCAGGTAACCAGCCAGGGAGGGCGTTAGGTTCCCAGGGCCAGGTAGGGCATTCTGCTTGTACTTGCGGGGAGTGTGCGTGTGCATGGGTCTGCCTGACCCATGGTGTGCATGTAGCACCAGAGCCATAGTCAGGGAAGGTCTCCTGGAGGTAGTGGCGGCTGCTGAGCTGAGAGAAGGTGGAAGGCAGAGGCCAGCCCAAGGCTTTGGATCAGGGGTGGCTGGAGGGTGGAAGGTCTTCAGCCCCAGCACCAGTGTGGGCCATGGCCACATCCCAGGACTGTGCACACTTAAGCCCCACCCTCCCCTGCCTATGTCAGGCTTGCCTGAGGCCCCAGGAGTTAGGGAGGTGGGAGCAGAGACTGGGGAAAGCAGACAGGGAGCCTGTGAGAGCTGTCAGCATGCGGGGTAGTCCTCTGATGCTGACCTTCCAACTTCCCATCCTCCTCCCCTCCCCGTCCCTCACTGTCTCCACCTGCACTGCCCTGCCTCCAACCCCTGTCTACCCCACGTCTACCTCCATTCGTTGCTGTCTACACCCCCTTGTCCTTCCCATGTGCACTGAACCCTCTCTGTCTCCCACCACTCTTCCCCCCACTCCTTGGCCTGCAGAAGGACCTGGGCTACCTGCAGCAGTGGCTGAAGGCCTTCGTGGGTGCCTTCGAGAAAAGCATCTTGCTGTTCTCTCTGGAGCCGCGCAGGTGAGGCTGAATCTCCACGGAGGGCAGGGGCGGGGCAGGGAGACGGAGGGGCCTGGTGCCCTAGTGACCCCCCTCCCCGCAGGCCAGAGGAGGCAGGCGCAGAGGTGCCGCTGTTGCCGCTGGACGCGCTGCACGTGCTGGCCGAGCAGCTAGACAAGGGGGACCTGGAGCAGGCCCTGCTGCTGCTCAAGCTTTTCATCATTCTCTGCAGGTGAGTCCGTGTTGTTCTCGGCTCAGGGAGGTGGGGGGCAGCTTGAAACTGTGGGCCGAGGTGGGGCTGGCCTGTGCCTGTGACCTCTGTGACCTCTCTCCAGGAACCTGGAGAACGTAGAGGCGGGCTGGGGCCAGGTGCTGGTGCCCCGGGTGCTGGCATTGCTGACCTGGTTGATGGCAGAGGTGAGGTGGGCTCCACCCTGGGTGGGGAGGTGGTGGTAGGCGGTAGCCAGGGCCCAGCTAACCCCCTCCACCCTGTCCCCATACCTACAGCTGAAAGGAGCCCATGCATCGCAGGAGGGCCGTGGGCCGCAGCTGGAGAACGTGGCCCTGCATGCCCTCCTCCTCTGCGAGGGCCTCTTTGACCCTTACCAGACCTGGCGGCGCCAGCATAGTGGGTGAGAGCCAGCCCACCGCAGAGGGGGCTCTACCCTCCAGCCACCCCTGATCCCCAGAGAAGGCTGGGGAGAGAATGGGGGGAACCGCTTTGGCCAAGGTGTGGAGGTGGGAGGGGGCACGGGTGTAGGCTGGTGAAGGAGGATGGCCAAAGAGGGGTGGGTGCCTGGCCTCACCCGGGCCCCTGCCCATCCCCCACCCCCACCCCCAGGGAAGTCATCACTTCCAAGGAGAAGAGCAAATACAAGTTCCCTCCAGCTGCTTTGCCCAGTGAATTCAGCGCCTTCTTCAGAGGTCAGGCCCCGCCCCTTCCCCCCACCCCCAGGCCCCACCTGGCCCCGCCCCCAAACCTGAGCCCCTTCCTGCTGTCCTGCAGTTCCCCATCCCGGAGGCAGGATGGGTTGTGCTTAGTGGTGGCTGCAAACAGGGCTGGGAGCACCACGGGAAACTGAGGGGGGCCCCTGGCGCGGGGAGGGGCAAGGAGGACTTTGGGGGCAGAGAGGAGAGAAAGGGCACGTCGGAACAAAATGAGTAATTTCTTTTCTGGGATGGAGCGAAGGCCTCCCATAAGGTGGGGGAGATAAGTTTCCCTTCCCCCTTCCCCCCCACCTCTTGGGTCCCCGCAGCCACTTGGACCCCACTCTGATCTGGACCGTCTGAAAACTCCCTGGTCCAATCCCTTTGTCCCTGCAGCCTCCACCCCTCTTCTAGGCAACGTCTACACTAAGTGTCTCTACTTCCTGCTCCCTCGGTCCTGGGGTCAGTTCCTCCAGGACCTGTGCCCCCTGGGAGCCCTCTTCTCTTAGGTCCCCTCTTTTCCTCTCATTGGAATGAGACTGGCCAGGACCTTAGATGGGACAGGGCAAGGTGTGCCTGGACAGGGGCAGGCCAGGCTTGGTAAAGTGGTGGCCTGTGGGGACAGAAAGTGTCTAAGTGTCTCTGGGATGTCCCGTGGAGCTGCAGGCCTGGCATCTGGAGCAGGGCCAACAGCCCCAAGAGAGGAGATGCCCCTGGGGAACTCCCTGACTCCATTGTCCCACAACCTGAATGCACTTCCCAGCACAGACTGGATTTTGTTCCCATTGCCCTAAACCCCTCACTGGTGGCCTGGCACCTCCGGATCAGATCCTGCTCCTCCCACAGCCTCCCTTTCCAGCCCCACTTGCCCTCTGCACCCGGTCTGCTAGTCCTGGAATGCGACTAGTTACCACGTCTTTTCCTACTGTCTCCTTTCCCTGCCCAGACCACCTGCACTTTCAAATGCCCTGTGTCCAGGGAGATGTCCCACCCCATCCCACGTAAATCTAGTGAGCCCTGCCCTTGCCCCACCCCCGCCCCCCGCCATACACACCACTCATGTGACCCAGGGCTGGTCCTTTCTGCTCTCTGGGTTTCATTCTGTGGCCTGGCATCCTGTCCAGCTTTGCTGGAGCAGGGCCAGGTGGGCCTCCCACATATGAAGCTGTGAAAGCCCCTAGAAGTCCCCAGCAGGCGCATGGGTGGGGGTGGGGGGGGCATCTGTATGGTAGATACAGCAAAGTCCCCGGAGCAGGTCACAGGAAGCTCCAACCGTCACAGGGTAGAGGGACCAGATTTGTATCTGAGAAACTAAACCCTGGGTTGCCATGGGGAAGCGGGGTGGGGGGTGTGTGTTTACCCTGGGGTCCCCACATTGGGGATTAAGGATCTGGGGAACTGGCCAAGCTCTCTGGGCAGGACCACGTCCCTTCAAGCTCCCCAAAGAAGGGCTGTGTTGTCCCTAGACACCCTGGCACAGAGCCATGGCATCTTAGACCCCCCAGGTACAGAGCCAGGTCTTTTCACTCAGCCCCAGCCCCCTCCCCCCCACCCCAGGGCACCTGCAAGCTTGGTGACATTGTCCTGTCCTGCCCACTCACCCTATCCAGAGAGCCTGCAGGATGCAGGTGGCTTGCCTCCCGTGCTGCTTTTGCGTCTCGTCCACCTCTTTGGTGCTGTCCTTGCAGGAGGGAAGGTAAGCCAGGAAGAGCCTGTGGACCAGAGGGTGGCCATCTCAGGGTCTCCGCTGGTTGAGCGCCTTGACCATCGCCATCTCTGCCCACACCTGCAGGAGAACGGGCAGATGGCTGTGAGCGCCGGCTCCGTGCGGGGCCTGTTGGGTGTGGTACGGGGCTGGGACCATGGGCCAGCCCAGGACCCCCGCCTAGTGCCCCTGGCACTGGAGGCACTAGTGGGTGCAGTACATGTCCTGCATGCCAGCCGCACACCCCCTCGTGGGCCAGAGCTCCGAACCCTGCTTGAGGGCTACTTCCGCATCCTTAATGCCGACTGGCCGGCGGGCCCAAGCCCAGGCCCTGAAGAGGCCCTCGTCACCCTACGGGTCAGCATGCTCGGTGGGTATGGGCTCCCAGGCTCTTGGGGAGGTGGCTCTAGCAGGGAAAGGTCTAAGTGACGATGGAAGGCAGGACTGGGAAGCATGGGAAGAAGGTTTAAGGCCGAGCGGAGGTGTTGCTGACAAGGGATCGAGCGGGGCTGACCCTGGACCCCTCCACAGATGCCATCCCCATGATGCTGGCATGTGAGGACCGGCCGGTGCTGCAGGCCACCTTCCTCAGCAACAATTGCTTTGAGCACCTTACTCGCCTCATCCAGAATAGCAAGGTGGGCTGGGCCCGGCTGGGGGGGAGGGCCTGGAACCCAGAGGCTGCTGAGCCACTTCTGGGGACCGAGCTGCTGCCGAGCAAACCTGGGCTGGACTTGGCATAGGAGGGGGATGTCCTGGAAGGACCGGAGCTGCCCTGGCCCCTGGTCCCTCTTTCCCCAGCCCCAAGTCCGAGGGCAGGAAGAGGTCTCAGCTGTTTTAGATACAGTACCTTCTCCTGCCCACTTATCTGGTCCACCCTCCCCGAGTCTGTTCTGAACAGGGGATGGGCAGCTCAGATTCCCCCATTCTTCTTAGTGCCTGGTGGGGCACTCGGCCTGGGGCACACAGAGCCTTCCCTTGGGGTGGAGCTCTAGCAGCCTCCCCAGGTCCTGCTCTAACCCCACCCCTCCCCCCATCTTCCTCCTCTTCTCTCTCCTCTGCCTCCTATATCTTGTGCCTTCCCCCTTCCCCACAGCTGTACCTGCAGGCCCGGGCGCCCCCTGAGGGGGACAGTGACCTGGCTACCCGGTTACTGACCGAGCCCGATGTCCAGAAGGTACCACCTTGGGGCTGACCAGCTCAGGCACTTACCTCCCTGGGTCCCCACCCCCTGTGGCTCCCTCTCTAAGCCTTTCCTGCCTATGCAGGGGGAATGAGCAGACATGTGTAAGGTCTGGTGTGGCCTAGCGACAGGGCTGGGTCCCCCATGCTATCTCGCCCACCTTCCCTATCCTTATCCTAGGGAATGGGCAGGAGTGTTCTGTGCCCTGCCTAGTATTTGTATGGGGAGCTAGAGTTTGGCTTTGCCAGGCTGGAAGGAACCTTCGAAACTCAACCACCTACCCCCATTCCCAGAAGCGGAGACTGAGGCCCAGATACTACTGGATTTGGCTGTAGTCACTCACAGAAAAGGAGGTCCCCCACATGGGGCCATTTCTTTCCATGGGTCCTTGTCCCTGCCTTAAGCAGGTTACTGGGAGTCCCTTGTCCCCTTATGATGTGCTGCCTGCCTCACCTTGCATGAGGGCTGTAGGAGGCTGCAAGCTGTCAGTTAGGGGCTCTGTGTGGAGAGCCCTCTCTCTGGTGGTTTAACACCTGGGCCCCAACCTCTAGAGTCTCCCAGCTTTGTCTTTATGAGGCAGCCCCCTGTGGCCATTACACTTGCCTATTTTCTGAGAGCCTGCATATCTATTCATCTACTAAGCAGGCAAGGCAGGTGAGACCCCCGGTTTTCACAGATGAGAAAAAAATTGAGGCCCAGAGAGGGGAAAGAGGTCGTGTGAAGTCACTTGGGGCGTCAGGCCCCATGGAGCCCAAATACAGCCTAGCCCCTGTTGACAAATTCTCCAAGCCCTGCTGACCCCTCAGCCCTCAGGGGTGGGGCAGGGCGAGTGAGCAGCGCATGCTTCTAGCTGTCAGGTTCAGCCAGGGTGAGCCTCAGTGTCTCCACCTGGATCTAGGGGCAAGGGGCAGGGTAGGACTCAAAGGTCTCGAAGGTTCTTCCGGTTCTAACATCCTGTGATTGATGGTCCCTAAATTTCCCAACCCCCTATCAATCATCATGGGTGATGGGGCACTCGCCTGCCTGCACATGTGTGTCTAGCTTGGGTGGGGATGGGTGGGGGCCCGTAAGCCTACCAGACACTGGGGCATAAAGAGTTATGGCGAGAGGGTCCCCTGTTGATGTGTCCCAGTGAGGCACTTCCTGGTCTTGGTTTCTTCCTGGCTTCTTTGTCAAAGTGGGCCTTGCCAAGCTCCTCAGAGGGGGCCCTGGGGTAGGGTGAGGGTCATAACAGTTCCAGCAAGGAGGAGGAGGCCTGGTACCTCTACTCCCAAAGCCTCCAGCCAGCTCAGCTATGTGCCTTGGGGCACCTGCTCCTGGCCCTACACCAGGAGCAGGGGGCTGCCAGCTGTGACCCCCTGGCCCCCGGTTCTTCTGACTGACCCTCCCCACCCCAAGGTACTGGACCAGGACACAGATGCCATCGCGGTGCACGTAGTCAGAGTACTTACCTGCATCATGAGCGGCTCCCCCTCAGCCAAGGTGAGGACACGGCGTTCTGGCTGTGGTAGGGGTGGGGGATGGCAGTTAAGCTGACCGCGTGCCCCCAGAACTAGTCTGGTTGGTGGCTGTTAGAGCAAGGGAGCTGGGGAGGTGACCGTCTTGCCCTCTGGGGTGCAGCTCAGCCCACTGGGCAGACATGGTCATTGGTCAGTGCTGGCAGCTGGATATCCTGGGTCAGGGAAGCACTAGGGAGGATACTTGTGGGCTAACCACCATCTAGAGCCTTCTGAGGGGGACCCTTGCCCCCACATCCACCCACAGCCCCTTTCCCTTGCTAGCACTGCAACCCACAGGCAGAGCCGGCGGGGGAGCCCTGGAAGATGACGCTTCCTCCAGGGTTTCCGTGGGGTGTGTTTGCCCCGGGGCCCACACACATGCTCACTTTTTCCCCACACAACCCTGCACAGGAGGTGTTTAAAGAGCGCATTGGCTACCCTCACCTGCACGAGGTTTTGCAGAGCCAAGGTCCCCCCACCCATCGGCTGCTGCAGGAGCTACTCAACATGGTGAGGGCAGGGGCATTTTGGCGTCAGGGTCTCAGAGGCGGTCAGGACTGAGGGTTTCCCTGGAAGGGGAACTCTCCACCTTGGGGACCGTGTTGGCTGTGGGCAGTACATAGTGTGACCTGTGGCCTGAGCACATGTGTCAGTTGCACTGGGGTGAAGATTCTGGTACGTGTGAGCAAGCCCCAAGATCATCCTGGGAACACGCCATTGGGGCGGGCCAACCCAGACCAAAAGCCAAGGCTCGGGAATTAACGGTGCTCGTCCTGGACTTCCCTGAACTTTCCTGAACCTGAGATCCGCCCCGTGAGCAAGATGGGGTGGCACGTGTTGCTTTCCCACGCCGAAGGCAAATCCACTGAGGCCGGGGAGTCCCACTGGTGGCAGGGTGGCCCGTCCCATGCCAGTTGCCCAGGAACTATGCCCTTCTCTCTCCCCATAGGCTGTGGAGGGGGACCACAGCGTATGTCCACCGCCACCGATCCTGAACGAGCAGCCCGTGCTGATGCTGATGCAGTGGCTGCCGGCCCTGCCCACGGCGGAGCTTCGGCTCTTCCTCGCACAACGCCTTTGGTGGCTCTGCGACAGCTGCCCCGCCAGCCGCTCCACGTGTGTGCAGGCGGGTCTGGTGGGCTACCTGCTGGAGACGCTCAGCACGGGGGCCGCCCTGGGGGTCCGCTGCCAGGAGCAGCTGTTGGCGCTGCTGCAGGCATTGGGCCGTGTGTCTCTGCGGCCCTTGGAGCTTCGTTGCCTGCTGCGCCCCCCGCCAGGGCTGGACTCGGGGCCGGGCGGAGCCGAGGCTGGGAATGCCCGACACGCCGGTGCCATCATTCGTGCGTTGTCGGGCATGGCCCGGCACCGGGGCCCTGCACGAGCCCTGCACTACTTTGACCTCACGCCCAGCATGGCCGGTATTATGGTACCCCCCGTGCAGCGATGGCCAGGACCCGGCTTCACCTTCCATGCCTGGCTCTGTCTGCACCCCACGGCTGCAGCACCTGCCCCGGCCCCGGCCCCCTCACGGCCCCTCCAGCGGAAGCAGCTGTACAGGTGGGTAACTTCCAGGGACCGGGGTGCAGGGCCAGGGTGAGGAGAGCAGCAGGCATAACTGGCTTGGCCTCCCCCCAGCTTCTTCACCAGCAGCGGCTCAGGGTTTGAGGCCTTCTTCACGGCAGCTGGGACACTGGTGGTGGCCGTGTGCACCCGGAAGGAGTACTTGACCATGAGCTTGCCTGAAGTGTCCTTTGCCGACTCTGCCTGGGTGAGCCTCTACCCTCTTATGGTCCAGGGGGAGTGGGTGGAGGAGGCCCCCAGTGCCAGCCCACGGCTTGATGTTGTGGCTTCTGTTCTAGCACTGCGTGGCCATTGTCCATATGCCTGGGCGCCGGCCCTTCAGCCAGAACCTGGTCCATGTCTACAAAGACGGCCATCTGGTCAAGACAGCACCCCTCCGCTGCCCCTCGCTCAGTGAGGTGTGCCAAGCAGGGTTTGGGGAGGCCTTGGGTAGCGGGAGCGTCTTGGATAGGGTGAAGCCTGCAGCCCCTGTGTCCCCCACCCCCACCCCACATAGACCTCAGACTTCAGCCTCTGGGGTCTGTGCAGCCTTGGGGGTCACTGTGAGGAACCGGATGCAGGTGGAGCCCCAGGCTCTGCTGTGACCTGACCACTCCCCCAACCCTGGCCCCGCAGCCTTTCTCCTCCTGCTGTATCGGCTCCGCTGGGCACCGCACAACGACCACCACCACGGGGCTGCCTCCGCCACCAGTCCCCGCTGCCCTGGCTCACACTCACCCCTCCCTGTCCCGCTCCCAGTCGGTCCCGGCTACCGCGGGGCTTGGCTGGGGGTCGGGGCTGGTGGCCCCCCTACAGGAGGGCAGCATCAGCTCCACCCTTGCAGGCACACAGGACACTCGGTGGGGCAGCCCCACGTCTCTGGAGGGTGAGCTGGGAGCCGTGGTCATCTTCCACGAAGCCCTGCAGGCAGCGGCCCTGCGGGCCCTGAGCACCTTGGGTATGCATCACCTGCCACGCACCGGCCCAGCCCCACCCCAGACGCGGCTGGTTGGGGCTCATGAAGTGCCCTGGCCAGAGACTAGGGGTCCAGGAGGGGAGGGAGAAGGTGTCCCTAGGCATATATGTCCTCTGGTCGGACAGAGAAGAGGTGGGCTCTGGATGGGGTTTGGCCAGAGGCCCAGCCAGGCCTGAAACCCCCTGCCCACCCCCCAGGGCCCAATGAGATGGCACCCTTCAAGCCCGAGGGGGAACTACACGAGCTCAGCACCAAGCTGCTCCTCCATTACTCACCTCAGGTACTGGGTGGGAGGCAACTGGCTCGCCCCCGCCGCCGTCCCCCTGTGGCTCCCACACTCTGTGTGCCGCCTCGTCTCTCAACTGACTCTTGCCGCCTGCCTGCAGGCCTGTAAGAACAACATCTGCCTGGACCTGTCTCCTGGCCACAGGCTGGATGGCCGCCTGACAGGCCACAGGGTGGAGACCTGGGACGTGAAGGTGTGTGTGCCCATGCGGGCAGTGTGTGCAGGGAGCGTAAACACAGGCACGTGTGTGTGTGTGTGTGTGTGTGTGTGTGTGTGTGTGTGTGCAGGGTGGGCTGGGAGGTCTCTGGGAGACAAGCTCTGGAGAACAAAACTCCCCTGGACCCAGACTGGAAGGTCTGCTGGGGTGGAACGGGGCAGGAAGCGACAGGCAGCTGCCCTCACACTGCCAGCCCTTCCCCTAGGACGTGGTGACTTGCGTGGGAGGCATGGCTGCCTTGCTGCCCCTGCTGGAGCGAGTGGCCTCACAGCCCCAAGAGGCCGAGGCGGGTCCAGCCGAGACACATGACCTCGTGGGGCCCGAACTGACCTCTGGCCACAATACCCAGGGCCTGCTTCTCCCACTGGGCAAGTCCTCCGGTAAGCGGCCCTGGTGCCTAGGTTGGGGTGGCGAGGAAATCTTGCCATGACAAGGAGGCCAGAGTGCTTGACCGCTGGCAGGCCCTTGACACACATCTGTCCCCTTCCTGGTGGCGGGTAGAAGAGCGCATGGAGAGGAATGCAGTGGCCGCCTTTCTGCTGATGCTGCGGAACTTCCTGCAGGGCCACACGGTGAACCAGGAGAGCCTGGTGCAGTGCCAGGGGCCTGCCATCATCGGGGCCCTGCTGCGCAAGGTGGGGCAGGCGGGGAGGGGGCTGCCCTGTCTGACCAAGTGGACTGGGTGGGGGGACTAGGAAGGGGAAGCTGAGTCTGTTGAGGAGAGCCTCCTGGGAGAGGTGGTGGCGTCCGAGTGGGGCCTTGCCAGGCGTGGCAGGATTTGGCTGATGGTCTGGTGGAAGCATCAGCACCTGCTGGGGCTGGAGACCTGCATAGCAGGTTGGGGGCCTTGCGCCTCAGGCAGCGGGGAGCCGGCAAAGGGTTCCGAGTAGGCAGGATGCTCGTGTCCATCCGCCTGTGCAGGGCAGGGTGGGTACCGGGAGGCTCAGTAGCACGCAGCCAGGGCCTGCCACCTCACCCTGGCTCCTTCCACCCCAGGTCCCCAGCTGGGCCATGGACATGAATGTGCTCATGTCTGCCCAGCTGCTGATGGAGCAGGTGGCAGCGGAGGGCAGTGGGCCCCTCCTGTACTTGCTCTACCAGCATTTGCTCTTCAATTTCCACCTGTGGAGCCCCAGTGACTTTGCTGTGCGCCTGGGTAGGTGTGGGGCCTTGGATGAGGGACGCCACTGGGCAGGGTGGGGGTAGAGGTTCTGAGAAGTTCTAGCCCCGCTTCGGGTGACTTGAGGAGACCTGTCTTCCCCCGGGGCATGTGAGGGGAACATGGCCCTGTCCTGGAGGGATAGCTGAAGGGGCTCAGCTCAGCCTGGTGGCCTGAGGCCTCTGGTGATGCCCGCTCAGGCCACATCCAGTACATGTCTAGCATCGTCCGGGAGCACAGACAGAAGCTGCGCAAGAAGTATGGGGTTCAGTTCATCCTGGATGCGCTGCGCACCCATTACAGGTGAGGCTGCAGGGCTGACACAGCTGCCTCTGGCCTTGCGGACGGGGTCGACCCTCCCCCCCACCCCCCTGCAGCTCACCTGCCCACTGCCCTCCCTGTTCTCTCCCCTCCGCTGCCCTGCCTTCTCCTGGCCCTGGGTGGCTGCGCTTGCCGGGACCGGCCCAGCCCACAGCGGGAGCACCCCCTAGCGGCTGACGACGTGCGCACAGTGCAGACCTCACTCCTCGGCCTGGTGCGGGAGTTCCTGGTCCGGAGCTCCGCCACTGATCACTTGCAGGTCACGCTGAGCTTTCTGGCGGCTACAGGCGATGAAGGCCAGGTAGGCTGGAGGCTGTTGAGGGTGAGACTTAGGTGCGGGGTGGAGTGTGGGCCGTGTTGTGGGGAGCGGCCGGCCCAGAATGAGGCTTTGTGTCACTTGCTGTGTCCCCAGGTGGCGGGTGCTCTGGACCTGCTGCTGGCACTGCTGCAGGGCTCACCAGCACAGGAGGCTCTGGCTATCTTCCTGTTGGAGCAGGGGAACCTCGAGGTTTTGCTGGCACTGCTGGTGCAGCCAAGGTCACTGCCCCTGCTGCCCGACCGAGTCTGCAAGGTACACCGAGCCCACCCCCCCTAGCATCCATTTGACATGGCCCCTGCCTGAGGGCCGGGGAGGTGTGACTTCCCCTCCTCCAGTAACTCCTTCCCCAGTGATAACAAACCCCCTGTGACGCTTAAACCCCACCCCCCACCCCCCCGCCCCAGATCCTGCGCAGATTGCAGCAGAACGAGCGCTTACCTGAACGGAGTCGCCAGCGGCTCCGGCTGCGAGAATACGGTCTCCAGGGTCTCATCGCCTGCCTGCCGGAGGAGGCTGCTTCGCCCCAGCTCTGCCAGGGCCTCTACAAGCTATTCCTGGGGGCAGGTATATATCTCAGTTGGAGCCAAGAGGCAGGCCAGGCAGAAGGGTGTGATGGATTCAGGAAACAGGGCAGGTGGACATAGGAAAGGTGTTGGTACAGGGGCCAAGGCTGAGCCAGCAGGGCTGGGGTCAATCCCTCAGAGCCTTCCTGGGGTCAGTCCCTCAGAGTCTCTCTGGCCATCTTCCCAGATTGCCTGAACCTCTCAGATCTGTTGGCTGTGGTGCAGCTGTCCCTCCAGGCTGACCTCGGCGTCCGCCTGGACGTTTGTCGCCAGGTGAGTATGGGAAGTGAAAGCTTGCGGAAGAGGGGGCTTCTACCCTGGGGGCTTCGCTTTACTTTCCTGTGAGGAGCGCTCTCTGGAGGCCTCCCCCCTGCGAAGGCCCTAGGACGGGAGTCTGGGGGGCAGACTGCTGGATGAGTCTCTCACTTGTTGTGCCCTGGCCCGGCAGCTTTTCCACCTCATCCACGGACAGCCAGACGTAGTGCAGCTGCTGGCCCGGCAGGCCGGCTGGCAGGACGTGCTGACCCGGCTGTACGTCCTGGAGGCTGCCACAGCTGGCGGTCCCCTGCCCTTTCCCCCAGAGACACCCACATCCCCAGAGCCAGCCTTATGCAAGCCACCCACCGAATCACCTGAGTCTTCGGATGTCTTCCTGCCCTCGGAAACCCCCAGCCCCGACCCCGACAGCTTTTACCACGCTCTCTCTCCATTTTGTACACCCTTTGACCTGGGCCTGGAACGGGCCAGCGTGGGTTCGTGCAACAATGCGGGCAGTGGCAGTGGCAGTGGGACTCTTACTCCGGCCAGCCAGCCTGGCACACCTTCCCCACTGGATGGGCCCCGGCCCTTCCCTGTGGCCCATGGCCGCCATAGCTCTAGTCTCTCCAACGTGCTAGAGGACGGCAGCCTCCCGGAGCCCGCCACCAGTGGGGATGATACCTCAAATACCAGCAACCCACAGGTGAGGCGGGTCCGCTCTCTGCCACTGCGGCACTCTAAGGGACACCTCTGGGACACACGGCAGGCAGTATAGACTTTCCAGAGGTGGGGTCTTGTCTGACATCAGGGCTATAGGTGCTGGTCAGCCCTGGTGCTGCGGCCTCATTGCTGTCATCTGCAGTTGTGTTCCTGGGGTAGGGGGTGCTAGAACGGGACAGACGATGCTGAGCCAGAGTGGAGGCGCCAGCCAGGCTTTGGAAAGTCCTCAAGAGAGCCTGTAGGGCAGACACTTCACAGGGCCTGTGGGCATTATAGTTCTAAGGAATCTGCCTTGGGTTTCCGGGTTTGGGCATGGGTCTCTGCTTATTCTATGGCATTCCTCCAGAGAATTCCAGTATGGTTCTTGGGCCTGAGATTGCCGTGGGGCAATTTGTGAGCCAGCTCATCTGTTCTTAGGAGTCCTTGGAACCCCAGGATTCTGTCTAGAATATTCAGGTAGTGGCTAAGGCCCCTGCGCCATTCTTCCAGGCCCCAGGGTGTCTGCTGGCTGAATGCTCTGCCTCCAGCTGTCCCTAGTAGTGGTCGGCAAGGCAAGGGGTGCTCAGCAGGGATAGTGTAGGAGCCAGCGCCTCCCTCCCACCCCCGCCCACACCCCCACACCCTTTTGTGCCCACAGCAAACCCCTGAGGAGGAGTTGTGCAACCTGCTCACCAACGTGCTGTTCTCGGTGGCGTGGCGGGGCGTGGAAGGCAGCGATGAGGCCGCCTGGCGGGAGCGTGGCCAGGTCTTCTCGGTGCTCACCCAGCTGGGCGCCTCAGCCACGCTGGTGCGCCCGCCAGACTGCATCAAGCGCAGGTGAGGAGACAGCTTGGCAGGGCGAGGGGCCTCTGGGACGCCTGAGGGGAAGGAAGACAGCCAGGCGGACACCTGAGTCCCTTGCCCACCCCCAGCCTCCTGGAGATGATGCTGGAGTCAGCCCTGACCGACATCAAAGAGGCCCCTGCTGGGGTCCTGGCCAGCCTCACCCAGCAGGCGCTTTGGCTGCTGCGCCTGCTGCAGGACTTCCTGTGCGCCGAGGGTCACGGTAATCAGGAGCTGTGGAGTGAGAAGGTGCGACAGCTCAGGGGCCTGTGAGGGCCACATGAGTCCGCGTGTTCACAGGAGCCTGCAGGCATCCGGCGTGGGAGGTGGGCGAGCGCACATGTGCACTCACGGGTGCGTCAGAATGGTGTCTGTGTGTGCAAACCCTACCTGGCCCCCAGACTTAAACCCTACCTTGCTCCCTCCCGGTGGGCTTCTGGCCTCCTCTGGTGGTGGCCGCCTGGAATGTGTTGGGCTGTAGCTCTTTGAAGGCGTGTGCAGCCTGCTGGATCGCATGGGAGCCTGGCCACACCTGGCCAATGGCACAGCAGATCTGCGAGAGATGGCACAGATTGGCCTGCGCCTGGTGCTTGGCTACATCCTGCTGGAGGACCCGCAGGTGAGCACGGGGTGGGTTGGGGTCTGGCAGCGGCAGGCGTAGGGAACCCGGGGTGTGCCTGGACGCCACCCACACCCGCTTCCGCCCACAGCTGCACGCTCAGGCCTATGTGAAGCTGCACTCGCTCCTGCAGACAGCGGTGCCCATGCGGCGCGAGGAGGCCTGCTACGTGCTCTCCAAGCTGGAGTCGGCGCTGGCGAGGGCACTCAACACCCCCACCTCAGAAACGCCCACCGAGGAAAGGGAGCCCTCAGCTGCAGCTGCCGCAGCCACGGAACGCTGCTCGTGGCTGGTGCCACTGGTGCGCACGCTGCTGGACCGTGCCTACGGGCCGCTGGGGCTCCAGTGGGGGCTGCCTTCCCTGCCGCCCACCAACGGCAGCCCCACCTTCTTCGAGGACTTTCAGGCCTTTTGTGCCACACCTGAATGGCGCCACTTCATCGACAAGCAGGTATTTGGAGGTGGGGGCCAGGGAAGAGAAACGGGGGGGCTGGGAACCCACATAGAGCGCTGGTGTCCTCTCCCTGCCCAATCCTTCAGGTGCAGCCCACCATGTCGCAGTTCGAAATGGACACCTACGCCAAGAGCCACGACCTCATGTCGGGCTTCTGGAATGCCTGCTACGACACGCTCATGAGTAGTGGACAGCGGCGCCAGAGGGAGCGGGCACATAGTCGTCGGGCTTTCCAGGTGTGCAGCCCGGGGCGGGGGTGGGGAGCTGCTCCACTCCTGTGCCCAGAGGATAGCTGGTGGGACAGCGTGAAGAAACCCGACGGGACAGGAAGCCGCCTGCGAGACTGACCCATTCCTCCACCCCCACTCCCCAGGAGCTGGTGCTGGAACCAGCACAGAGACGGGCACGCCTGGAAGGGCTGCGTTACGCGGCGGCACTGAAGCAGCAGGCAGCGCAGCACTCCACGGCTCTGCTCCACTGGGGGGCGCTGTGGCGTCAGCTCTCCAGCCCCTGTGGGGCCTGGGCCCTTAGGTGGGCGGGGCTCGGGTGGAGGCCGGGAGGGGCGGGGCGGGGCGGGGCTCCGGGAGGGACCTGGACAGCGAGACTGCGTTTGGGGTGAGGCCTGGGAGGAATAGGGGCTTCTACAGACTTCTGTGCCCACCCATGACCACCAGCGGTGGGTGTCTGCAGGGACCCACCGCTTCCCCGCTGGAAGTTGTCCAGTGCCGAGACATACTCGCGCATGCGTCTGAAGCTAGTGCCCAACCATCACTTCAACCCTCATTTGGAAGCTAGCGCCCTGCGGGACAACCTGGGTGAGAGAGGGTGTCCTGAGCTGGATCTGCCCAACCTCAAAAGCCCTGCCCCGCCCAGCTCTTGCTGAGCACCCTTGGGCCTGTTGCAGGTGAGGCCCCCCTGACACCTACCGAGGAGGCCTCGCTACCTCTAGCGGTCACCAAGGAGGCCAAAGTCAGCACGTTGCCAGAGGAGCTTCCGGAAGACCAGCTCGGCGAAGATGAGCTGGCCGCGCTGGAGACTGCGTGAGTGGGGCTTGGAGAGAGCTGACCAGGAGTGGGGGCAGGAGTCTGTGCCAGGGCTAAACACCCCGAGCGGACTGTCCAAAATCAGGTGGGGGGTTGGGGAGAGCTGTCTAGCAGAATCGAGAGTGACTCTTTCATAATTAGACACCCCCGGGCAGGACTGAGACACACAAACCAGACCAGCATGGGGGCCCCCAGAACAGGGGGAGCCAGGGGTGGGAGTTGGTGTCATGGCCAGACATTTAGGGGCTCTGGTTTGGGGTGGGGACTGGGGTCACTGGGCACTGGACCCCAGACAGTTCCTCTCTCTCCTCTGGGAAGCATGATAGTATGTTCCTCATGACGTGACAGCACTTGGGGAGTCTGGTCCTTGGGCTTATTCGGAAGGCGGCGGGGGCGGGGGGGGCGGTGTCCTAGAGCCTTGAGCCTGAACCAGGTGCTGGCCCCCAGGATGCAGGCAGCAGAACTGGACGAGCAGCATGAGAAGCTGGTGCTGTCAGCGGAGTGCCAGCTGGTCACAGTGGTGGCTGTAATCCCAGGGCTGCTGGAGATCACCACGCAGCACGTGTACTTCTACGATGGCAGCGCAGAGCGTGTGGAAACTGAGGAGGGTGTGTCCTACTGGAGCTGGTTAGAAGGGCGTCAGGGGATGGCTTGCCTCTGGCAGGGCAAGGGTGAGTGACTCCTGTCCCTGATGTCTGTCTGCACAGGCATCGGCCACGACTTCCGGCGCCCACTCGCCCAGCTGCGTGAAGTCCACCTGCGGCGTTTCAACCTGCGCCGCTCAGCCCTTGAGCTCTTCTTCATCGATCAGGCCAACTACTTCCTCAACTTCCCGTGCAAGGTGGGCGGGACCACAGCCTCGTCTCCTTGGCAGGCCCCCAGGCCCCAACCCTGCCTCATCCCACCCCACACCCAGGTACGGAACCAGGTGTACTCGTGGCTCCTGCGCCTGCGCCCCCCAGCCCAAGGCTACCTAAGCAGCCGCTCCCCCCAGGAGATGCTGCGTGCCTCTGGCCTCACCCAGGTGAGAGGCCTCAAGTGTGGGGGGCGGGCAAGGTCAGAGCCCTGCGGTTGGGAGGAGTGTGGGACAGCCCAGCTGGCTCACCTCTTGCCTGCCCCTGCCCCTGCCCCCCAGAAATGGGTACAGCGTGAGATATCCAACTTTGAATACTTGATGCAACTCAACACCATTGCAGGGCGGACCTACAACGACCTGTCTCAGTACCCTGTGGTGAGGGTCCACTCCTTACCTCCGCCCCTACCCCTCTGGTCTGCCAGCCCTGGTTTGCCCCAGTGTAGGTGCTGTGGGGGCGGGGCGGGGGGGGGGCTGCCGCCTGACAGCTGGCTTCTGTTCCCTGCCCCTCCTCCCGACACACCCACACCCACTCTCCACCCTCCCCCGCTGGCCTCTCTTCTCCCTGAAGGGAATCCTGTTTATGGACTGTCTGTCCTGCTTCCCTGGGGTCCCTCTAAGTGGTGGGCCCCTACCTGGGGGCTCTGCCCATCTTCCTGAGGGTGAGGGTGGGGCAGGCTGGGCAGATAGGCCATCAGGACCCTCATGCAGCTCCTTCCCTGGGTGGGCGGCCAGTTCCCCTGGGTCCTGCAGGACTACGTGTCCCCAACTTTGGACCTCAGCAACCCGGCCGTCTTCCGGGACCTGTCCAAGCCCATCGGTGTGGTGAACCCCAAGCATGCCCAGCTCGTGAGGGAGAAGTGAGCGTGTGGGCAAGACCGGGCTTGGGGGCTGGGATGGGCCAGGGCAGGGCTTCTGCTGACTCTCCCGCTACCCTCGGCTGCAGGTACGAGAGCTTCGAGGACCCTGCGGGCACCATCGACAAGTTCCACTATGGCACCCACTATTCCAATGCGGCGGGCGTGATGCACTACCTCATCCGCGTGGAACCCTTCACCTCCCTGCACGTCCAGCTGCAGAGTGGCCGGTGCGGCCCGGGGGGTGGCTGGCAGGTGGTAGGGGTGAGGGTGGCTTGCTGCAGATGGGGGGAAGAGGCAGGTCCTCCAGGTATCCTGGGCCCTTCGGCTCCCTTCCTTTCCCCAGCGTCACGCTCGCCCTCCCTGTCCCCACCCTCCCCACCTCACCTTGGCCTGTGCCCCTCCCCCAGCTTTGACTGCTCCGACCGGCAGTTCCACTCAGTGGCGGCAGCCTGGCAGGCCCGCCTGGAGAGCCCCGCCGACGTGAAGGAGCTCATCCCAGAGTTCTTCTACTTCCCCGACTTCCTGGAGAACCAGAACGGTAAGAGCTGGTGCGGGGCCGGGAGGCCTGGGCACGGAGCGCGCAGGCTGGGGGTGGCCAGGGAGCAGGTGACCGTGAGACAGCTGACCTCCCTGCCAGGCTTCGACCTGGGCTGCCTCCAGCTGACCAACGAGAAGGTGGGCGATGTGGTGCTGCCGCCATGGGCCAGCTCTCCTGAGGACTTCATCCAGCAGCACCGCCAGGCTCTGGTGAGGAGAGGAACACAGGCGGACAGCCAGGGTTGAGGGTCAGGGGTGGGGGTGGGGGGTCAGCCGTCCCTGGACTGACCGGCCCCGTCCCCACCCCCAGGAGTCGGAGTATGTGTCTGCCCACCTGCACGAGTGGATTGACCTCATCTTTGGCTACAAGCAGCGGGGACCGGCCGCGGAGGAGGCCCTCAATGTCTTCTATTACTGCACCTATGAGGGTGGGCATGCGCTGGACTCAAGTGGGGGCTGGGGCACAGGAGAGGAGGGCTGAGGGCAGAGGGCAGAGAGGGAGCCCTGACTGCTCTGCCTACCTGCCCAGGGGCTGTGGACCTGGACCATGTGGCGGATGAGCGGGAACGGAAGGCTCTGGAGGGCATTATCAGTAATTTTGGGCAGACTCCCTGTCAGCTGCTAAAGGTAAGGCCAGCTTGGAGATTAATGGTCAGATATGGGGTGCCTGGGTGGCTCAGTCAGTTAAGCGTCCGACTTCGGCTCTCATGGTTCATGAGTTCGAGTCCCATGTCTGGCTCTACACTGGCAGTGCAGAACCAGCCTGGAATTCTCTCTCTGCCCCTCTCTCACTTGAACACGTGCACACAATGTTTCTCTCATTCTCTCTCTCAAACTAAATAAATAAACTTAAAAAAAAAAAAAAAAAAGAGGGGCGCCTGGGTGGCTCAGTCGGTTAAGCATCCAACTTCAGCTCAGGTCGTGATCTCATGGTTCGTGAGTTCAAGTCTCACGTCAGGCTCTGTGCTTACGGCTTGGAGCCTGGAGCCTGTTCAGGCTGTTCTGTGTCTGTCTCCCTCTCTCTCTGCCCCTCCCTTGCTCATGCTCTGTCTCTCTCAAAAATAAATAAACATTAAAAAAAAAAAAAGATAATGGTCAAGGATGTTCATGCCATGGTACTGACCGGCCACTTGTCCACAGGAGCCACATCCAGCTCGGCTATCAGCCGAGGAAGCAGCCCAACGCCTTGCACGTCTGGACACTAATTCACCTAGTATATTCCAGCACCTGGACCAGCTCAAGGCCTTCTTTGCGGAGGTGAGGGGAGGCAGGGCTTCATCTTCCTACTCTGTGAAATGGGTTTAACTCCACTGTCCTTACGAACTTCTTGGGGCAGATGGAAAACCTAAATCAAGACCACTGGTGTTAGACACCTTTGGAAAAGAGGTAACAGGAAAGGAATGTGGGAGTGGGAGTGGGGCACCTTCTTTGCCAAGGCCCGGACAAGGTGTTGACTCGCCTAACCGTCTCTGAAAACCTTAGGGAGACCAGAAGTAAGGGTCTTGGCCTTGGATGTTTCTTTCCTCACCTTCATACTTACATCAGAATGCCTCCCGGCCCGACGTTGTTAGTTTAGTTTATCCTCTCCTGCTGCCCGCAGGCTTGGGAATATGAAGTAACAGTAACAGGATTGGAGGACCAAGGTTGAGACCAAGCTTGAGATTCTGAAGGACCATCCTTGTCCGTCCCTGCATCTCACTTACTTTCTGAGATGCCCTCCTGAAAGCCCACTGATCTCTCTTGACTATTTCTCAGAGGGACCTCTGCCTCTATGATGCCTAGTCTGTGGCCACTGAGGGTTGAGAGGAGAGGAAAGAATGGCAGCCCAGGCTGTAGGTACGGGAGTGGGGCACCCGGCTGACCACGCAAGCATAGCTAGCCTGGTACTCTTACTCTGTAGGTCATCAGTGATGGCGTGCCCCTGGTACTGGCCCTGGTTCCCCACCGGCAGTCCCACTCCTTCATCATCCAGGGCTCCTCAGACCTGTTGGTAAGTGCACCAGGCAGAGCCCATCTTAGCTGCACCCCTCACTGACTCCGCCCCACACCCACCTCTGCCCCCTCTTGCCCACAGGTGACCGTGAGTGCCAGTGGGCTGCTGGGCACCCACAGCTGGTTGCCCTACGACCGTAACATAAACAACTACTTCAGCTTCAGCAAAGACCCCACCATAGGCAACCCCAAGTAGGACACAGGGATGTGGGCAGGGGTGGGCTCTAAATACCCTGTCCCCTGACTCATGTTCCCACCCAGCCAGAGCGTGGGCCGGTGGCGGGGTCTGGCCTAGGTCTCTGAGGGCCTGGGTCTTCTTGGCCTGGCCTCACCTGTCATCCCCCTCACTGGGTCAGGATGCAGCGACTGCTGAGTGGCCCGTGGGTGCCAGGCAGTGGTGTGAGTGGGCAAGCCCTGGCAGTGACCCCCGACGGAAAGCTGCTGTTCAGTGGCGGCCACTGGGATGGCAGTTTGCGAGTGACCTCACTATCCCGGGGCAAGCTGTTGAAGCAACTCAACCGCCACCTTGGTATGGGCAGCCTTGGAGGTGGGGTGGTGCGGGTGGGGGTAGCTGGCCAGGGGGGGGGTGTGACTACTCTGTTCCATTTGTACCCTCCCCTCCCTATGCAGATGTAGTGACCTGCCTTGCATTGGACACCTGTGGCATCTACCTCATCTCAGGCTCCCGGGACACCACGTGCATGGTGTGGCGGCTCCTGCAGGAGGTATGCTGGATGGGCAGCCCCGTGGGGCCCCCGTAAGTCCAGACCTGCCCTTCTCTCTGCTACCGTGAGCAAGCCTGGGGCTCCACGACCCTCCAGCTCTCTGGCTTTGGACGAGGCCATCACTTTCCTGAGCCTTAGCCTTCTCACTCAGGGGCCAGGGTAGTGAGATGTCCCCAGTTCTGAGCCAGCCCTGGTTCCCTACAGGGTGGTCTCTCGGTGGGACTGGCATCAAAGCCCGTGCAGGTCCTCTACGGGCATGAGGCTGCAGTGAGCTGTGTGGCCATCAGCACTGAACTCGACATGGCTGTGTCTGGATCTGAGGTGTGTGTGGGCCTGTGCCCAGGGGAGGCCAAGTTTGCTAGGCAATGCCCCTGGAGATTAGAGACCCCTGCCCAGCACCCTAAGCTGCCTTCCTGCAGGATGGAACTGTGATCATCCACACTGTACGCCGTGGCCAATTTGTGGCAGCACTACAGCCCCCAGGGGCCACGTTACCCGGACCTGTGTCCCACCTGGTGCTGGGGTCAGAGGGCCAGATTGTGGTACAGAGCTCGGCGTGGGAACGTGTCGGGGCTCAGGTATGGAAAAGGGGTGCTCAGACAAGAAAGGGGCAGTTGGTGTTCTGTCCTTGCTGACACCTCTTGCTTCTTCCAGGTCACCTACTCCTTGCACCTGTACTCAGTGAATGGGAAGTTGCGGGTTTCGCTGCCCCTGGTAGAGCAGCCCACAGCCCTGGCAGTGACAGAGGACTTTGTTCTGCTGGGCACAGCACAGTGTGCCCTGCACATCCTCCACCTGAACAAGTGAGTGCCACTGTTGATGAGTTCACGGGTCCTCAGGGTGGTAGTCACCGTAAGAAGACACTAAGAGGTGCTATCCCCCAGCCCACCCCCACCCCTCTCTGGTGTGTACCCACAGCCCCTTACCTGTCTGTGGGCACATTCTTCATGGCTGTCTCCTGTCCCACAGTGGGCAGAGAAGGTACCTGGGAGAATGAAGAGACACAAAGCTAACTTGCACTTGAGAGCATATCCCTCCCTCCCTGCAGACTGCTCCCAGCTGCGCCTCCTCTACCCATGAAGGTGCCCATCCGAAGTGTGGCTGTGACCAAGGAGCGCAGCCATGTGCTCGTGGGCCTGGAGGACGGCAAGCTTATCGTGGTGGGCGCGGGGCAGCCCTCTGAGGTGAGGATAAGGGCAGGGCGGGCCTCGATCGGGGCGGGGGGGCCGACAGTCCTGGCCCACTTCTCCCCGATCCTACTTCCCCCAGGCGCGCAGCAGCCAGTTCGCGAGGAAGCTGTGGCGATCCTCCAGGCGCATCTCCCAGGTGTCCTCAGGGGAGACAGAGTACAACCCTGGAGACGCGCGCTGACAGCCGTCACGCAGGCTCCTCCCCCGGCGGGCCCCGCCCTTGGAGGCCCCGCCCAGGAGTTGGCGGGAACCCGGAGGAGGAGGAGACCAAGAGGCCGCGGCCGGGGGTCGGCCCGGCTCCGGGGGGTGGGCGGGACCCCACCCCCGCCCAGCTCAGGGATTGGTGGGCGGTTCACTCCAGGAAGTCCCGCCCCTCGCCGGCAGAGGGGCTGTCCGGAGTCTGGCACTGGCCTCAGCGGCAACACAGCACTTTTTTGCACAGTGTGGGGCGGGAGCCCAGGCTCTCCAGCCCCGCGTCCCGGCAGAGCACGGGGACCGGACTGTGGCCTTAATCTCTAAAGGCGGCCCCTCGCTCTCCCGGTCTCGGCAATAAACCTGGCCTGGTTTTGTAGCTGCTTCGCCTCCGAGTATGCATGCGCGCGGCGTCAACGCCTGCCTAGGCCACCGTCCGGGCCTCGTGTCCCCCTGGTCCCGTAAGCCCACCAGGGCGACTCGTTCCCTCCGCGTGGCCTCCGTTTCTCCAGCCGCGCCGTTCCGGTCCCTGTGGGCCTCAGCCACCGTTTCTCCCCTGCGTATGGCTCCCAGCTCTCAGCGCGCTCCCGCAACACCTCCGCACGTGTGCGCGTCCCTGCGCGGGGCGGGGCTAAGGACGGCCACGCCCCCGCGCGCCCCCGCGCTCGGGCCTAGGCGGCTCCTCGGCGGGACCGCCCGCCTCGCGCCGGAGCTGGCCTCCCCAGGGTCTCCACGCAGCCGTCCTGGCTAGCCCATGGTAGCCTGGCAGCGCGGAGCTCCGAGCCCCGCCAGCCCGAGTGGATCCCGGGAGCCTCCGAGGGACGGCCGCTCCAGGTCAGGAGAGGGGTGGGGACAGAGCCCCGGTCTCCCTGGACCGGGAGAATCGAGGGCTGCTTTTCTGTTCCCCCACCTCGAGGCCCGTGATCCTGCGGATGTCGCCCGTCGTGCCGGCGTCCGTGTGGGCATGTGCGGGCGTATTTTGTGGTCTGGAGATGCGCGCGCGCGCGCGTGTGTGTGTGTGTGTGTGTGTGTGGAGGTGGGGATTGGGGAGAAGCAGCTCCAGCCCCGCAGCAGCGCGGGGTGGGGGTGGGGGGTAGTGGGGGGTCGAGCAGACACGGGCCTGGCTGTGGCTAGGCGCTCTAGTCACGGGCCCACCTGCCAACCAGGATCCGGGAAGGGCCCCTTATATGGTAAGCGACCCAGTTGTACAAGCCCCACATGTGGCAAGGGCCACCGCCGTCTCTATCCCAGACCCACTTGCACACTGGGTGGGGAAGTGAGTTTGGAGACAAGGCCGGATGTGGTGGTGGATGTCGGGGAGTTAGAGGGCCTTCCCCCAGGTTTCTTGTCCATGCCTTCCCGGCAACATCCCTCCTCAGCCCAGAGGAGGCTTCTCTTACCCAGACCTTAGGAAGCGCGTCCCAGCAGGATCCGCCCTGTGGTCTACATGGGTCCTGGGACTGAGTAGTCCTGGCCTTGAGGTTTCTAGCCTCAAAGGCCTCTCAATTCCCAGGTGAGCAAGGACAAGGGGGCCTCTGAGCCCATATACTCTGCCCTTGCTGAACCCACCAAGGAACCTTCCTGTCCAGTTTCTGAGCAGGAAGTGAGGGTTAGATACCAATCCTGGAGAAGTGGGGCCACAGTCGCACCAGGGAGCCCTGTTTTAGAGACTTAGGGTGTGGGGTTCCCAGGCTCATGCTGAGAAGTCTGGGGGAGATTCCCACTAAGCAGGCCTCTGGTCTGGCTCTGGCTGAGGTGGGGATGGGAGTCGCTCGTCCTCCAGTGCCATCCCTGGACTCAGACCAGGGGGGGTTGCTAAGGTCTTTGAGATAGGGAAGTTTCCAGCCTGCTCTCCTCCATTCTGAGCTGCCGGCTCCTCTAGCTTTGGCCAGTGGGGGCTTAGCTCTGTCAACCCCACCCCCATCTGACACCGGCGGAAACTGGTCCAGGTTGGTGAGTGGGGAAGTGGAGGGGGCGTGGTAACCAGCGCTGGGGTGAATCAGGATGGAGTGAGCCAAGAGAGGGGGACAGAGTCTACCAGGGGACTCCTGACATCAGGCCTGAGGAATTTCTCCCGTCTCGCTACACATAGCCCCTTTTGGACTCCGAGAAGTGTCCCAGCTCCTTTGCCTGAGTGTTGGAATGACACTCCAACATCTTCTCCAAGAGATGCAGTCCATGGGAGCACTGCTAGCCAGCAGAGCCATGCTTCACAACTCCAGCCACAGGGAGGGTAAGCTCCACGTGGGTAGGTAACTGTCAATCGAAGTTTGGGGGCACTGGGTAGGTGGGTAGGTCACACACAAGTCCAGTTACAAGTTCTGGAGTCCCTGTACCTTGTGCCGTGCCTGTACCGGATTGTGGAAATAACTGGCCTCCAGGCAGAAGTGAGCAGCAGCATTTACTTGACTTCCAGCTCAGCTTTATTTTGTACAAATCTCCAAGGTCTCATGTGCAGAAAAGCCCCTGTCGGGACCACCATGAATCCATTTGCTCTCCCGGACTTGGTGGCAGAGACAGGACACACAGTCTAAAGCCCCAGTAGACAGAGGAAGTAGAACAGGAGCCAGGAAAGGGAGAGACTGGAAGAGATCAAGGAAGTCTTCCCCAAGTAGGCGGTACCTGCCAGTGTGTCAGATGGAGAGGGTACAACCACAAGAGCAGACGTCTGGAAACCTGGGAGAAGGGTACACCTGGGAAGGGCTAGGTGTCCCAAGAGTGGCGAGCAGAGGGGAGGCTGCGAGAGATGGCCAGCCAGCTCCTGATGCCATGCTATGAGTTCTTGACTCTACGTAGTAGGGACTGTTGTTTCAAACCTTTTGGGCAGCAGAGTCTAAGTGAGGCTACCCAGGGATCCCAGCCTTGATTCCTTGCCCTTGATCCTGTTTGTCCTTTCCTCTACAGATAAGACCTGGAGGGTACAGGGCAGGGACAGGGAAGAGGTATGGGGAGGGGGAGCCCTGGCCCCCAATACCTCCTCCCCATTCCCTCCTGAGCCTCCAGGGGCCTCAGGCAGCATTATCCCTGTCTACTGTGCCCTCCTGGCCACTGTGGTCCTCGGTCTGCTCGCCTACGTGGCCTTCAAGTGGTAAGTAGTCTGGACACTGCCCTGTGGCACACCCCCCCCAGCTGGACTCCCAGCTAGCTCCCTCTGTCTCAGTGAAGGCTGGAACAGGTTGGCGGGTCCCCCTGCTCCCCACAGCTGGCGCTCCCATAAACAAAGACAGCAGTTGGCCAAAGCTCGGACTGCAGAGCTGGGGACCTTCGATAGGGACCAGAGGCACGGAGACAGCATTGTTTTCCTGGACAATCCTAGCGGTCAGGAGCCCTGCGCCCCCAGTCAGGGTGAGCCCCCTTTCCCAATCTACAGACTTTCACACCTGGCTGTGCCATAGCACCCGGCCCACCTGACCCTGTTGTGCCCCTCACGTCTCCCACCCTAGGGCCACATCCTGAGCTTGGCTGCCGCCTCTACCTTCACCTCCCTCAGCAGCAGCAGGAGGAAGTGGAGCGGCTCCTGGAAGTCTCAGGCGAACCTGACAAGGGCTGGCAGGGTCTGGCGGGCCGCCTGGGCTACCAGACTGATGCTGTGGAGGTCATGGCCCAGGACCAGGTGCCAGCCTACACCCTGCTGAGGGACTGGGCTGTCAAAGAAGGCAGCGGTGCCACTCTCGGGGTGTTAGAGGACGCCCTGGCTGCCATGGGCCGCGAAGACGTGGTCCGGGTTCTGCGCCCCCCAGCTGAGGGCTGCTCTGTGGTGTGAGCGGTGCCGGCACAGCCCGGCCGCTCAGGGAATCTGCTTCGGTGCTTTTCCTTTCTTCGGCTTCCTGGCACTGGTGGCCTCAGCCTGCCTTGCTCTGGGGGAACAGAGAAGATCCGGCCACCACTCAGCTCCCCTTGTCCGGCCTTCCTCCAGGACGGGGACCAGGATGTGGGGGGGGGGGGGGGGGGTCAGCAGTGAGGAGTGGTCCTGCCCTCCTCCCCTCACTTAGCCTCAACTGGTTTTTCTATTTTTGTATCTCGTATTAAAGGCAACTTTGGACTACTGTGCCGCCTCGGACTCCTTGGGCCTGAGAGACAGTGGGTTGCTAGGAGGCAGAGGCCCAGAAAGAGAAGAGGGTCCGCGGGAGGTGGGAGGAGCACGTGAGGTGGCAGGCAGCATGCTCCTGTAGAAGATGCGAGCACTCTGGAGGCACAGGCTGGAGTTCACATCTGCACCTTGCCACTCGCTGGCTGTGCGTGTCAGGGAGCGATTTTTACCTTTCTGAACTTTAGCTTTCTTAGCTGGAGAACAACACATAGAATGGCACATTTGGTAGTCCCCCCCCCCCCCCCCACCACCACCACCCCTAGACTCTCAAACTGGCACTGAGGGGCCTGGGGT
Source organism: Neofelis nebulosa (assembly GCF_028018385.1). NCBI lineage: Eukaryota > Metazoa > Chordata > Mammalia > Carnivora > Felidae > Neofelis > Neofelis nebulosa. The sequence goes on along the minus strand of NC_080785.1, from coordinate 153,634,341 downwards.
TTGAGACCATTTTTGTGACTTCTGCTGTGACCGGCATCAAGAGGAGACTGGAGGCAGACTGGCCCTGGGAAGCCAGCTACCGAGGGCCTCAGGTCACTGCTAGTTGAGAAAAAGGAAGAAAGGTCTCCTTGTAAGACCCATGCTCCAGGCTCCGGAGGGCGTTCCAAACATGCTTCCACAGCTGCTTCCGTGATTTCCACACAAGCCAAGGGCAAGCAGGTCATCCCGCCCACCTGAGGGGCAGTTGAGAGCGGTGCAGCTGCAGCTAAACCGCCTGCACCCCATGCATCCCCTCCCACCCTGAAAGGAGGAGTGGGCAGGCTGGTACCGGCCTCTGGAAGGGTTTCCTACGACGGATGAGCCCTGCTCAGGAAGGAGTAGGGGCCACCATCCTGACATCCATGAGGCTCAGGGCACGTAGCCAACACAGCCACCCGAATTCAGGAGTCGTGGGATTCCATGGTGGCCTAGGGAGGCCTTGGGGGGATCCTGTCCTCTGGCTGACAGAAGTGACTGGGGCTGGCTGCTTAAAATAAGGAAGGGGAGGTTTATAGCCACCTCCAGCCTAAACCGACCCCTGGGCAATAACCCAGGAGGGAAAGCAGGAAAGGCCCAGCATCTAGTCCGCTAAAGTGAGACCGGTGCACTCGACCTCGCAGCTACTTGGGCAGGGAGTCGCCCACCCACAGGGCTCTCAAGGATTGGACTGGTGCTGAATGTGGAAGCCTGTGCCGAGGGGCACTGGACAGCTTCTGCATTAGCTGGTGCCCCTTCTCACAACCGAGGGGATTGGAGTCTGAAGTGTCAAGAGGTGTGTGGAAGGGGAAAGATTTTGGTAACACTAAATAGGGGCTAAGATAACAGAATTCCTCTTCAGAGGTGTCCTGTCTGAAACTCTACAGCTCCCTGGTCACCACCCTTTAATGGGAGGCCACCTAAATTTCCTTAGAAAATCTGAAACCTGGAGCCTCGGGTCAAACCATGAATTTGACTTGGTTGCATGCGAGCAGCAGCAGAAGACAGGGCCGCTCCCCTGCACCACGAGCCCACCCAAGAGAGAAACGCTCCCTTTTAATGTGCATGTTAACTGAAACATTCTGAATAACTCTCAAATGTTAAGAGGGTTGAATCAGAGTCCATCCATTCGATGTAATATGTGCTTTAAATAGTTTTGAAGGCTGTAGTAGCATGGGAAAATACTTTGTCTATATTGTTAAATAGTGGGTCTAATGATTAGGACTTTATTTTTTTTATTTTTTATTTTTTTAAATTTTTTTTCAACGTTTTTTATTTATTTTTGGGACAGAGAGAGACAGAGCATGAACAGGGGAGGGGCAGAGAGAGAGGGAGACACAGAATCGGAAGCAGGCTCCAGGCTCCGAGCCATCAGCCCAGAGCCTGACGCGGGGCTCGAACTCACGGACCGCGAGATCGTGACCTGGCTGAAGTCGGACGCTTAACCGACTGCGCCACCCAGGCGCCCCTGATTAGGACTTTAAATAGGGGTTTTTCTCCTTCATTAACAATGATGATCTGAGGAACCGAATTTTCCTCATCCAAACAGCACCAACTCCCGTCCTCAGGGTCGTAAGGATCGAATGGGCACGACCTGAGCACAAAAAATGCCCAGCATAACCCACGTAACCCGCAGCAGGCGAGTGCACACCAATCCACACCGATCCACTTGGCCCAACCGAGACTTAGCAGGCAACAGCCCCTTCCCCAAGGGCGTTGCTGCAGGAAGCAAAAGAGCCCTGGTGAGAAAGAGATGGGACCAGTCTCTTTGTAAAGATAGCCCCAGATGGCCTGAAGCCTTCGGCTCTCCTCACAACGCTGACAACTGGTGCATCAAAGGGTGGCGGGAGGGGGTTTGCCACGGAGCCCTGCATCCTCCAGGAGCTGCCCACTCTCACAACCCGTGCACTGTACCCCATAGTGTCCAAACCCAGTGTCAGGATGCATGGTGGGGGAGGTCAGGGAACCCAAACATCAAAAGAGCGTCCCGGTGAGCTTGGGGAACTCAAGTTCTGGAGGGAAGAGGGCCAATGCCCCTCCTCAGCCAGGAAGTATAAAGGGGAATTCTCATGCCCTTCTCCAGACTGACTTATTTAAAACTGAAGTAAAGAAGCCCAGAGGCCCACCTCCTTGCTCTGGAATACATGTTAAAGCTGACTCCACCCTGTATACAGGCACAAGATCCCAGGGCCAAAAGTGTCAGTCACAGTGAGACCTGTTGGGGACAAGGCCTGTGATGAACTCCAAGTTCAAGGATTAACTTTGGACTTCACACACCTATGGCAACCGTCGCTCCTTTCTCCAGTGACACCACCATATAGAAACATGCTTGACTAGCTTTTAGGGAACACACGTGCCAAGTTCTTTAATTGATTTTATTTTTTACATAAAAAGTTCAGTAAAAATTGGATAAAGTAAAGTGATTTTAAGCAGTAAATCAATCTTATCAACATAGCACAAGGCTGGCCGAAACCACAAGGCAGCCTGCTTTGGAATATTTACATGATAACAAATTAAACCTTGCAGGAGAACTTAAACTGTCCTTACAAAGTCTTCCTGTGATCTAGCACGTAGAGGCTAAAAGCAAAACGAAAAACAAACAAAACCAGGAAAAAACAAATTATTTTCAATATATTCACATATACATTAAAATATAATACAGATCGTCAGGGTGAGGGGTCGTGGGTGGGGACGCGCATGGGTCTGTGCGCTGACAGCACCGCCAAGGAGGAGACCCAGGTTTGGGAGTGGGGCTAGGCCTGGCCAGGATCTTAGCGGGGTCCTTCCCTAAGCCCTTGCCTCTGATGGGCCTCCAGCCACACCCCAACGGCTAGTGACCAGGGATCACTTGTTGTAGATGGAGCTCGTTTTCCTAGTTTTCAGTTGAAAACCTGCGGGTCTGAATTCCCCAGGGCGACACATCACCAGTAGCATAGCCCTGACAGAGGGGTGGGGCGGCGGGCCCGCAGGATTTCTCCGAGTCTGTCCTACCTGCTCGCCTGTCCTCCCACCCTGGCCCCACCAGTCACTCTAATTCAGTGTCCTCTTTGGGTTTGTAAACAGCCCCAAACTTCTGCATGTACTTCTTAATATACTCCTTGGTTTTGTGTTTCACATTCTCATTGCACTCCAGGTCCTCAGGGTTCTTACAGTACTTCAGCTCCTTATTCATAACGCCGTGAGTCAGCTGTCCAGGACACAGGAAGAGAGACCACAGTGGAAATGATTTTAGCGGGGGAGGACCAGCCTGGTGCCTCAGGGCCCTTCTCACCAAGACTGAGGTTGAATCAAGAGACAGGCTGGGGCAGGCTGGTGCTGGGGTCAGCAGAAAGGGGAAGCTCAGCTCTGTAAGTCTGTTAGAAAACACCAACCCTATCCTCAAGTAGGGTGCCCTCTCTTCCCAGACCTTCCCTCTCTCTTCCTGGGTCCCCGGCCCAGGCTTCTGGCAAAGAAAACCCACTTTCTGTGGTGAAAGGTACACGGTTTTCCCAGAACACTGCCAGACCACAAGCAGAGGGGAGAGGGGATACCTTGCGAGCTAGGTGTTTGAAGTCTTCAGTTGTGGTGATTCTTCCCACTTTGCAGTCAGGTTTCCGGTAAGGGTTCAGGCACTGGACGATGAACTGGGACATCTGCAGGCAGGAGAAAATGCACACACTGCTCAAAAGTCCAGAGAGGGCAAGGGCCTGTGCTGGGGAAATAATCAGACAGCCAATCCTTCCCTTCTCACCACTCAGGCTGGCTGGTTTAGACAGAAGGATGCTACTCTGCCGGGGAGCGGGGGGGAGGTGGCAAAAGAGAAGATGACCCTAGGTTGGGCCCGGGAAGGAAAGTGCTTCCTGGGGTAGAGGGAGCAAGCCTGACTTTGAGCAGGAGGGGGAGAGCCAGGGCAGGACTCCTCTGCTGCATCTCATGGTAGCCCCAGGTTTCAGCTAATAAATCTCAGGTGCCTGGCACAGATAGAGTGGAACTGAGTTCTCTGAGCCCTGGAGGCATAGCAGAGAGAGTGTGCAAGTGCTACCAGCAGGAGGCTCAGCAACCCCAGAAACACAGGCATTTTGTTATAGAAGGTCACTTAGATTCTGTGTGAACTTCTTTTAATTTTTTTTTTTTTTTTAACTAGGCTCCACACCCAATGTGGGGCTTGAACTCAGGACCCTGAGATTAAGGGTCACAAGCCCTGAGTCAGTCAGGCGCCCCAGCGTCACACTTCATCTGATTCCTACAACACAACGTGAAGCACATGGAAGTGCGTGTGGTGTGACAGCTGCTGGGAGAGGACCCAGGGTAGGACCCTCTTCAACACACAACTTCAGTGTCCTCCCGAGCTGTAGCGTCTGTCCTACCCAGTGGCTCTCAAAAGAGACCCTGGCACAGGACCTCCGAAAGTATCTGTGGTGCTAAGATCCCAGGGTACAGAGGAAGCAAAGAGGCCAATGACAGCCATTTGGTCAGGAGGCACCCTAGACAGGGTCTACCCATCCCTGAAACTCAGGGAAGCTTCAGATGATCAAAGAATAAGGCTCTATCACGAGGCAGGCACCAAACAAAGCTGCTGGTGGGCTGGGCCAAAACAGCAATAATTTCACTCAGGGACAGCGAGAAACTAAGTTTTATCCCTGGAAAGGGCTCTTATTCAACGTTTTTCTATGGCATTCTGGCCTCCATACTCTCTCGCTTCAATCCACTTCCCCAAGTACAGCCAGGGAATGCCTTCTTCCCAGCTTCAAGTCGGCAGTGGGGCCCTGTGACTCCCAGACACACAGACCCTGTATGAAGAAGCACGAGACTGTTCAGTCTCATCTTCCAACACCCCTCACATGCCCTGTGGAAAACCCCCAGACTACTTACAATCCCTTGGGAGGGACGAGGGTTTCTTTTACTCCTGTACATTCTACAGCCTGAAGTTCTATCCCTCCTGATCCACCCGGTCCATTCCTACCTGCTACACGAGAGCCCTTCGTGACACCCTGAACAGTGACCTCTAGCCCTGTGCTGGCACACTCCTCACACAGCCGCCATTACTTATTTACAGGTCTGTTTCCTCCAACAGTCAGTGAATCAAAACTGGAGTTTAGAACCTAGATGCCCGAGGCAGACCAGGCTCGTGTGCTGACAGCGGGAAACACACACTTCCAGTAGCATGAAGAGGAGCTGCTTTCTCCCAATCCTGTGAGGATAAGGCAGCCACCAAATGAGAAGTCGTAGAAACAGGACTGGACTTTGAGCCAGAGGGCCTGAATTCAGGTTTTCTGTCTAGAACTTGCCTTGTCTGAACCTTAAGAGGTCCACCACCTGCGTAAGAAGAATGACAATTCCTGTCTTGCCTACCTCAAGAGCTGTTACAGGGATGAAATGACAATGGATATGAAAGTGCTTAATACCTACCTGTAAAGGACCATTCCAATGTGCCCTCGTCACGTGACAACTATACAGTCACAGAAGCAAGGGAACGCCCAAAGGCATTAGGACAAGAAAGGAAAGGGCTTAAGCTTAGGCCTACAGAGCTTAGTGCCCACACCCACTAAACCTTACCTCTTTTCTGAATACTTCTTTGCTTTTCTTAGCCAGCTCACTGGAGGTGTCTGCTTCTGCTGTCTTAGGCTTTTTTGACGTCTAGAAATGCAAAAGAAAACACAACAGTGGTGGCATGAAGACGTCATGTCCTTGATGCCCTGCTGTTCCAGAGCCCTCCTTTCTTTCCCCAGCTGGGACACCTGACCCCATTCAGGAGCCTAAGTGGGCATGGCTTGGAGTCAGCTCGGCTGCTGTCACCCCAGTCTCACCTGGCATCTGGCTCTGGTCTCCTTCCTGTAAACCAAGTTCTTTGCCCAAAGTCAAAGTTACATCCTTGATGTAGCTATACATTTCCAGTTGTTTCAGAGTCCCCTTCCCTGCGGAGGAATGTGCTGTGTGACAACGGACCACTCGGGTCCCTGTTCTGCGCTTCAGTACCCACACTGTCAAGTGAGGCTGGGACTCGGTGAGCCCCACCTCTCCTGGCTCTGGCATTCTGTGATTCCAGGACAAAAGAAAATGCTCTGAAGACCTTTCACCACACAACTGGAAGGTCAGACCACATCACTGTCCTCATCCAGGCCTTTCCACTCTCCGTGGATACTCGTCACCTCTCCTCCAAAGGCAGAACCAGCCAGACTGCAGGAAAACAGTCTCAGCATGCAGGGGAGGCTCCCTGGAGGTTGGGATCTCCAGCTCGGGAATGGAAAGCCTAAAGACATATCGTAGTACTGGGGGGGAAGGAGACCAGGGTCATCCAAGTCAGTGAACAGATGAGAGGATGCTAAGACACAGAAGATAATCCACCCGAAGCTGGTAAGATGACGACAAACCTAAAAATACTCCCTCTTCCAGCTGTGCTGGAGTCAAGGCTGCCAAGTTCTGCCTAACTGGGCACCGCCAGGAGGTAAGGGGCCAGCAGCTATGGCATTTGGAGCACCTGCCATGCAAGGCCATCTCCCCATACCTTTGCCCACCACCAAGCATCAAGCCCCTCGCTATTAAATGTGCTTTTCCACGGAAAAGATCTAGGAGCATTCCCCTGTGAAAGATTTCAGATGGACATAGCAGCCACAGTTGCTATGACGGGTACTTCATGTTTTTGCCAGTTGCTTAGAGCAGAGAATTTTTCTACTCCCAAACCATCCCCCAGTTTGGATTCCTCCGTTTCCATAAACAGTATGAAGGCGCTGGTGATGAAGGAGCTGTTCAGCTCACTTTGCTCTGGACCGGCTCCAGAGAAAGGTGAAACTCCCTTGGCTTTGGGCTGCTACAAATCTGCTTTCTCTGATTTGTTATAAAAGCTTTACATATTTTCCATTTTTCCACTTTCTGAGGCTGTGGGAGCAGGAGGGAGAAGGCAGGGCAGAAAGAATATTACAGATTCAACCTGTTTTCAGGAAACAAGACCAAACAGCACACTGTAACTCTATTTTCAAATGTTTTGCTTTGGGATTTTGTGGTTATTTTTTCCAGGAGTAGGGACTGTGGCTGTGCTTCACAATAAGACCTCAGGTAGCAAGGGATCAAGAATTGCCTGACTGCGCCAAGGAAACTTCCAACACACCCTCAGCTGTTCTCTTGTAGCTCTCGGAAATGAGTAGCAATACCAACGGCTACAGAGAGCCCCTGGAGATGACAACCATCTCAAGGCTCCTGATCCTAGAGAAGAGGCCAGGCTCTCAGTGAGGGTACTGTGCAAACAGAAATGTTCTGCTTTCCTCTGAATGCGGTATGTGTTCAAAAGCTAGATAAATCTAGCATATATTTAACAGCTTTCTAATTGAATCTCTGACTTGGTGAAGTTGGTAGGGCTTTAAAAACACAGTTACAGAGCACAGTCCACTGAGCTCTGTCTAGGAGATTTCGTGGTCTTTTTGAGTGCTGAGCAACTGGGACTGAGAAAGGGAATTTTCAAATGAAGGGTACCTAACTTTACATCACAGAAATCATACACCAAAATGAAGTACTCTAGGGAGTACTAAAATTCATGTATGCCTCTTGGTCTGTGGTCTGCAAATGGCACGTGAAATGATTTCAGAAACTGGTTAATGCTTACTTCAGCCCAATGCCAAGCAATACCCGGAGCCAGAGTCAGAGCCAAGGACAGCACCTGATGGACACTGACATGAAAAACCTCCTTTACTCCAGAAAAGTCCCATTTAAAATATTAGCATCTCTACAATACATAAACTTTTAAAACAAGTGTTAGTAACCTTCTCAAATGCCTACTGCCAAATAAAAATCCTTTAGCACCAGAAAAGACCATTAGCTTGTACCAACGGTCCCAAACATATAACAAGCTATCTCATGGGGTAGAGAACATCTACCTAATGCAAGTGGTCTTGCTGAGATCCCAGGAACCCATCAGAGAGGGGAAGGCACTCTGATGGGTGCAAAAGCAATGTTTTCCCAGGGCCTCAGCAATAACCAGCTTTTTCCATCTGCTGCCTCATACGGGGCATCAGCCAATGGAGAACTGTGGTGGGAATCTACGTGAACAGTGGCCAGATGAGAACACACAATGAGATGCAGGCAGAGGGCTCGGTAGACAGCCAGAGCTTCCTGCCTTGAGCAGCTCACCCTGCTGTTGGTCTTCATCTGGGGCATGTCTGGATTCCAGGGAATCTGGTTGGAATATGATCAGACATGAATATGACAAGGAAGGCCCAAGTACCTTCACATTACCTAAGGTGAGGCTTCAAGTCCTTTTGGCTTAGAAGGGAATGACTTCAAGTTTTTTGGATGGCTCTGATAATCACATACTGGCTGTGTAACATGACAAATGCAAACTCCAATCTTTATTATACTGACAGAGATGACCATGTCACAAAGCCCACATGCCTTGGAACTTAGGAGTGTGGGGCTGGCTGAAATGAGTCCTGCCAGAGAGAGAGCAGGATATACCCACCTAATGCTTCTCTCTTCCTGAATTTAATTTAAATACTACCCCTTGGAACATGAAATGTAAGACATTATTCAAGAAGGAACTTTATCTTTCAGGGCAGCATGAATCCAGAAGAAGTTGAGCTTATCAGAAACACTGCACATGATTCAACCAAAATCCTGCAGTGTGTGACCCTGTATATGTCAACTGAAAATAATAAAAGCTCAGTATATTCTGTTTTGGAGCTGCCACCACCTTTGGTAGCAAAAAGAGCAAAATTATTTATTTCAATGTTTGGCTCTAGATAAGGCGCTACACTTCATTCTGTCAAGAAAAAAAAAAAGGTACTCGTTAGGGAAGGGAGGATTGGACAGGAACAAAAAAGATCTTTAAGGCAGTTTCTAGAAAACAGTGTTTCAAAAGTCTGACTAGATTACACATAGGCTGCATCTATTTCCCTCAGAAAAGTGGAACTGAAAAAGCTGGAACGAAGGTCCTAAAGACATCTCTGCGAACCAGAAGGCCCCCTACTCTTTCCATCTGGCCCTGAGTGCAGCGCAGCCCTGGCGGCTTCTCTCTGGTCCCCCAGCTAGCAACCAGGCTGTACTTATTGGGCAACTTAACTATCTGCTCTGCAGAGATCTGGGCTCTGGTTTCTGACAGTCCTCTCTCAAATGTGATTTCTCTCTATTGCTAGGAAGTGATTTCATGTGGCATCCTTTTGCAAACTGCCCCAAAGCCAAAGATAGGACCATCAACTGAGGAAAGACTCATGGCCCCTGGTCCCATCCTCTTCCAATTCCATCAATCCAACAAACACTCTACAGCCACTCTTTTAACATAACATAGTTACACTCAGGACATCTACTACACTGTGTCTGAGTGTTAATTAAAAGCCAGAAGCCGGTAGTAAAAACTGCTGTCTCTCAGTCATGCAAGCAGTCAGCAATGATTCATGTCTCAGGCCTCAAAGGGAAAGCTGGACTTCACACTCACCAAATGAGGGATGATGGAAGAGAGCACAAGATGACCAAGAGGAAGGAACAACACTGGAGGAAAACAGAGAAGGAGGGCTCTCACAGATGCTTACTCTCAGAATCAAAAGCTTTCAAAACCACCCATCCAACACCACATAGCACTCTTCAAATAATTCTCTGCCCATTACACACCTCCCCCGTGTAGATATCATAAGGTTTCAAAAAAACACTAATTTACTGATGTCTCAAACCTAGATACAACTGCCTACCGGCCACCATTCCTACCCTGAATCTTGTAAGGAGCTCGAATCCACAATGAACTTATTTCCAAACCTCTTCCTGATCTTTCCTTCATCTCCTAGACTGAATTAATGGGATCTCATGCCACCAAGCAATAAATAAGGATGGTGGGCCATCCTTGCCTCTTCCATACCCACTTGTTTGCAAAGCCTTGACCACAATGCCTCTCAAATGTCTTTGCATGAATCCCCAACATCTCCACTCTTAGTCCCTCACTTTGCCTAAACTATTCTAATACTCTCCAATCTGATCTCCCTGTTACCAATCTCAACTTTTCAAATGAGCCTGTTTCGCTCAAGGGAAACATGAGACTATCTGATTCCCCTGCTTTAAAAGCATTCACTGGCTCCCAAGTACCTATCATACTTATAATAATCACATCAGTAGCACACAAAGATCTTAAGAGAACTTAAATAGGACTTTTCCATATTTTTTGTCTTGCTCACTACCCCATATGCACCAAACTCACCATACCCAAATATATTGTTCCCTATATATATGGTCTTGTCCTCACCTTATGTGTTTGCAAAAACTGCTTTCTCTACCTAGAATGCTCCATCCTGCCCACACTGGCTATAAGGTAAAGTCATGTTTTGTGACATTTCACCGATGCATCTTCTCAAACCATTAATCACTGTGCTCCCATAGCATTTTGTACATACTTTTTATTTTTTATTGTTTTATTTTAAGCAGGCTCCATGCCCAACATGGGGATAGAACTCGCGACCCTGAGACCAAGAGTCGCATGTTCTACTGACTGAGCCAGCCTGGCGCTCCTGTACATACTTCTAATATAGCAATTATCCCACTGTGTTCTTGGTTCATATATGTGGCTATTTCTTTAGAATGAACTTCCTGAAGACTAGTATTCAGTTTTATTTCTTTTTCTATCCCTAATACCTCACACAAAACATGTAAATTAATGAAAATTCACAATAGTACAATCTGTAACTCCAAGGGAATTAAAATCTATACAAAAGCCCTAAAGATGAAAAAAAAAAAAAAAAAGTTGGCCAGAGAAATAAAAACACTCTAAAGGCTTCCTTCTCCTGTCTTTTGAGATACTAGCCAGGTGAATGCAGTTGTAAACTGGTTAGGAAGGTTGGATCCAAGTAAGTCCCTAGCTATCCAAGTCAGAGTACATCTTAATGTCAGAAACTATGGTCTGGAAAGGGGTACAAAGACTGACACCTCAAGCCTTTGGTCTTTCAGGACAAGTTTGGGTGGAAGATCAAAACTCATTTGTTCTGTCATCTGTTATATCCAGATCAAAGGGTTAATAACAGAATAGATGACTTTTGTTTACATTTTCTCATAGAAATACTAGAAAAGGAAAAGCTGACAAATCAGAGATAAAAGGCTAAGAAGCTAAGATACAGGGTGAATATCCAACGAGATTTTGCTGGAAGCACATAACAGTTATGGGGTTTTTCTCTGGGTACTTGTTTCTATAAAAACTCTCCTACTGAACCTTCACATACTGCTGGGGTGGAAATGTACAATGATATAGCTACTTTAGAAAAGAATTTGACAATTTCTTAAAAGTTCAACATAAATCAGACATATGACCCAGCAATTCCACTGTTAAGTGCCTACCCAAGAGAGCTGAAAATGCACATGCAATGAGATACACAGATATCCACACAGCATTGTTCCTAACGGCCAAAGATCAGGAACAACCCAAACATCCATCAAGTGGTGAGTGGCTAAACAAAATGTGGTCCATCTATACAAGGGAATAGTGTTCAGCCATAAAAATGAAATTCTGATATATGCTATAACAAGGATGAACTTTGAAAACCTTCCACTATGTAAGAATCCAGTCACAAAGACCATGCATTATATAATTCCACTTATATGAAATGTCCAGAAAAGGCAAATCTATCAAGAAAGAAACAGATACAGGGCACCTGGGTGGCTCAGTCAGTTAAGCGTCTGACTTCGGCTCAGGTCATGATCTCATGGTTTGTGAGTTCGAGCCTCACATCAGGCTTGCTGCTGTCAGCCTGTCAGTGCAGACCCTACTTTGGATCCTCTGTCCCCCTCTCTCTGCCCCTCTCCTGCTTACATTCTCCCCCCAAAATAAAATAAGAAAGAAAGAAAGAAAGAAAGGAAAGAAAGAAAGGAAAGAAAGAAAGGAAAGAAAGAAAGGAAAGAAAGAAAGGAAAGAAAGAAAGGAAAGAAAGGAAAGAAAGGAAAGAAAGAAAGAAAGAAAGAAAGAAAGAAAGAAAGAAAGAAAGAAAGAAAGAAAGAAAGAAAGAAAGAAAGAAAGAAAGAAACCAGATCTGTTGTTGAGCTGGGGGTAGGTATGGGGATTAACTGTAAAGGGATATAAAAAAATCTTACGGGGGGGGGGGGATAAAAAACGTTCTAAAAGCGTATTATAGTAATGGCTGCATAACTGGTAAATTGATTAATTTTTGACATCTATTTATTCTTGAGAGAAAGACTGAGTGTGAGCAGGGGAGGGGCAGAGAGAGACAGAGACACAGAATCTGAACCAGGCTCCAGGCTCTGAGCCAAAGTCGGATGCTTAGAGCCACCCAGGCACCCCACAACTTGGTGAATTTATTAAAAGTCACTGAATTGTAAATGTAAAACAACTAAATTTTATGGTAGGTATGTTTTACCTCAATAAAGTTGTTTGTTTAAGCCCTTCCACAGTCTTGTGCTTCTTGGCCATGACAAGTTAACTGTTAATGAACTATCCCTCTTACTGTAAACAACCAAAACACTAGGCAAAATACACGAAAAAAACAGTTGCCATGCATTGGACATTAGGCAGCACTGGATTACCATACCAGAAACAAGGGACAAAAGAAGGTATGCCCTGAGTATCCTGGCTTTCCTTGTGTACCAGACCCCAGAGCAGGGAGGAAAACCTAAGCATAGCATAGCATGCTGGTCTCATGAGCTGAGGAGATAAGACTGCAGCTCGAAGTGTCTGAGATGAGCTATAAACTAACAACTGCCAGAGCTCACAGAAGACTGGAAAACATCTGAGCTTCTACCAGTCGGAGTGAAGAGACCTTGGTGTGAACCTAAGGCATTCAGTGAAGATCCAAGAAAGACCACCTCTTGGATAGTGGCAGTCATCCCAAGAGAAAAGACTACTCTGGACCCAACCTACCAAAAATTAACAACAAACTTCTGAAGAATCAAACTGATCTTTAACTGCCTGCCAAGAACAAAGCCCATCAGTCTTTCATAGATAATAAAACTCTGAAACTCATTGATGTAACAAGCACAATGTCCAGTGCTCAAACGAAAATTACTCGATGCACGTGAAGCAGGAAAATTTTAATCTGATAATCACAGGAAAAGTCAGTCACTAGAAACATGCCCAGAAATAAAAGTGAAGCTGAACATTACGAACATTCAAGGATCTAAAGGAAAACAAAGAGCAAAGAAACTGATACTATTAAAAATAACGAAACTGAAATTTTAGAGCTGAAAAATATAATTGAAATAAAAAAATCTATTTCCATATTTGATGAAAAATATCAATCCACAGATCCAAATGGCTAAAAAAACCAGAGAGGTTAAACAAAGAAGACAACACCAAGGTACATCACAATCAAATTCTTAAAAACCAATTTTAATGAGAAGATTAAGACTTTTCTCCATGCAGACAGAAAGGAGGAAAGAAATATCATATTTGGGGGAACAAAGAGAAGTACATCCTTCTTATTAGAAACAACTGTAAATTGGGGCACCTGGGTGGCTCAGTTGGTTGGGTGTCCGACTTCAGCTCAGGTCATGACCTCACAGTTTGTGAGTTCGAGCCCCGCGTCAGGCTCTGTGCTGACAGCTCAGAGCCTGGAGCCTGCATCAGATTCTGTGTCTCCCTCTCTCTCTCTGACCCTCCCCCCCCACTCACACTGTCTCTGTCTCTTGAGAATAAACATTAAAAAAAAAAAAATAAAAGAAAAACTGTAAATAAGGAAAAAATGGAATAACATCTTTTAAGTGTTGAAAGGGAAAATAAAATATCAACTTAGAATTCTATATCCAGTGAAAATATCCTTCAAAAAATAAAGGTAAGAAGGAGTCTGGCAGCTTCTCACAAAATTGAACATACTCTTATGATCCAACAATCATGATTCTGGATATTTACCCAAATGAGGAGAAAATTTATGCCCATAAAAAACTTGCACAAACTTGGAAGCAACCAAGATGTCTTTCAGTAGCTAGTTAATGTATACATGAACTGTGGTTAATCCAGACAATGAAATATTTAGTGCTACAAAGAAGTGAGCTAGCAAGCCACGAAAAGATCTGAAGGAACCTTAAATATATAATGCTAACTAAATGAAGCCAATCTGAAAAGGCAACATACTACATGAGCCCAGCTATATGACATTCTGTAAAAAGCCAAACTACACACACAGTAAAAAGATCACTGGTTGTCAGGGACAGTGATAAGGGACGTGGACAAGGAGGGTAGGATGAACAGGGGGAGCACAGAGGATTTTTAGGGCAGTAAAACGATCCTGTATGATACTATAATGGTGGATACATACCATTATACATTTCTCAAACCCACAGAGTGTAGAACACCAAGAATCCTAATGCAAACTATAGACTTTGGGTGGTAATGATAGGTCATTGTAGGTTCACTGACTGTAATAAATGGACTGCTCTGGCAGGCTATTGATAGTGGGTGAAGCTGTGCATGTGTGGTGACAGGGTTATAGAGAAACTCTGTGCACTTCCCACCCAATTTTGACGTGAACCTAAAACTGCTCTAAAAAATAAAGTCTGTTAAAAAGAAAAGAAAAAAAAAAAAGGAAAGACAAGGACACTTTTCAGACAAACAAAAACTGAGAGAATTCATGACCATTAGACCTAAAATACTAGAAATATTAAAGGAAACTCTTCAGTCTAAAGGAAAATGATTCCAGAAAGAGCTCAAATCTCCATGAAAGAATAAAATTTGCCAGAACTGGTAATCATGTGGGTAAATATAAGACTTTGCTCCCAAGTTTAAAAAATTTAACATGTAATGAACTGTTGAAAGCAAAAAAGTAACAATATATTCTGGGGTTCATAGCATATGACAGGATAAAAAGAATGTATGGTAACAGTACAATGGACAGGAGGGGGCAAAATATAAGTAGGTTCTTACAATTATAGATACAATGGTATTTGGCATGAGACTATAAGGATATAAATATTCATATTGTAAACCGCAGACCAGCAGTTCTTAAACTTTTAGGTCTCAGGATTCCTTTTTTGCTCTTCAAATGTTTTTTAAATGTTTATTTTGAGAGAGAGTGAGTACATGTGCACACGAACACGGTAGGGGCAGAGAGAGAGAGAGAGAGAGAGAGAGAGAGAGAGAGAATGAATATGAATATATCCCAAGCAGGCTCCACACTATCAGCATAGAGCCTGATGCAGGGCTTGATCCCACGAACCGGGAGATCACGACCTGAGCCAAAATCAAGAGTTGGACGCTTAACTGACTGAGCCACCCAGGCGCCCCTGCTCTTCAAAGAGCTTTTGCTCATATGGATTCTATCTATCCAAATTTACCATTATTAGAAATTAAATGTAAAAAAAAAAAATATTAACTTTAAAACAGCATTAACAAACCTATCATATGTGAATATAATTTTTTTTTTTGTGAAAAGGTAACTTTCTTTTCCAAAACTAAAGAAATTATTAACAGTGGCACAGTTTTATATATTAGAAATCTCTTTAATGTCAGACTTACAGAAGACAGCTGGATTCTCATTTCCTTCACATTTAATCATGACATGTACCCTTTGGAAAATTCCATGGTATACTTATGAATGAATGAGAGTGACAAAGGAATATGATGTTTTAGTATTACTATGAAAACAGTTTTGACCTCATGGCTCCCTTGAAAGGGTCTTCAAGTCCCTAGGGGTCCCCGCACTACACTCTGATAACCACTCCTTACAGAAACTACTAAAAAGTTAAATAAGGGGGGCGCCTGGGTGGCGCAGTCGGTTAAGCGTCCGACTTCAGCCAGGTCACGATCTCGCGGTCTGTGAGTTCGAGCCCCGCGTCAGGCCCTGGGCTGATGGCTCGGAGCCTGGAGCCTGTTTCCGATTCTGTGTCTCCCTCTCTCTCTCTGCCCCTCCCCCGTTCATGCTCTGTCTCTCTCTGTCCCAAAAATAAATTAAAAAAAAAAAAAAAAAAAGTTAAATAAGGAAGAACGGATAATAAGCCAATAGAAAAAAATAAAATGAAGTATTTTGGGGGAAAATGTAAATTTATCCAAAAAGAAAGAAAAAAACACACAGAAGACAGATGAAAAAAATAGAAAAAAAATGAGGGGGGTAGATCTTAAACCCAACGTTCCTGACACATTTACTAAATATTAACAGATTAAACACACCAATTAAAAGGCAGAGACTGTCAGAGTCATGGGTAATGAAAAGGTAATGGGTAATAAAACCATCCATAAGAGTCTCAATTGCTTTGCATCAGTGCTTACAAATTCCTCTATTTGCAGCCCCATTCTGAATTTTAGGGCCTATGACATAAGCCTTAAGACATAAACACTGTAGAAATCAATGAGCTACTCATCTACTCCCGATAGATTCATTTCATAAATATTCTATTAAGTACCTCTATGTCATAAACTGAATAAACATCCTTCTTTTGTTCTTGATAGGTAAAGAACCCAAAGCCAAAATCTGTACAATACCTTTCTAAATATTTAACTTGCAAAAAATTCGCATATAGTTTATTTTTTCTCTGTGAGTAGATTCTGAAAAATCTCTGAAGAACAGCTCTCATACATGGCCAAAAGTGCCCTCCACTAAGTAACGTAAACGTTCCTAAAGTCAGGCGGTTTGCCCCATCACTGCCAACACAGAGATTTCCCATATGTAGATGGCAGCTTCTGCTGCAGGCGCTGGTCAGCCTTCTCCCAGCTTCCACGGGTCCACAGCACTTGAGTGGATTTCACAAGTACTCTCTTCTACCTTCCTATGATAACTGACCAAAACAATGCCAAAATCTTGCTCATTATTCATACTCAAAGATCATCAAAATCATTTAAAAAAATTTTTATATTTTTGAGAGAAAGAGAGAGGGAGAGAGAGAGAGCATGCAGGTGAGGGGCAGAGAGAGAGGAGAACAGAGGATTCGAAGTGGGCTATGTGCCAATAGCAGAGAACCCTACGCAGGGCTCAAAGTCACAAAGTGAGATCATGACCTAAGCTGAAGTCGGACACTTAACCAACTGAGCCACCCAGGCGTCCCCAAGATCAATTTTCTTAAGAGCTGAGGGTGACTCAGCTCCTGGCTATATAGAAACTAATCTGACAGATTCTCTATGTGAATCACTGGCTGAAAATCTAGGACAGTTAACACAGGAGTCTCCATGATCTCCCCATGATCAGGTAAGCTATTTGGGTGGTAGGGACTCAGGTCACACCACTATCATCCCTTACCCTTACCCAAAGCACGGTGCTTTATGAGGACTCCTCCAACAATCATTGAGCTGTTCTTAAAAGAATTTCCAGATTTGACTCTGACTTGTTTACACATAGAGAGGAGAATCAGAGATTATAATAAATCTGACACCATGATCTGAGCCACAGAATCTAGCTATACCTAAAGCCAATACCACTCTTGACTTTCAAGTTATACAAGACAATGTCTTTTTTTTTTTTTAATGTTTGTTTATTTTTGAGGGAGAGAGACAGAGCGTGAGTCGGGGAGGGGCAGAGAGAGAGGGAGTCAGAGAATCCAAAGCAGGCTCCAGGCTCTGCACTATCAGCACAGAGCCCGATGTGGGTCTCGAACCACGAGACCATGACCTGAGCCGAAGTCGGACACTTAACTGACTGAGTCACCCAGGCACCCCCAATATGTCTCTTTTTATGTTTATGCTGGTTTCAGCTACATTTTTGTTATTTACAGTTGAAAGCAAACATCTGCAAATACAAAGGTGTAATATTAAATGTGCTGCAAAGGATAAAGTGTTTTATGTGCGAGAATAAGGGAGGAAAAAGTTTAGACAAAAGCAAACAGCCACAGAAAAAGTTTTCCTTTCTTCGGAATTACATGGCTAGAATGTTTCAAGCTGGTTACCAAAGGTGTCATTTACATAAAATCAAACATTAGGTATAAAACCTCCTCAAATTGATTTTTATCTTCTGCTCAGATAGAAATGGTACAACTATTTCATGAACAGGTCAAATGTACTCAAGAAACTGAAGATATAAGCATTGTTTTGGTTTGACTATGATTCTATTTAGGAGAAAAGACACCTCTAATCTTCAACTATTTGTCCACAGCAAGAACTACACTTGGCAGCCTAATTACATTGTGCACCCAGATTATTATGATTTGAATTCCAAGAGAGTTATTTATGTATTTGTACTTTGGTAAAGAAGAATAATGGAAACATTTCTCTCCTATTTTCTCTGAAAATTGACATCTTTAAATTTCCATTAGAAGTCTCACTATGTAACATCTCTGAGGCAATTAAGAGCTAGGAGGAATGTTTCCTCTTTATAATTTCCCACTTTATAATTTCTCATCTTTACATAAGCACCAACCCCCATCCCAACATATAGGAGCATAGCTATACAGGAGAGTTATTTCTGAATTAAACACTGGATTTAGATTTGCTTTTGCAGACCTCTGAATGGACTCCTTGTTATCTGTTGTTCAACATTCCTGAAATAATTTAATGATATAATTGAAACAAATGTCAGGAGGCTAGCCTTTAAGAAATGCTAGAGAAAGGCTACACTATGTGGGTTGATTGGAGAAAATTCTGGTACTCTTACAAATACACATTACAGTGGAAGTCCTTCAGTCAAACACCTCTCTGCTACAAATGCAAATATGCTGATTTCTTAGCTTTCCTCGTCTGTCCCTCTAAACCAAATGAAGCACACCTTGGAGAATGTAATACACACTCACGTATTAAAAAATAACAGTATATAGTTAAAGTATCTTATTCTTTCAGAAGCCTATTACCAGGTTTCAAAATATATTAAAAACACATAGAGTTCTTTCTGATCTCTTATTAGTGGCGTTAAAGTCAAGCAATCTCTTTTAATAGTGCTAATGAGTAGTGTGGTACAGTTATTTGAAAACAGCAACTATTTTTCCCTCTCTTATCACTGACATTTTAGAAGAGCACCAAGGAACACTCTTCCATTAGACAGTGGAAATCCCACCATCTTAGTCATTCCCAAGTAGAATTTCACCTTGGGAGTCATCTCTATTATCTCGCTACACAATGAAAACAAAAATCGTAATTTTTAGTTGGTTTAAACTCCTAAGTAGAGACCCTGTGAGAAAACACTTCTCTGCTGCCATAGAAAGTTCCTTAATCATAGTCAAGTTATATCTACCATACTCCAACCGATTTCCTGGCTGAGGTCTGGCCCTTCAAATTTCATACAGGCTTTCACGATGTAAGCATGCAGTAAGAGCTTCATATTTACAATTCACGAAAGGGATATATGATACGCATCCCTATACACCCCACCTGTGGACTGAGTATTCTCTCCCAACTTTCAAATCTGATCAAACTAAAAGTCTGTTATTTTGCCTTCTATTAATAGCAACAAAAAAGTATTAATTCTAATCCTAACTTGAACCCACACTCCAGTATGTTCAGACAGATTATAAAGTAGAACAGTTTTCCACTAAAACCTAATTATACATCCACATATTTTTCCACGGTTATCGTTGTGAATATCATGTTAATTTAGGGTCTTGAAGCTTTTCTGGGATTCAGTGTACATATTTACTATAACTAATCCAGGGCAGGAGTTGAGAACCCACAGCCTTGCCTAGAACATGTTACTCACTTTCTCCCCATGTTATCAGATACAATCTGATAAACAGACTCCCCGAGTGGTATGTATACAGTGAGCTTTTGCAATTATACTTCTCCTACAGTCAATCAAACAGTATTCTACACTAGACCAAAACACTGAATCATAATTAATGGCTAAGGTGCAAAAAGTAAGGTCTCTTGACATGCTTTATAAACTTGGTCTCAGAGCTCAGCTGTATTCCTACACCAGGGATCTCTTCTCAAACTTTGTTTATTTTTCAAAGGATATAACTAACAGAGCTACAGACGTCTGCAAAGAGGGAGCTGTTGTGGTTTTTTGTTTGTGGTGTGTTAGCTTCTGGATACTTTAAATGGCAGTTGCCTAACAATCCTGGGCATATTCCTAAATGATTCAAGAAAATGTGACAATACCACAGTTACAGTGATGTGGTTAAGTGACTCCAGTGATTCATTTGAAATTTAGCAGGCTCCACGTGGACTTAACTGAAATGCTTGGTTTTTTGGAGAATGGCAAATATATGCTGAAGGAAGGAAAATGCTTCCCCCAAGTGAATAAAAGGACAGAAAGTACATTGTTTCCACTTTGATTCTTTCACTCCAACCTCCTTCCTTTCTGCCCTCTTCCCTCTCCTACCTCTCCACTGACTTAACTAGTTAAGTGCCTCTTCTCATTAAAAAAATTTTTTGAATACTATTCAGATCTTAGGACACAGAAATATGGTCTTTGATTTCACTGAAGACACCTTACTCCAGGAGATAGTGGGTCTTATTATAAGCAGACAGGGATAAAAATGGTTATAATTCAGTCACTGTGTATTTCATTTACTTGACCTCTAATCCTAATTACTGTTTTGTCAGAGGGAGAGATCAGGGATAAGCTCTTTTTTGCCTTGTTTCTAAAATAATATTTCCATAGTAAAATATATGTCCCAAATCTTCAAAAAAAAAAAAAAAAAAAAGAAGAAGAAGTGTGTGTGTTGGGGGGAGGTGGTGGAGGATACTCCTTTGGTGAGGTTGTAAACAGTTAACTTTTTCCCAGAACTATGAATCCCAAAATGGCAGGACATTGAAACACACCATCTATGTAAGATTTCAGTCAATGAGCTAAAACATTTAAAATGAGACACAGTGCATCAAAAAAGGATGCAGCAGATCTACAAGGAAAGAGCTAAGACAGACATATTTTTTAAGGTTTTATTTTTAAGTAATCTCTACACTTAACACGGGGCTCGAACTCACAACCCCAAGATCGAGAGTTGCATGCTCCAACTGACCCAGCCAGGTACCCCAAATTGCTAAGAAATACTAAAGGAAGTTACAATAGAGTATAAATACTATGATTCTATTTGTGTGTTTAAAATGAAAAGTAAGGAGCACCTGGGCTTAACCAGTCAGCTAAGCGCCTCTTTTTTTAAAAAAAATATTTTAATGTTTATTTTACTATTGAGAGACAGAGCAAGACAGAGCATGAGCATGGGAGGGGCAGACAGAGGAAGAGACACAGAATTTGAAGCAGGCTCCAGGCTCTGAGCTGTCAGCACAGAGCACGACGCAGGGCTTAAACCCACCAACTGTGAGATCATGACCTGAGCCGAAGTCAGATGCCCAACCAACTGAGCCACCCAGGCGCCCCAAGCGTCTGACTCTTTAAATTTCCGCTTAGGTCATGTTCTCACGGCGTGTGGGAATGAGCCCACGCCCGATGGATGTCTGCGCTGACACGCGGAGCCTGCTTGGGATCCTCTCTCTCGCTCTCTCTGCCCCTCCCCTCCTCATGCGCTCACTCTCTCTCAAAATAAATAAACTTTTAAAAACAAACACACAAACAAACAAATAAAATGAAAAGAAAGAAAAACACTTGTGTGTGTACATTTCCCAGAAGGGTCTGGAAGAACACACACCAAAGTAAAGTTTCACAACCTTGGCATTATTACCATTTTGGGCCAGTTCTTTGTTGTGGGGGACTGTCCTGTGCACTGTAAGATGTTTGGTGACTTCCCTTGTCTGTAGCATTCCTTCAGTTTTAACAACCAAAAATGTCTCTAAATATTATCAAATGTTCTCGAGGGAGCAAAATTACTCCAGGTTTGAGAACTCCTGTACTAGTTAACAGTATTTATCTCCAGAAAAGGATGATAGGAGAGCAGCTGGAAAGAAATTAAGGGCTTGTATTTTTTGCTTTACATACCATATTGCTGTACTGTTTGGATGTCCTAGGCCTCTCAAGCATTTACTACATGTGTTAATTCTCCAGAACAATAAGGAAAACAGAATCACAAGACCACATGGCTATTGGCCCAGCAAGATGACAGGATACGGACTCCCAGATGATCCGGAAACATGTGTAAGCCAGACTCACCTTCATGGGGTTTTCATCATACGTTGGGGTCCCCAGGTCCATTTCAGCTTCATGCTCAAGGCTGGCATCATCTCCTGGGCTTTCCCAAGTAGGAGGATCCCACTGAGTCTGCCTAGAAGAAGGTAAGAACAGCCATGCTATCGTGGCCAGAAAACAGAGAACTCTGGCACAGGCATCTCTGCTCATATACACATAAAATACAACATTTGTAATGAGACATAGAGGAAGTCTGCTTCATAAGATAGAAACATTCTTTTGCTATCTTCCCAGCAGCAGTGATTCTATCCCACAGACATACATTGTTTAGCCCACTGTATTTCTCTAGCCAGTGAGGTGGCGATGTTTGCCTTGTCGAAGAGTAGTAAAACCAAAACATCCTGTCTGTTTCTCACTTGGCTCTTAATGTTCTGAAAATAGGATTCAGCAAAACCTAAAAAGTACATGGAGTCAGTGCTTGCCTATACCTCCCCTCTGCAGGTGAAGAGATCAACAGCAACTGTACCCAGCATGTACTTGGAGCAAATAAAATAAATCACAACACACTCCTCACAATCCTTGGTCACATGAGAAAATGGTTCCTTGCTTTGGGAGCCTTCTTGTCTGTGGTTGTGCCCCTTTGCTTCAATGACTCATAGCATGGAAAAGACTTCAAGTCAAAAACTTATGCCCTTGGTCCCAAATATTCTCAACTGACTGCAAGAAGAAGGGGTCTACCGTGTTAACTCATTCATTGCATGCTATAGTTGTTTTGCAAATAAGAAAGCATTGTAGTTTTGTTGTTGTTGTTGTTGTTGTTTTTTACAGCTAGATCTGTGAGGTAACAACTGGAAGTAAGGAAATTCAATTCAGGAGTCTGAAGTCAGCTGTCACAGGGAATGCTATAAGGAGAATCCCTCAAAATGTCAAAAGCCTCAGAGAACTAGCAACGTATCTGGTGGGTCAATCCTGCCTTTGCAGTCTTGTGCTCTCCTACCACACCAAACTTTTGTCAGCAACGTTAGAGGCACTTGAAAAACCATAAAAGAAAATATTTGTATGAAATTTTTTAAACTTGTAAGACATTACAAACAAAAACATTTGCAATAACCTTGATAAAGGGATCTAATAATAATGACAGAAAATGGGCACATGCCCCAAACAAGCAAATCACAAAAGATGTAAACGGCCAACAATAAAGATGGTTCAACAATAAGAGAACTGGAAATGAAAATAAGACGTCTCACCAATTCACTTACAAGATTAAAAGAAATTACGTGAAGAAAAAGGCGCTATTGTACACTTTTTGTGGGAGTCTACAATGGTACAGTTTTTTTCATGGTAAGCTGACAATAGTTATCAATTTAAAATGTCTATCTTTTTGACCGACAATTCTACCTCTAGAAATCTACCCAAAGAAGGTAAGATTAGTATCTACGAGGATGTCCAGGGTTAGAGTTATATATAAAATCGTGAAAATCCATCAATTAGGGTGGGTTAAATAAAATTTTATATAGCCATACAAAAGAACAGGAGTGGGCAAACTTTTTTTCTATAAATGATCACAGAGTAAATATTTTTGACTTTGTGGGTCACATGGTCTCTGCCACAACTATTCTACTCTGCCACTATATTGTGAAAGCAGCCATAAACAACTCCTAAATAAATGGGAGTGGCTGTGTTCCCCCCAAAACTTCATTTGCAAATACCAGTGGCCTATTGGCATAGTTTGCTGATCTCTCAAAGTATAAGCATGCACTAAAAACAGTGTAGTTCTATATTAACTGATAACGGTCTATACAGATTGGTAGAAAGATTATAAAAGACGTATCCCAACAACTCACATAAGATTATATACCAATGAGTGTACACACACACACACACACACACACACACAGAAATTACATATATTCACATAAAGCTATCTTTTGTCTAAAAGACATGTGTATTTTTTAAACTTCTAAGAAAAAGATAAATTGAGCTTTCTATAAACAGCAAGGGTCACCAAACTATGGCTCACGGACCAAAACTGACCTATTGCCTATTTTTGTAAATGAAGTTTTATTGGGCAGACATGACCATTCATTATGTATGATCTATGGCTGTTTGCACAACAATGGCAGAACTAAGTAATTGTGTTTGGCTGGCAAAGCCTAAAACATTATTTGACCTTTTACAGAAAAGGTTTGCCCAGGACCCTCAATACCCACAACGTTAGATCAAGTCATTATCTTTTTATTTATTTTTTTTTTTTACAAACTCTTTAATTTTCCGCAAAAGAGTCTTGTACATTAAAAATATATCAAAATTTATCTATCTAAAAAGGCATAACATTTAAGACGTGATTCTGGGAATCTAGCAGCCCTCAAGCACAGTGAACACCAGCCAATGACATCAAGCCAATAATCATAAATCTCCCCTTATGATGGCAGCTTCTTTGACCAACTGAAACTGATTTGGGGATGCCCACACAGCCTTTCTTACCTTGTGATCACGTGGTAGTAATAAATCTTCCCTTCTGGATCTCGGGCTGTCTTCCAGTTGGGAGGTAAGACAATGGTTTTTGGTTTGGGAGGAGAGGGGGGTGGCAGATCCAGAAGATTATTTGTCACTACCATTTCAGGCTAAAAAGAAATACACACACAGACTCTTCATCAGTGACATCTCAAAAAGGACAAAGTAGCCTACTTAAGCAATATGTAAAAACATACCTCTATCTCTATCTTTTAAAAAAAAGATAAAAAAAGGTTCAATCTGGGAAATGATCAGAGTATATAAACAGCTTTAGGGATCTATCAGAAAATTGACAGTTGGCTCCAAGTTCACCATCCAACATATCACATTTAAAAATATTCAGCAGCTCACTATCCAGAGCAGTATCTTTCAACCTTAAAAAAAAGAATAAAATAGAAAATGCTAGGAGCGCCTGGGTGGCTCAGTTAAGTGTCCAACTTCAGCTCAGGTCATGATCTTGCGGTTTTTGAATTCGAGCCCCATGTCGGGCTCTGTGCTAACAGCTCAGAGCCTGGAGTCTGCTTTGGATTCTGTGTCTCCCCCTCTCTCTTTGCCCCTCCCTGCTCAAGGTCTGTATCTTTCAAAAATAAACAGGGGCGCCTGGGTGGCTCAGTCAGTTAAGCATCCGACTTCAGCTCAGGTCATGATCTCACGGTATGTGAGTTCGAGCCCCACATCGGGCTCTGTACTGACAGCTCAGAGCCTGGAGCCTGCTTCAGATTCTGTGTCTCCTTCTCTCTCTGTCCCCCCCCCCCTGCTCATGCTCTGTCTCTCTGCCTCAAAAATAAATAAAAACATTAAAAAAATTAAAAACAAAAATAAACAAACATGTAAAAAATTCAAAACAAAACAAAACAGTGCTAAATGGCATATACCAACTTCTGGATCCTGATTAGCTGAATTAGCTTTAGATGTATCTTTTTTAAAGAAAAAAAGCTGAAAAGCAGTATGACAGAATGTTACCACTTAACCCTTATCTATTTTTCTGTACGTTTTAAACTGCATATTTATAAAAATTTAACATCACATTTTGAAAAACATGAAAACCTCACAATCCCTGTCTAGGGACTGAACTGTATCCCCCAAATTCCTATGTTGGAGCTCTAACTCCCAACGTGACTATATTTGGAGATAGGGCCTTTAAAGAGGCAATGAAGATTAAATGAGGTCAAAAGGGTAGTTTCCTCATAAGAGGAAAAGACACATTAGGGAACGTAAATATATAGGGAGACGGCAGCCATGTGCAAGGCAAGGAGAAGCGTTAGGACCAAACCTCACCAACACCTTGATGGTATAGACTTCCAGACTCTAGAGCAGTGAGAAACTCAATTTCTGTTGTTTAAACCTCTTGGTTTGTGGTATCTTGTTATAATAGATCTAGCAGACTAATAATAAATTACTATAAGAATATATGCCCTTAATTCTCATTCTGTGTAAGCCAATTAATATAGAATACTTTTTCCAGCTTTACCTCTGCTTGAGCAAAGAGGAACCGGAGATCCCAGGCTCAGATAAAATGGGACCACTTTTAAGCAAACAGAGGTCTTTGAGCATCACTGTTTTATGCATACCACTAATCCTACTTCATGCAGCTGCTTTTTTTGGTGTCCTACTTCAGTTCTACCTGTAGTCCTCCTTCCAGCCTATAAAGTGACCTCTTTGTCCTAAGCTTCTGTGTCACCTAAGAATACTTCGAATCATTCAGAACTTATTACTAATCCTTCCTACACTTGGGAATGATTCTTTCCCTCCTCAAACTATCTGCTCCTTATGTGACACTAATCTCTACTTTTAGTATTATTCATTGTGATCCTCAACTCTCTTATTGGAATGTCAGCTTCTAAGGATAGGAATGGAGTCTTAGGTTTGTATTCAAAATTCCTAGGGCCCAACTCCTAGCAAGCCCTCAAATGCCTGCTGTAAGAGCACACTGTCTCATCTCCCAACTGTTTCACATGTAGTCTTTATACTCCATCCCCACTAACTGTACTACCTGTCTAAAGCCGCCATCACTCACCGGACTGCTGCAGGAACCTTCTCTGGAGCTGTCGCAACTCCAAAGTGCTAATGTGATCAAGTTATTCTGTTCAGCTTTTCAACGGCTTCCAATGCCAGCCATTTCCCACTTCATCAAGATTTCACCACATCCTTCTCCATGTTACAGAATACCAAACGTTTCTCTTACTACATATTGTACAGCATGTACAGTGAAGTAGTTCACTTCTGTACTCCTAGTCCACGGGTCTGATATAGTATCATATTCCAGTACTCCATAAAATACAAATAGCTACTCTATAAAATTGTTACTTTAGAAATTCATAGCAAAGTATAAAAATACAAAGTCGGTTTAAATTATAAATAAAAAGGATATCGGGAGCAAAATATGTATCAATCAACACAGGGGTAAAATCTAGAGAACTTTTATTTTAATGATTGAGTAATGCTTCCTCAGAGACACAAGCCCTTGAGTGAAATTGGGGACCAAAGTTAAAGAAAAAAAAAAAAACCAAGTGAAAGAAACAAAAATAAAAACCTAAACCAAAAGTAGACCTTCTAAAGATAAGGTACACAGCTAAGGAGTATTTTATCACCTGAAGGGTTTCTTACCGGCTGTAAGGGCTGAGGCTGCCCTGGTGTGACTATCGCAGTCACGGCTGCAGCTGGCTGTACGACCACGCCTTGCGGATGAGCTGTGAAAATCTGCTGTCCTTGGATGTACTGAAGACTTGGTTGGGCATAACTCTAAAGATAAAATGAAGAAATTCATAATTTATACCCTTCTGGCTCTAATAAAGCAGTAACTGTCTTCTCAGTTGGCATTCGCTTACTGGAATCCATGAATTTTAACTTTTAGTAAAGAGTATTTCGATACAAATGTGTAAAACAATCCTTTATTTCAAACACAGAAGTTTCTTTTTTTAGTAATTCCCTAGTCATTTACTTACTTTGGTTTTACCATTAAAACACAAAAAACAAAAAAACAGAAAAGGCTGGGGGGAGGTGGGGAGGCTCCTAAGAGCTGTCCAACTCTTTAGCCTCCAGGGAGACCACAGTAATAACAACTGAAGTGCCGCACCTAGTATATCCAAGACAGCTCCACAGGGCTCTTTTCAGAAAGCCTTTTTACTACCAACTCCTAAAAACTAACAGGTTGTTCTGACTGGAAAAGGTCAGAGAGAGTGAGTGATTCATAGCAGAGGAAGTAAGACAGTGATCTAATTACAACTCCCTCTGAGAAAGACAGCAGAATTCATTCTAGATAAAATTCTTACCACACGCTGATTTATACAGTGCCTCGTGACGCTTAGAAAGCCCTTTCACGTATATAATCTCATTTAGTCCTGACCACCATCAGAGGTGAGGATCTCCCCCACCTGGAGTCACATAAGAAATTAAGGACCACGGCTAGGACTTAAACCTACTCTGGAATTAGTTCTCAGCACTAGAAACACTCTTAAAGAAGAGGTGACAACAAGCCCTGAAACACAACCCTGTTGGTCTCAAGAGGTGATGACTACCAAGGAGGTGAACAGAGATAGATGTAGCCTGTACTTGAGGACAGATTTTGATCCTAGGGACTGAGATTCCACCACATAAAATAATTTCAGAAGTATTAACTGGTAAGTACTCAAAATATAAAATACAATCATTCCAAATGATACCAGTAAAGACCCAAAGAGTCCAATTAGGCCAATGGAGCTACCAAGGAGATTTCTGGATAAGTACCGAGAGGGCACAGAGAAAAAGAGGAAGAATACAACCCAGCTGACCCTTGAACATGTGGATTTGAACTACACAGGGCCACTTATAACAGATTTTCTACAGTACAGTACTGTAAATGTATTTTCCTTATGATTTTCTTAATGTTCTTTTTCTCTAGCTGACTTTAAGAATACAGAATATAAAACATGTAGCATACAAAATATCGGTTCATCAACTGCTTATGTTATTGGTAAGGTAACAGTAGTGAAGTTTTGGGGGAGTTAAAAGTCATATACAGATTTTTGACTGAGGAGGGAGGTTTGGCACTCCTAACCCCTACATAGTACAAAAGTCAAGAGTACTTGATTCATTATTCTGGAACAGCTTAATCTACACAGAACAAAAACCCACACTCAATGGTCAAAGCAGAATTATTATCAGAATAGTATCACAAAATAGAAATGCTTTCATCTCTAGGTATTTGGATATAAGATGGGAAATCTGTGCAACATCAAAGATTTTGTAGAAACAAATCTTACTTCCCCACCTGATTCCAGTTTCAAAGACTGAAATGTGGTTGAACCCAAAAGGCTTTTTAACACTGATGCATCTACACCCAGACAACAATGAATTAAGAGGTCAGTACAAAAAGAGATATTAGCAAAAAAGATGGTAAAATAGTGTTTAAGAAATTTAAAAACGGGGCGCCTAGGTGCCTCAGTAAGTTGAGAGTCCAACTTTGGCTTAGGTCATGATCTCATGGTTCGTGACGTCAGGCTCTGTGCTGACAGCTGGGAGCCTGCAGCCTGCTTCGGATACCGTGTCTCCCTATCTCTCTGCCCCTCCTCCGTTCATTCTCTGTCTCTCTCTTTCAAAAATAAACATTTAAAAATTGAAAAAAAAAAGAAATTTAAAAGTATAATCTCAGAGGTGAAGTATAAATAATTCTTATAACGTTCAATTTCAACTTTGCTAAAAATAAGCTATAAAACAAAATATATCTAACTGGGGTCTAGTCTATGATCTAGTGTATGATCTGGAAAGTGAATCTGCAATGGCCCTGATGCCCGAAGGAAGCATCCTGAAGAGTGGATACAACAGGCAAGTTATTGTGCATGTAGGGAGTTAATATAAATGTGCTGGTATATCTGATTGAGTAAAAACAGTTTCTGGGAGGCTGAAGAAGACAGTAAACTGATAAACATGTTATCTCCATAGTGATCAGGAGACTAAGCACCCAAATCTACAACAGAAAAATGCTAATATTTTGGAGGCTAAAAATTCTTTTGACTCTCAGTTAAACTTTGTGCATGGAGAATTGGACAAGATCAGAGCTAATAAGTAAGGCTCATCTAAAGGATTTGATGACTGGAGTTTTAAAGCTATAGTCTCCTTGAAATGAAGACTCTGGCTCCAAATGCTGGCTGTGAGGTAACTTCTGACCTGAAATGGCATTATCCAGCTTGAGCACTCCCTCTATTTACCAGATGAGGTAATTTACCAGATGAGAAATTTCCAGACAAATTTCACCTGTTTCTAACATGCAAAGATATATTTAAAGGATAATAATTTATCATCAGGAAGGAATGTGACACATACTGGAAATAACTTCCAAAGGAAATGCCAAAAATATCTGAACAACATCAGCCTTGCTGGACTAAAAACAAAGTCACCCAAGATAGCAGTAATCATTTAGAGGTACAGTGTTTAAAACACAGACTGTCAAAAAGAAAGAAAACGGGGCACCTGGGTGACTCAGTCAGTTGAGGATCTGACTCTTGATTTTGGCTCAGGTCATGATCTCACGGTTCGTGGGATCAACCCCCATGCTGGCTCTGTGCTGTCAAACACGGAGCCTGCTTGGGATTCTCCCTCTTCCTCTCTCTCTCTGCCCCTGGCCTCCACCTCTCAAAATAAATAAGCTTAAAAAAAAAAAAGAAAAAAGAAAGAAGAAAGAAAGAAAGAAAGAAAGAAAGAAAGAAAGAAAGAAAGAAAGAAAGAAAGAAAGAAAGAAAGAAAGAAAGAAAGAAAGAAAGAAAGAAAGAAAGAAAGAAAGAAAGAAAGAAAGAAAGAAAGAAAGAAAGAAAGAAAGAAAGAAAGAAAGAAAGAAAGAAAGAAAGAAAGAAAGAAAGAAAGAAAGAAAGAAAGAAAGAAAGAAAGAAAGAAAATGAACATTCTTCAGGGTTCTATTAAATTATCTATCCAAACCAGCTGATAATCACATGGCAATGCCAAAACTAACAACAGTAATAAAAAGGGGAAACTGGTTTGCAATCCCACTGAAGTTAGTATGGAAGATGAACATACTTGTGAGATGTATCTAAATAGTATATGCCTATCAAGTCTCTCTTTTGCTGGGGGGAAATCTGTAGGAGATTGGCTCTCCCCTTCAAGAGACCTGAAATTACATGAAAGCTAATTTCTCAAACATAAATACAGTCTAGAAATAGCTTTAAAATGGGACTTCTAATGGGAATTATAAGAGAAATCTAAGGAGGTCCAAAATGTTATAGAAAACATAATTATTCTGCTCCTACTTCTAGAGGGGAAAAAAAAAATCACTATTACTTTATATCTGACTCACTTCACTTTATAATGTGAAAATTATAGTCTTAGGACTCAATTTTTTGAGATGTGATTTAGTATAACTTTGTAAGAATAGGTCACTTAGTAATGTCACAAAACCACTACAAATCAGGTGGCCTTAGTTGAAGTTGAGTTTTTACATTTGATAAGCAATTGTGGCAAAAAATGAAAGTCACCTTCTGATAACATATCTGCTCCAAATGTGAAAGATACTGCATATGTGTACACATACACACACACACAAATTTATATCACACCACATCACATACTACTTCACTGTCAAAGTTATCATATCTTGCAAATTCTTAGTAGCCCATGATGGTATGGTCAATACTACACTTGAACACCACAGACCTCAAGGTCTCCTTTTACTGGAGGTTAGATGGTTAGACCAGATATCGGATAGATGACTTTGACTAGGAGCATTTCACACTCCACAAATGTCAATACTCTGTCGACATCATTAAGGTAACTATAATTAAACCTTCAAGGTAAATGGTGCTTTAATTCTGTCATTATTAATATCCATTATCTCATGCAAACCTCAACCATGCTGAGGCATTCTGCTCATTTCATAGATAAGAAAACTAAAACTGAAGTGGCACCTGGGTGGCTCAGTCAATCGAGCATCTGACTTCAGCTCAGGTCATGATCTCATGGTTCGTGAGTTTGAGCCCCACATTGGGCTCTCTGCTGTCAGTGCAGGGCCCACCTCGGATCTTCTGTCCTTCTCTCTCTCTGCCCCTCCCTCGCTCACGCTCTCTCTCAAAAATGAACATTAAAAAAAAAACAAACTTTAACTGAAGAATATAAGCTAAGCACCTATCCCCAAGACACATTAAATGATGGACAGGGACTCAAAACACATAAACAATAACAAAATGCTCTACATTTCTCATAACCTAAAGCCCAACATCATCTCTGATAACTAATCTCACAGAGAAGTAAAGGACAATCTGGACTATCTGAGTCCATTCATCTGCCACCTAATACACACAAAATAGACTAGGGAGCCAACAAATGACTCCTCGGTAGGAACAAAATGGAAAACTGTAAGCAAGCAAAATTGTGATGCTTGAGTCTTAAGGCTATGACTAAAACTTACAGAAAATCTTTTGCTCCATGGGATAGAAAAAATAGATTACTTTTTATAAGAATGGCCAAATGACCAGTGAAATCTCTCCTGGAGAGTCTTCAATAAATATCTTCCACTGCTATTGCTTAGGCTCTGAAACCTAGGTTAAGAACATACTTCAGGAATAGAAATGGGAGAGAAGTAGACCATGTTTCTTATATCTGATACACATTCTCAGGGAAAAAACTCAAAATAAATGGCTTGGTCCAAGAAAGAATGTGGCAAGACAGCAGAAGTTAGAACCTAAGAAATTTGTTTAAGATACTTAAAACACACACACACACACACACACACACACACACACACACACAAAGTAATTTGGAAAAATGGTTAAGAATCATGTTAAGTAGAAACCCATGGGAAAAAGTTTCAAGTCTTCAAAATTACAAATACATAAAATATAGATATAAGCATGTGGCTCAGGAGATCACACAAAATGAATGTAGTTAGTACACTTAAGATTTTAGGAATTCAAGCTGGATACTTTGCCATGGCCTTACAAACTAAATTTTTATACAGCTTCATCACAAAAATACTAACAGAAGTAACTGATCAGTACTAGGTAATGTGTGCAGGAAGCATCCCTGACAATCTCTCTCATCCACGATAATTCACCTTTAAGGAGCGATATGGAGTGATGTGAGGGACATCAGAATGTGGTGAGGATGATGCTTTATATATATTTTTTGTTTAAGCTTAAAATGTATTGCTGGGTTCTACAGAAAAGAAGCTTGATTAAAAAACATAAAAATACACCTTGAAATACAAATTCAGTATAATCAGCTTTTAAATTTAACATTATATTTACTACCATAGTAAATATCCTTAGGTTCACTCTGGCAAACTTCATGACAATAAAATGTAGGGGATATAAAATAATACACAAGCTGGGTCTAAGAAAAGGGCAAGCCATCTCCTGACTCAATTACCATGACCAGCCATGACCAGAGGGTTTTCCGTTTGTGAGCATATAAAAGAATAAACTGTATATTATTCACTGTCTATAAGCAAAAAGGAGAGGAGTAACCCATATGTCTCTGCCTGACTACTTGACTTTGTGGGAAGTCAGCTGGAATGTGGTAAGCAGCCCTATTAAGAGGTCCATGTGATGGTAAGAAACCGAGGCCAGTTAACAACCACGTGAGTGAGCTTGAAAGTCAATCTTCCAAAAAAAAAAAAAAAAAAGGGGGGGGGGGGGGCGCCTGGGTGGCTCAGTTGGTTGAGCGTCCGACTTCGGCTCAGGTCATGATCTCACAGTCCGTGGGTTCGAGCCCCGCGTCGGGCTCTGTGCTGACCGCTCAGAGCCTGGAGCCTGTTTCAGATTCTGTGTCTCCCTCTCTCTCTGCCCCTCCCCCACTTGCACTCTGTCTCTCTCTGTCTCAAAAATAAATAAACATTTAAAAAAAAAAAAAAAAAAAAGAAAGTCAATCTTCCAGGGGCGCCTGGGTGGCTCAGTCGGTTAAGCATCCGACTTCAGCTCAGGTCACGATCTCGCGGTCCGTGAGTTCGAGCCCTGCGTCGGGCTCTGGGCTGATGGCTCAGAGCCTGGAGCCTGCTTCTGATTCTGTGTCTCCCTCTCTCTCTGCCCCTCCCCCGTTCATGCTCTGTCTCTCTCTGTCTCAAAAATAAATAAACGTTAAAAAAAAAAAAAATTAAAAAAAAAAAAAAGAGTCAATCTTCCTTCCTCTTCTTAACCTTCGATGACTACAACCTTGGTTAACAGCCAGGCTGTATGTAATTTAATGAAAGACTCTGAGCCTGAACCACCCAGCCAGTCAAGCTGCTTCTGAATTCCTGCCCTACAAAAACTAAGAAATAATAATTACTAGTTGTCTCAAGCTGCTAAGTTTCGGAGTAACTTGTCACACAACAATAAGTAACTAATATATACACAATTCATCAATATATAAAAGTGAGCAATGGCAGGTTTCCCCTTCACATCAGATTTAATATCCTATAAACAGACTGTAAGACAAGAGAGGTTCCAAAATTAATTACCTGCACAATTGGTGGAGTTGTCTGTGAATAGGGTGATGTCACACCATAGACAGCTGGACAAGTCTGTCCTTGATAATATATGGTTGCTTGAGACTGTGCAGGAGAATACTGCTGGGGGACACTGACAGACTGTTGATTTGAATCCCAAACACCATAATTCTGTCCCTGAACTGGGCCTGGGGCTGGCACTGGCAAGACGGTGACGCTGGAGTCTTGGTGTACCACACCATCACTTTGGGCCACATACTGTGAACTGGAAACTTCCACAGGGGCTGCCACATGTGGCACCACTGGTACAGGTGGAGGGGCAGCAAGGGGTTCTGTAGAATGTCCCACCAAGGGCTGAGAATGATCATAAGGAGCAGGAGAACACACGGGGTCCATGCTAGGTGTGGGGAGGAGCACCTTTCCAGCATTAGGGTTGCTGGGATCCACATAGGCCTGCATAGGATAACCTGGTGGGTAGCCAGCAAAGGGGTGATGAGGGGCATTGTAGCCCAGAGAGTCATAGGGCAATGGAGATGTCATTCCCAGGTTCTGCATCTGCTGCTGTTGTTTCTGAGCCTCCCGCTGAGCCACCTCTTGCTCAAACAACTTCCGGCGCTCCTCTGTAGAAAGTTTATTGCGGTCTTTAATTCGAACTTTCTTCTTAGAAGTTGGTGTATCATATCTAGAAAGAAAATAGTAAGAGCATCACAAACTTTTTCCCCTAAATCAAGGGCATAATCAAAGCACTAATAAATGTTATGTCCCTCAATACTCAACCATTAACCACACCAACTCCAATTTGGCATTGGTTAAAAATCAGTCAAAATTACTTAAGGAGTCTTGCAGATAGTAGAGAATCCCAAAGAATCATTTAGATGAAAATAGTAACTTTAATTTTATTCTCAGGTTCTAGAACATCAAATTAAAGATACACATAATATTCTAAACAGATTCTTCTTTACAGTTGGGGACACTTCTAGATCTACAAATTCGTTCATTAAAACAAAGTACACCAGTAAGAGCTATAGAATTTGATGTACGTCTGACCACATACATTTATGATAAATATCAACAAAGGATAGTTGAATGAAAGACGATAATGCACACATAAAAATATGGGGAGCTCTATTCACATACTCTTCTCTATGCAGGATCAAGGATAATGTCTTACTGCTGAGCTTAATGCCCTGTGATGGTTCTGACAAGGCCCACTGGAAACCATCAGCTCTAACATTCAAAAGAAAAAAACTGAGGGCTTAAAAGATTCTGCTGCCAAGGTTTATGGAGTGAATCAAACTTATGAGAAAGTGCTCTTGGCAAAAATTAAAAACTGACAACTAACTTCAAGAGGTTTCACTGCACAGAAACATCTAAGAACATCTCCATGGACAAGGGCATAACATTCATCCAAACAACAAAAAAACAAATGGTCTAAAACCTCCATACTGACAATTTCCTTTAAAATGTTAATGGTACAGTAGTATCCTTAGTTGCTGGCAGAAACAAATGCAAATTAGTCTACAGAACAAAGCACCTTAAGCCCAGGCCTCAGTGAATTCCCACAGATCAAATTCTAAGGAACATGATGAGTTCATTAGAAAATAAAATCATTATATTTATACACGTATATATATAAACAAACGAGAGGACAAGACCCACAAAAACTACTAGTACTGGAATGATCCAATACAAACTGAAGAGACATTTAGTATGTTTAATGAATATCAAAGAGGCAATCAAAAATATCACTAAGGAATGGGAACATAAAAAACTATCAGGTAGATTTGAAAAAGAACTCCATGAAACATCTAGAAACGAAACAGAGTGGAAATTAAAACTCAATTATCATATGAAATTGAGCATGCACATACCTGACAATCTGACAAGTCTGGTCATTTACCCAAGAGACACTATTGCACATGTACATCAAAATTAGATAATAGCACTATACACAACTGAAGAAGCTTTACAACAAAATGTTACACAAAGCAGTGAAAATGAATAAACTGACACATGCAATTATGGGTAAATCTTAGCAATACACTATCAGGTGAAAACAAAGTACCCCCAAATTAAATGCAGAATGGCAGCCTTTTCATAAAGTTAAAAACTAACATTATTTAAAAACATGTATTAGACAACATAAAACTGTATTTTAAAAAAGGAAAGCCAGGGTATAATGAACACAGGATGCAAGATGATATCATCTCAAGCAGTAAAGGCAAGGGACAGTATAGGAAGAAATGGCTTAGCCAGATTTATACAGTGGTTAAGATCACAGCACAAAAGCATTATAATATATGGAGAAGAAGTCTATGCACAGAAATGTGTCATGAACCAAGAAATAATCCAACATTCAATCCAATGTCCCTAAGATCCATGCCATGGTATGGTTAAGTAAGAGATCAGATCTGAAGAGAATTAGTAATGTGGAAGATGATCTTCAAATTCAAAAAGTTAAATTAATTTCAACCAGATAAAATAAAAAGAAACCCTAAACAGAGGGTAGTGATACTGCAGAACACCAAACACAAAGAGGACTCATAAATGCAGACCAAGAGAAAAGCCAGATTACTTAAAGAACAACAATTAGACCAATAAAGTTTCATTAACAACAAGGGAAGTTAGAAGACTGAAGAATAACAGTTTCAAAGTGTCGAGAAAAACTTGTTAACTAAGCAAAACTTCCTTTTAAAAATGAGAGTCAATGTTCACATAAAGACTCATACATATACAAGTCTTGTAATATTCTTTTTTTTTTTTTAAACGTTTATTTATTATTGAGAGACAGACACAGAGCATGAGCAGGGGAGGAGCAGAGAGCGGCAGGAGACACAGAATCTGAAGCAGGCTTCAGGCTCTGAGCGGACAGCACAGAGCCTGACGTGGGGCTTGAACTCACGAACTGTGAGATCATGACCTGAGCCGAAGTCAGACGCTTAACAGACTAGGCCACCCAGGCACCCCCTAGTCTGGTAATATTCTTAACAGCCATCTGGAAACAATCCAAATGCCTATCAACTAATGAATTTGTAAACAAGCTATGTTGTACCTATCCAATAGATTACCCACTCATCAATAAAAGGAACTACTGAGACCTAACAACATGAATGGATTTCAAATGCAATCTGCTAAGTGAAAGACAGACTCAAATATTATCTAGACTATGATACTATATACATCACATTCTGGAAAAGACAAAAACAGAGCATCAGAAAGCAGAGCAATGGCTGCCAGCAACTAGGAGTAGGTAAAGGGGACTGACTCCAAAGAGCTCAAGAAAATTTTCTGAGATAACAGAAGTGTCTATACCATGACTGTAGTGGTGGTTACTTAACTGCATGCGTTTGACAAAACACTTTGAATTATACACTTAAAACTGAATATTTCTGTAAGTAATTTTTATCTACTGATTAAATAAAACTGATTTTTAAAACTGAGGGTGAGCAATGAAAACCAAAAAGATTTTTCAGACATATTTGAAACACAGTATGAACAAAAACTCATCAAGGAAATCTTTTGTTGTTGTTGTTTGAGTGAGAAAGAGCCAGAAAGAGTGAGAAAGAGCACAAGCTGAGAAAGAGCAGAGGGAGACGAGACACGGAATCTCAAGTAGGCTCAGTGCCCAGTGCAGAGCCCAACACGAGGCTCAATCTCAACTCAAATCAAGAGTCGGACGCTTAACCAACTAAGCCACCCAGGGTCCCCTAAAGGAAATCTTTTTTTTTTTTTTAGGAAATCTTTTAAAGGAAGGTCTAAGGAAAAAGAAAGGAGAACAAAAAAACCCTAATTAATGTAAACAAACTAAATAAATCAATTTGTGTGCATATAAAAAAATTAACAATAACTGACAGGGAAGGAGGAGGAACAAGAAATTATAATATTAGACAATAATGGCATATAAATTGGGAAGGATGAATGATCAGAGTTAAAGTATCCTAAAGTACTTGTGTTGTTTAGGATATGGATTAAATTTAGATTTTATTAAAGTAAAACGAGTTAAATACCACAAAGAATTAAAATATCAATCAGCTATAAACTATGTATCAGCCACAGAAAAGTTAAAAGGAAAAAGGAAATAAAAAATTTCAGTTAAATCCTATCAATAGGAAGATAGCATACTTCTATTAATATCAAACAAAACAGACTATACAGCCAGTCTCAATAAAATTCTAAGAACTGGTAAAATACAAACCAATGAATGGCAATTAAATTTGAAACTTAACAAAAGAAGGGGGTGCCTGGTGGCTCAGTCAGTTAAGCATCTGACTTTGGCTCAGATTATGATCTCGTGGTTCATGGGTTCAAGCTCTGCATCGAGCTCTGCGTTGACAGTTCAGAGTCCAGAGACTGCTTCGGGTTCTGTGTCTCCCTCTCTCTCTTCCCCTCCCCCACTTGTTTTCTTTCTCTCTCAAAATAAATAAAAACTTAAAAAAAAAAAAAAAAATTTAAGCAGGCTGTAAAGCCTGATAGTATTTAGAACTAAATTATGACAAACTATACTATCACAAGAGTAGTTCAATGGTACTTATGAAGAAATTAAAATCCTCAAACACTTTCATTTGAAGACAAAAAATGCTGAAAATTAAGGAGCTAAGAATCCCAATTACTCCAATTAAAAAAAAATATATATATATATATATACATATACATATATATATATATATATATATATATATATCCTATCTGTATGTCCAAAAGAGTGGAATAAAACATGAATAGCAATCAATTACCAAAATAAAAAATGCTGTTCTTCTGTGATTTGTATCGGATGTGTTGTTAGTAAAATAACAAGAACAAAGCAAAAGGATTAGAAAGGAAAAAACCCAAATTCATAGGATATGGACTGTTGGCAAAGACCCAAAAAAAGGGCAAAAACCCCAACACTTTGAAATATCATTGAGAGTTTTGTATGGTTGCCAGCATGAGATCAATATACAAAAGTCAACTGCGGTATCGAAACACAAGCAACAAACTGAAAATGTAACAAAAAAGGCAAGGTTTTCAGAAATGAATATACCAAGATACGTTAAGTCTTTCTAGAGAAAATGTAAACAGGAGATTAATGAAGAACTTAATCTTTATTTAAAGTATTAAAGAAGACGTAATTACACAGAAAATATCTGAATACTCAATTTGAATATAGGAATAGGACTCCTTAAAACTGTAAAGATGTCAAGTCTTCTCAGAATCATCTTTTGGGTGATGGATGGAGGGAATCTGACAAGCAGATCTGAAGGAGAACAAGTCTGAGAAAAGACATGACATCCCAGAAGATCAAGGAGGGACCTGTCCTACTTGCTATCAAGACTTAAATATGAGCTACAGACACATTATGAGCCCCAAACCAGATCCTCCCACATATGAGAACTTGTTGGAGAGAGCGTGCTGCAGATCAAGGAGAAAGGATGGGCTTTCAAGTAAATGGTACAGAGACTGGGTATTCACTTAGAAAAAAAAAAAAGAAACCATAAACCTACCTCACAACATACACAAAAATTAATTCCCAATAAATTAAGGACAAGAAAGAAAGAAAAGAGTATCATTGCCTCAAGAGTAGGGAAGAAATTTTTTTTTTTAGTTAAAAAAATTTTTATGTTTATTTATTCATTTTGAGAGAGAGAGAGAGAGACAGGCAGACAGACAGAGTGTGAGCGCAAGCAGGGGAGGGGCAGAGAGAGAGAATCCCAAGCAGGCTCTGTGCTGTCAGTGCAGAGCCCAACGTGGGGCTTGATCCCACAAACCATGAGATCATGACCTGAGCCGAATCCAGAGTCGGATGGTTAACTGACTAAGCCACCCAGGTGCCCCAGAAAGAATTTCTTGACAGCCATCTGTTGTTTTGTTTTGTTTTGTTTGTTTATTCATTTATTTATTTTTGAGACCTAGAGAAATAGAGCATGAGCGGGGCAGGGGCAGAGAGAGACGGAGACAGAATCTGAAGCAGGCTCTAGGTTCTGAGCTGTCAGCATAGAGGCCGACGTGGGGCTTGAACCCACCAACCGTGAGATCATGACCTGAGCTGAATCCAGAGGCAGATGCTTAACTGACTGAGCCACCCAGGTGCCCCAGAAAGAATTTCTTAAAACACAGTAAAAGCACTGACCATGAAGGAAACATACAATATGTGTGATATATTCAATTATACCATAATTAATAAATTCTGTATATCAAAAGACACAAAAGAGTCAAAATGCAAGCCACAAACTGAGAAAAACATTTGCAAAAATTATCACCCAAGCAGAATTATATTTAGAGTATAAAGAATCTTTAAAAAAAAAATTTCTAAAACTCAAAAAGGTAAATGAACAGCACATATGAAAAGACACTTCACAGAAGAAACAGGAATGGCCAATAAATGTATGACAAGATGTTTAATCTACTTAGTAATTAGGGTAATGCAAATGAAAATCATGATGGATTTACTATTATAAACCCTGACAACCCAAAATTAAAATTTTGGCAATTACACTATAGGAATGCTATATCTCATTTTTTCAAACAAATAAATTTAATTTAAAAAGAACTTCTCCGGAATAAATGTTTTCTAGTCCCCAGTGACCGATCATGCAGCTTGTTTTTCTACAAGCATGAGGAAGATAGCCTCTGACACAGAGATCAACCAGCATTTTGACTGGTAAGGCACAAGATTCACTAAAAAAAAGTTCTGACTTTCGAAGATTTATCATTACCTCTGAAGAGTTATCTCCCACCCACCTCCACTCCCTTGAAAGAACAAGTCTCTGGCTCCTCAAATAACATTTAAATGTTATCAAGTAGAAACCATTCAAGTACTGAAAATCCACTAGTCTTCACTGTCAAAAGAGACTCTGTCTCAATATTTATCAGTAAAGTTTTATACTCATTCATCAAGAGAATATACTTATTCCAAAACCCCTTGGTGCCCCAAATCAGAAGTACTGACTTGGGAACTTTCTAACTGGCTCAGAAAAGAGAATAACTCACACAGGCCACTTACCTGTCATCTGGCCTTTTTGTTCCCCGCTCATAGGCAGAAGAAGGTGGTGAGAGAGAGCCCCTTCGTTTCCTTTTCTCTTTATTTTGAGTTTGCTTGTCTGGGTCTCTCTCTCTTGACCTGTTAGGAGTCTTTGGGGCAGCTGTTTGATCTCTGAAGCCAACAGCATCCCTTCCTCGTTCAGTTACTAAGGGAAAAGCGTTTTTAAAAATTTACTTGGCAAACTCTTCTCCATCATGATAGCACGTCAACTGCAGAACACAATTTCTATCCAACAAATGGATCTATGGATTCCTCCCTCATATGCCCATCCTGAATTTGGATGAGAAACAAGGTGTTGTGTGTGTGTACACTCTACTTCCTGAAAGTCTCTGCCATGAATTCTCTTTTCTACCTTTCCCAAACTCTCAGTCTAAGCCTTCAGCCTTTCTAACAAGTTCTGTGGAACACATGCATGCGAGATGTTCCCATTACCTTTAACAAGGCAGTCTGCTTGCAGTTCAAAATGTAAAAGCCTTCTACTGTCCCTGTAACTCTGCATATTTACAATTTGTAGAAGAGCAGCCTGGCATGCTAAGCATAAAAACTAAAAGGGAAATAAATGTCTTTTTAGTTTAACAAAAAAAAAAAAAAAGAAAAACAGATTAGAGAATTTTTTATGAACTACCATTTCAAAATGAAAATATTTCAAACACAAATGATACAGCTGATAACTCACGAAGTTATCAAAGCCAGAGTTACATCTTCAAAAAAAAGAATGCCATCTTCCTACTGAAAGATGATACTATTAAACTTTTCCACTCAGCCTCTTTACCTAGAATGGTCTTCCCCAATATCATTGCCACTGTTCCCAAAAGCTGTGCTAAGTGCTACTTTTCACTGACCACACCTCCTAGTTTCTCATCTCCCTAAGAAGTCTAAATCCCACCAATGAATATTTCAATATAAATTAACTGGTATTATATGCCACTGCTTTGTGTATGTTAGTTAGCACTGCTACTTGATTAATCAGATTGCTCTTGTCCTGTGGAAATAATTTCTTATAAAATATCTCTCAGAGCACAAAGCAGATTCTCAATAAACATTAACTGTTTTTTCTTCTCACCTCAGAAAAACATGCTATCACTTGTTTTCTTCCCTGGCATCACGGTTAGGTTTACATATGCCATTCTTGCAGTTCTCCTTTTAGTGGGCCAAAAACTCCATTTGTTTGCAAAACAGTTACTAATCAATGGCCACGTATGAGCATTTGTCAGTGAGAGGCTCATAGAGCTCATCTACACCACACACTGGTAGAAAACACTACACAATTAAAACAATTGTTTCAGCTCACAAGGTATTAGCACCACATTCTTCTGGGACGTACTACTGCCTAGTTTCACCTGGATCTGCCCACGACTACTCTATTTCCTTCTTACAACAGGTTCCATGTACTGATGTTAACTTCCTTAAAATGTGACTATTTCTGCACTATATCCTGGTAAAATAAGAAAAGGAATCATACTAACAGTTCATATTCTGACTCTGCATCTTGGAATATGTGAGGCAGATGTCATTCCATTTATTCAGGCTGATGTTTTCATATTATAAAACGAAAGTAAAGCTAGGCTACATATTTCCCAAAATATTTTACAGTTCTTAGGAATTTTACAAGTTCTAAGCTTTTTAATTTGCCATTGAGGGTTGACATAGAAGCTAGGCTTGAATTGTAAGTATTTCTTATAAAAGACTGAGACTGGTTGGGGCTGGGGCACATATGTGAAGGAGAAACTGAAGGTGGCACACAAAAGGCTGCTTCCTGAAAAGATTACAGTCTTCCATTATAGATGCCTCTCAAAGGCCATCGCTCTCAGAGGGCACCCCAGAGTAGATATTTGCAAAATATTGGGGGGAAAACCCCACAGATATTTAAGCTTTGCCCATCCTGCTATTGATTTCAGCTCAGTGAGCCCAGAGAAGCTAGCCTCTGATGATCAAGCTTACAGTGGTGCCACTGGTTTTGCCAACCAGCACTACTCAACCCTGCCTTCTTTCTTATGGGAGGAATTCTTTCCAGCCCTAACTACGATGTTGGGCTATGAAGAGACTAAACCAATCGAGTTAAAAATATTCAAGACAAAAACAAAACCCCAACAACGGTACAAAGTACACCTCACAGGGCATTAACCTATATGATTATTTAACCATTAAGTTTTAAGACTATAAAAAGCTCTTCATGCCAAAAATAAAGAAAAAGAAAAAAAACAAACAAAAAAAGAAACAAAAGCACCAAAAATATGATCACACTGGCTCCTTCACTCTACATTGGGTCAATACTGGAGGGCTCAAGAGATCAACAACAGCCACCATAAGATCCATTGCTTTCATCTTTAAAGAAGTATGCTAG
The DNA here is from genome assembly GCF_028018385.1 of Neofelis nebulosa. Classification (NCBI taxonomy): domain Eukaryota; kingdom Metazoa; phylum Chordata; class Mammalia; order Carnivora; family Felidae; genus Neofelis; species Neofelis nebulosa. The sequence goes on along the minus strand of NC_080785.1, from coordinate 153,591,220 downwards.
AAACACAACTAAGTAGTAAAACCCAGAAACCAGACTACCATGGCCTCCCTGTTACCTTTTCTGGAATGATTCTTTTTTTTTTTTTTTTCGAGATTTTATTTTTAATTAATCTCAAAACCCAACATGGGGCTCGTACCCACAACCCCGAGATCAAGAGTCATGTGTTCCACTGACTGAACCAGCCAGGTGTCCCTGTAAATGACTCTTAACCTTTTGAGGGATCACTGAGCCCCTGAGAACCTGATGAAAGTTCTGAATTTTCCCTAGAAAAATGAACGTAAATAAAGGATTCTGCATATAAACATCTACAGGTAAAGACTTATACAGACATTTAGGAGTACAGGTTTAACAATGCCTGTTCTAGAGGGACAAATAAATGAAAGAAAAGCTACTAAAAGCAGTGACTTCAAGGAAAGCAACACCAAAGGTAGTGTAAAGGGACATCTCTTTTGGCAAAAATTCACTAAGAAAGAATAAAAAGGCAAGTTCACAAACTTTTACACCAAATACTTCATTTACCTAATTACATACTGTTGGGTTTCAAAAACAAAATAGCTAAAATTCTTATCATTTACCTCTGCATATTTCCAAAAGAGTATTTGTAAAGCCATATACACAGAGTACCTCTGAATACCTACTTGTGTTCTCCTTTTCAGTTTGACTTTTCTTTGGAATTCGATAAACCTCCTGCAATTACAAAAACAAAAAAACAAAAAAAAAAAAAACCAAAAGAAGAGTTATTAGTATGGAGTGGAAGTGGTGATTGCTTTGAAGCTGATTGACTTCACGTGGCAAGAAAGAACTAGGAAGGAACAGACTGGTATTTAATTATTCTCCAAAATCTGACTTACATCTAGCTTTAAGAATAGATCCTGGTCCCTCAGAAATAAGTAATAACTTATATAAACTCATGTACATACACACATACACACACACACACATTTATTATGTATATGTATGTTTTGTTTTTTAAACACCTACCAGGCTTGTCTGATCTCATCAGCCAAGTGGCAGACTAAGTAACTTGGACATTACATTTCTGGCAGGAATATACTTCCTGATAATCTTCATTTCTGCAAAGCTTCTGCATATAAAATGAAGTCATCTAAAGTTCCTTTATCGAGAGTATTCATAAGAACAATTCTAACCTCTCACTTGCCATCCCTACTTAAGGGAAAAAAGGTTAGTAATTACTCAGCTATATAAAAACACCTCTGAAAAAACTTATGTCTAAAGACAATGCCCATTATTCATATTCTTATATAAATGCAAAACCAACTTGGCTAATGGCCAAATGTAATATCTACTTACGTATTGTTATTTTTAAAAAAGGAAAGGGAAATATTAGATCATTGTCATTTTTGAAACAGCATCAATGCTGTACCAAAATTGTTCTCTACAAATGTAAACTGTTTTTCAGCCCTGAATACCTTTTCTTGCTATATGAATCTAAGGCCTAGAACATGTCCTGTTCCCTGACAATCCCTCACTTTCTAGTCCATCAAGTACTTCTTGGCAAGGCACAACATTCCCTTATTCAGTCACCTTGGTTAAGTGGGCAAATGGCAAATCTACACATCCTCAATGGTTTATCACATGATACCTCCACTTTATAGTAACCTCATAATATTGACCATACCTATACGAGCTGGTAATTCCATTTTTTTAAGCAACTGTACTCCAAAAAAATCAAAGAACTCCTCCTTCCACGTAATTGTCAGTTCTAGCAATTATTTGTGGAAAACGAGAAATAACCCACATGCTATACAACTGAAGAAGGGTCAAGATTTAATATTCAGGTGTGATTAAAAATGACAAATATGAACCACACAGATAAAGAGCAATCTATATGAATGTAGATTTTTTAGAAATAATTATTCAACATCCCATGCGTGCTGACAAATTATTTAATAAAGATGTCCTAATTAGATGTGCACTTATCCTGTGTGCCAGGTATCACACTAGGCATTTCAAACACATTACTTTATTTGAGCTTCAAAACAACTCTATTAATTAAATACTATCATCTCCATTTTTAAGGTTATGATGCTTTCAGATAGACTGACTCCAGAGCAATTTAATCTCCTGTACTACACAGGAAATGGTGAACGGTGGCATTATTTGGGAAGGAGTACTACTTTAGGGACACACACATAAATGCAGGTGGCATTCTCTATTCCCCCAGTCCCTTTCCTGTGTAGGACTTCCACTGGAACTCTGGCTACACAATTAGACTGCTCCAGGAAACTTTTATAGAAATACCGTCCCAACAAATTAAATCTAAAATTCCAGGCACTGGTCCCAAGTATCTGTATTTTTTAAAATTAATTTGTTTTGGGGGCAGGGGGAGGGAGGGAGAGGGCGCACGTGCACACGAGTCGGGGAGGGATAGGGAGAGAATCCCAAGCGGGGTCTGCGCTTGACAGTGCAGAGCCTGACATGGGGTTCAATCCCACGAACGATGAGGTCATGACTTGAGCCGAAATCAAGAGTCTGACGCCCAACCAACCGAGCAACCCAGGGGTGCCTACGCTTTTTAAAGCTCTCTAGATGATTCTGATGCCTACAGAATGTTGAGAACCACTGAACTACTAGCTTCTCTTAGCAGCCTTCATACACTCTCCTCACAAGGGAGAATTTGAGAGAAAGAACTGTATATGCCTGTCCTCAGCTCAAAGCCACCTGGGGGTGGCTCCTCTGAGGGATGCTTGGAGCTGTCGAGCTGTCAGTGTCCAGCTATAATGGTGAATCAGGAATAAACACAGGAAGGACAAAGCTGACACTCTTAGCTCTGTCGACTCCTCTGTCCACCTCTCAGAGGGGTTATCAAACTTGGGAAAAAGTAAGAATGCCACTCATCACCACCTACCCACACTATAAGGAAAAACACATGTTCTATTCATTTTTAAAGGCTTCAAAATGACTGTTGCATTAGGTCCTCTGTAAATTTAGGTACTCCAAAAAGATAACATGTTCATTCACAAAGGGTGCTTAGAACAGACACAGAGATACATAAGTCTGTGTCAACTAAGGATTACAAAATTTTTACCTATATAGTTTCTTTTGCCTAAGGTCTTGGGCATTACAAGTATTCATTACAAACATTTATCATAATTTATTACACAGACTTCAAGTTGGGACCTATTCTATGGTGGCAGTTAAGGTACCAAAGAAAATGTTTCTCAAAAATATATTCCTAACTTCATTCAAAAGTTTAGAGCAACTACTAAAGTAGAAAATATATTCCAGTGTTCACAAAATGGAAGATTATTACTGACTCATGACCAAAAGCTATTGACTTTTACTGTGTGCCTCAAACTATGGGGAGTAAATTCCATTAACATGCACCCAAGCACTTGGGAGCTACTAACTGGATCCTCGTCTTCATATAGTTAAAGCTGTATGTATATAAAATTAAACTGGAAACTCAGGTTGTCTATTTTGAGGCCCTGAATTTTTCCAAAGCCCCACAATAATGTAAACTGAGAAGGAAGCAGTCATGTGAAGATTACTATACTATTTCTTAAAATCATTCTGTCTTAAGAATAAATAGCAATAATGGTAGCTTATGTGATATGGAATTCGAGAATAATGTCCTATCTGCAGGCCACAGAATCCACCGAAGAAAATGTTTGAGTTGGCTTCATTCACATTAACCCTCCATGTAAACTTACTTTGGTCTGCTAAAAATTCTACTCAAAAGACTAGCATGTTATGAAAGAACACTAAACCATGAGTCAGGAGACCTGGGTTCAGGGACTAACCCTGCCTTCAGAAGGGCCTAAAAGAATCTAGTTCCCCACTCCACCTGATATTCTTTACCTATCATCCCGCTTTACTTCTTTGGTGTCTACGTTGCTGCTCCTAACACATACACATACACATACACACTCAAAGCTGTAATTCTTAAGGGCCAACACTATCTTACTCTTTGCTCTATCTCTAGTACCGGGAAAATGTCTGACACAAAGGCAACACTCAATTGCTTGTTGAATGGACCAATAAGTGAAATTCTACTAGTAATGTGCAGAAATCAACCACACAGTGCTAAAGAAATTCAAAGTATTGCATAGCTTTTTTTTTTTTTTTTTTTTTAATCACTAAATCTATACCACCATTCTCTTTCATCCCTGGTAAGAATGCTACTTACAGGCCTATATAACCATAGACTAGACATTGCATATTTCCAGGGTCAGACTAATAAGTACGCCTCTACAACATTTTGAACTCTTTTCAATGCTTAGAACAGCTTACCCTTAGTCTATCAATCATTCCTCTTCCATCAAAGGCTCTAAATCAACCTCCAGAAATTGTTTGATAAACACTGAATCACTAATAAATTCACGCACATGCAGTGCATCCAACATCCTTATAAAAGCCTGTAAATGTGTGTGGAGTTGTTTTTAATTTATAGACAAAGACAGCACAAGTTCTTTGATGGCTATTTGTGGAATTCTGGTTTGCTCATTTATACAGCAAGTATTTATGTGTTAAAAGCACATATTAACAGTCTCCTATGTTTAAAGGACACTGGAGATACACAGTAGCAGCCACCAAGGAATTCACAGGCTAACAATCATGGCTGACAATTCTTACTGTGTGCCACGTCCTTTAATTGCATTCTCATATACTTTTACACTGCTATTAGAAGTATCTTTATTTTATCTACAGTACATACTCGGGTTAAATAACTATACTAGGGTCATACATGCCACAGTGAGCTCTATACTGGACCCAGGATCTAAGCCTAGATTTGTCTCTGTCCAAAGCATACACTTTTAACCACCACCACTACTACCTCATAGGCACTCGAGGAAAATAGAAAGGAAACATATACTATCTTATACTAAAACTGGCCTTAGGAGAGAGGACTGGAAAAAGTATCCTGAAGGAAATAAACATCCAAATTGTCTTAAAGGATGACAAGGAGTTGTACATAGAAAGAAAGAGGCAGAAAACAAAAACATGGAGACAGAACACATGTGTTTATTCCAGTTCCATCCTGAAGTCCTATACAATGACAGTGGAAGAACAAAAAAAAAAAAAAAAATGTGTATATACGCCCATCTGTGTTATCTTTTCTTTCTAAGAAAGGAGTACTGAATGTACATGCATTCTTAAATATCTTATTGTATTCCATGTACTGTATTCTCTTTCATGTGCTTTCGTCTGATGCTTCATAAAGAAAAAAAAAATACTCTATCAATGAAATAAGATGCTATTAAAAAAAGACAGCAAGATAAGAACAAATAAGAACTGTGATGGAAAAAAGCTGAATGTCACCCAGAAAGCAGACCAAAAAGTCAAGAAAGAAAGTGGAAAACCAAAAAAAATTAGAGGATAAGCGCTAGATGACCTACATCTAACACAGACATGCCAGAAAGCATGAGAGAGAAGACTGAGGGAAGTAGGAAAAAAAATACCAACAAAACAAAACAAAACAAAAAACCCTAACACACACACACACACAAAGTTTTTAGAACTTAAAGACATGAGTCACTAGATGGAAGAAATGAGAGCACCTACTACAACAAAGGAATCGAAATGGCATCAGACTTCAATAGACAGCAACACTGTAAGCTAGAAAGTGATACAATGTCTTGAACATTTTAAAGAAAAATTTATTTTCAAATGATAATTATGATTTGCCTAACAAGCAAGAATAAAATAGAGGCATTTTTCAGATCGACAAGGTCTCAAAATTTTTCTACCAGAAGAGAATGTTGAAAACCAAGACTACGGAGGGTCTAAGATTCTCAATTCTGTGTCAAACACTTATTAATTAGCTACAGTGTAAATAGTACCACACAAGATACTTTAAAACAAAAGAAAGCAAAAACAACTAACAGTTCCTGAGAGAGTGATGGGAAAACGCTGAAAAGTAATGTAAATGAATTACTTAGCACTTAGAATATGATACAGGCATATATTAACATATATTTGCATATAAATTCAACAAGTGGGCATTTAATATAGGTCAAGTATCCAAGCTCTACTTTTGTGCAAATAACCAGAAGTAGTGGCTGCTTAAAATAACACCTGCAAAAGATGTAAAGATGTCATTCAAGGGGTGCCTGTGGGACTCAGTCCGTTGAGCGTCCGACTTCGGCTCAGGTCATGATCTCACAGTTTTTGTGTTCGAGCCCAACGCGGGGCTCGAACTCACAAGCCGTGAGATCATGACCTGAGCCGAAGTCGGACGCTCAACCGACTGAGCCACCCAGGCGCCCCAAAAATGATGATGCTTTTAATAAAAATGTACCTCAGAGAATGATAAACCAGCGTGTAAGAGAAGATTATGAGCTTGTATCTAAAAGGCAAGTGGAGGAGTCAAAAGCAAGCTGAAAATATATATCTGAAATTTAGGAAACAGGCTAAGGAAAGAGATCCACGATTTGGGAACATCTTAGGAGATCGTAACTTATATTGTGGTACTTAGGAGACTGCCAAGAGAGAAAGTACATAGAGAAAAATAGGCTGACTAGAAGAAAATAAAACTTAAAGGTGGAAGGACTTTATACTTAGTCATACAGTATGTTTTCTATTTTTTGATAAACATTTGCCAGCCATTCCACTTCCGGGTATATATCCAAAGGGAATGAAAACAGGATCTCAGAGAGCTGCAGTCCCACGTTCACTACAGCATCATTCACACTAGCCACGATATGGAAACAACCTAAGTGTCCATCAACAGATGGAGAAGATACAGTGTACATGTACATGATGCAGTATTATTCAGTCATGAGAAAAAAGGACATCTTGCCATTTATGACAACATGGATGATCCTTGAGGATATTATGCTAAGTAAAAAAGTGAGGACGTAGAGAAATTAAAAACCTTACACACTGCAGGTAAAGGTAAAGGTAAAAACCTTATTACATTGCATTGTAAACGGTACAGCTATTGGGGAAAAGAGTCTGGCAGTTCCTCAGAAGTTAAATATAGAAGAGTTACTATGACTCACAAGTTCTACTCATAGGTATATACCCAAGAGACATGAAAACCAGTTTCACACAAAAATGTGTACATAAATATTCACAGTAACTGTATTCGTAACAGTCAAAAAGTAGAAACAACACAAATGTCCATACAAATGAGTAACAAAATTGGGTATATCCACACAAGGGAATAATACTATTCAGCTATAAAATGGAATTAAGTACTGATACGTGCTACAACATGGATGAATCCTGGAAACATTATGCTAGGTAAAGATCAGATAGAAAAAGCTATACTGTATGATTCCATTTATCCTTATTCACAGATTATGCAAATTCACAAACCCACTAAAATTTATTTGCAATCTCCAAAACAGTAAGCTAGAGAAAACTTCTCCAATTCTTCCCCCCAAAAGATGAGTCAACCACTGATATTTTTTGGTATACTTTTTCCAAATAATGGACTGATTAAGACGATGCCACACTTTTTGCCCAAGTCTCTCAGAATCCTTTCATTACTCTTTCTAAAAATGCTTCCAGTACACTACTACTCTTGTATACTATTTCTTCAGTATCATTTTCACTGACTTTATGAAATCACTGCATTTTTATTTTGTAATAGATCTGTACTGTATTTGTACTACATTGCCCAATTTTTAGAACAGTGAGACTTTGGCTAAGAAACACAACAACCCTAGACAAAGACAGATGCTAATGTTAACAGAGAAGGGATGTTTGGATGACAATCTTTTAGTGTTCAGTTCATCAATTAATGTTTTGTGTCACAATGTTTGTTTTCTAAGCAATTTTAAAACCGTGAAAATTAAGATACTAAGAACACCATATATATATATATACACACACACACACACACACACACACACACACACACGCATGTGGATTTATGTATTTAATTACACAAGAGATAAGTTTTTTTAAGTATTTATTTTGGGGAGAGCACAAGTGGGGCAGGGGCAGAGAGAGGGGGACAGAGCACCCAAAGTGGGCTCTGTGCTGACAGCAGAGAGCCCGATGTGGGGCTTGAACTCACAAACCATGAGATCATGACCTGAGACAAAGAGTGTCCCAAGAGATAAGCTTTTCCACATAACTGAATATATGTGAAAAGGATTTCAAAATATCCCACCATATTCCCAGGATTTTCGGGCATCTATGAAGTTTTAGTGTCAAAAGAAAATATGCCAAATATTTATCTGATTACTGAACACCGAAAATTTAGAAAAAGAGGTAAGAACTTAGACAAACATACAAAAACTTTGGGTAAAATAGGACCATGTCATGGAACCTGATTCACAATTCTATACACTGGCTTAAAGATTAAAAATCCAGTTTCTAAATTAACAACAAAATCAAAAAGTGAACACACAACATAGAACACCTCCATGTCTACAGCCCTACACTACCTCAAGGCCCAATCAAAGAAAATAAACCTACTGGACAAATACTGCTATGTACCATAGCTCCTTTCCTGTCAGCATAAATTCTGTGAAATACCTTCAGTGGTAATGGCTCTATAACCAGGATTTAGTTTCCTTTAACAGAAGGAAGAATTATTTAACTCCCATCATCATGTCCCCGTAGAGCATAAGAGTCTGTGGTTTTACCTCACAAACTGTATTATAAATGGTAGGAGTACAGGGGTTTCCATCAGGTCACAGAGGTCTTAAAATCTGACTACAAAGAAAATTCAGAAGAGAACATAAACGTCTGGAGACTTCATAAAATCACACACTTATGAGGGGCAGAGGAAGGGAGAGTAAAGGAAAGAGGGAGTATAATAATTTCATTTATTCCTTTAACTTCCTAAAGAGACACTCTTCTAACTTCAGACAAATGGGCTCCCGTGAAACGGAAGGTAGTAAGAATCAATCTCAGTTTTTAGCCATTGAGAAAAATAGACAAAACACTGACTGAGTCAAAGTTCTTAAAACAGGAAACAAAAATGTAAAGATATTCAATACTTCATGAGTAAGTGACATGCAAATTAACACTTCAATAATTTTCCGTCTGTGTCAGTCTGACCAAGATAAAGTTACACAGTACCTGTACTGACCAGAGTATAGTGAGATAGATGCCTTTGTGTACATACACTGCTGGTGAGAGTTAAACTGGTACAGAAACTATAAAGATCAATCTGGCAAGACCTATGAATATGACAGAAAACACAGACCAGGACTCAGAGATATTGCTTTTAGTAATTTATCAAACATGTATATTCCCACATATGTAAATGAGTTTAAAATGATTTATATAGAAGTTATGTGCTGAGCTTTAAAAAAAAAAAAAAAAAAAAGAGGAATCAACTGAAATGGCCAAAATAGGGGACTGATTAATAGGATTAAAAGGATAATGATTATAAGGGGCGCCTTAGTGGCTTAGTCAGTTGAGCATCTGACTCGATTTCACCTCAGGGCATGATCCCAGGGTCATAGGATCAAGCCCTGCATTGGGCTCTGCATGGAGTGTGGAGCCTGGTTGGGATTCTCTCTCTCCCCCTCTGCCCCCTTCCCCTCTCACATATGCTCTCTAAAAAAAATAAAAAATTTTAAAACGGAAACTGATGATTGCATATCTTTACAATAAAATACCATGCACTATGAAAGCTAAGTTCTGTAAATTGGCATGAAACTAGCTTCATAATATATTAAATAAAAACAAGGAGCTAAAGAGTGCTGCCAGTTTTATAAAAAAAAGAAACACACACACACAGTATGCACACATTATCTCTGGAAGGATATACAAGAAGCTGGTTGTGCTGGTTGCCTTCAGGGAACAGGACATGGGTCAGGGGTAGGAGCAAAACACCACACCGTATGCCTTTTGAACTTTGTATCATGTACAGGAAAGGCCTATTTAAAAATTAAAATAAAAAGAGGAGAAAAAGATAACACGGCTCAGAAGAATCCCCTGACAAAGTACCAAAAAACTTTTTTGGCATTACTGCTGTACTCATGGTAAAGACCACCACCTGAGGGCTGTGACATCTCAGGCTGAGGCCTCAGGAACCCAAGGCAACTTCTAAATGCTGCTCTTCAGCAAATGCCATACCTTAAAAAGCCCTCCCAGTTCACTGTTGTTCACTTTAAACTTGTCCCCTGGCCCCTCCTTCTTCTCCAGCCTTAACCAGCTTGACTCTAATTCAAAGAATCTACCTTAGCAATGCTCAGTTTTATTCAACACACACCTAAAATGTGCTGGGCTTATGCTAAAAAATACTGAAGCACAAGGTGAACAGGTAACACAAGTGCCTGCTTTTGAGGCCTCTCTAGGCCAGTAGTAAATGTGTGTAGAAAAATAAGGGTTTTCGTGTTAAGTAATCACCGAAGAATAACCAAGATTATGATGATAAGTGTGTCTCATTTTCAGAGTTCTGTTTTCTAAGCAAATTAATTCCAAATCTAAGATTTTTTCTTACACTTTTCAAATGTAACCATCTCTTCTAATTAAAATTTTTCAAACTTTAAAATCACCACAGCCCTCCAAGTGATTGCACTGAAGTTACAGGTTGTACTGGTGAACCTAACGCTTAAGTGACGAGTAGATGGTCATTATTTAACATAGTACTGGAAGTGCTAGCCACAGCAATCAGACAAGAAGAAGGAATAAAAGGCATCCAAATTGGTTAGGATGAAGTAAAACTTTCACTATCTGTAGATGATATGGTATTACATATAGAAAACCCTAAAGATGCCACCAAAAAACTACTAGACTGATAAATGAATTCAGTAAGGTTGCAGGATACAAAATCAACATACAGAAACCCGTGGCATTTTTATACACTAATAATGAAGCAACAGAAAGAGAAATTAAGAAAGCAGTCCCATTTACAATTGCACCAAAGATAATAAAATACCTAGGAATAAATTCAACCCAGGAGGTGAAACACCTGTACTCTGAAAACTATAAAACACCAATGAAGGAAACTGAAGATGACAAAAATAAATGGAAAAATATTCCATGCTCCTGGATTGGAAAAACAAATATTGTTAAGATGTCCATACTACCCCAAAGCAATCTACAGATTTAATGCAATCCCTATCAAAATACCAACAACATTTTTCACAGAAAACAATCCTAAAATTTGTATGGAACCACAGAAGACCCAGGACAGCTAAAACAATCTTGAAAAAGAACAACACTGGAGAATTCACAATTCCAGATTTCCAGTTATACTACAAGGCTGTAGTAATCAAAACAGTATGGTATTGGCACAAAAATAAGCACATAGATCAATGGAATAGGATAAAAATCACAGAAACAAATCCACATTTATATGAGCAATGTATCTATGACAAAGGAGGAAAGAATAGGAAATGGGAAAAAGCCTCTTCAACAAATGTTACTGAGAGAACTGGATGGCTCCATGCAAAATACTGAAGCTCGACCACTGGCTTACTCTATACATGAAGATAAATTCAAAATGGGTTAAGAACCTAAATGTGAGACCTAAAACCATAAAAATCCTCGGAGAGCACAGGCAGTAATTTCTCGGACATTGGCTGTAGCAACATTTTTCTAAATAGGCCTCCTGAGGCAAGGGAAACAAAAGCAAAAATAAACTACTGGGACGTCATCAAAATAAAAAGCTTCTGCCCAGTAAAGGAAACAACCCACAAAACTAAAAGGCAGCCTACTGTATGGAAGAAGATATTTGCAAATGACATATCTCACAAAGGGTTAATGTCCAAAATATATGAAGAATTTATACATTATACAACTCAACACCCAAAAAACAAATCATACAGTAAGAAATGGGCAGGAGACATGAACAGACATTTCTCCAAATATCCAGATGGCCAAGAGAGATATGCTTAACAACACACATCATCAGGGAAATGCAAATCAAAACCACAATGAGCTATCACCTCACACCTGTCAGAATGGCTAAAATCAAAAACATAAACAACAGTGTTGGCGAGGATATGGAGAAACAGGAATCTTCCTGTACTGTTGGTGAGACTGCAAACTGGTGCAGCCACTGTGAAAAACAGTATGGAGGTTCCTCAAAAGTTAAAAATGGAATTACCTTACGATCCAACAATGACACTATTGGGTATTTACCCAAAGAATACAAAAACACCAATTTGAAGATATATACCCACCCCTATGTTTATTGCAGCATAATTTCCAATAGCCAAAATTACGGAAGCATCCCAGTATCCACTGATAGATGAATGGATAAAGAAGATATTATATACATTTACAATAGAATATTATTCAGCCAAAAAATGAAATCTTGCCATTTGCAACAATACGGATGGAGCTAGAGTATCATGCTAAGTGAAATAAGCCAGTCAGAGAAAGATAAACACCATATGATTTCACTCATATGTGGAACTTAAGAAACAAATGAGCAAAGGAGGAAAAAAAAGGAGAAAGACAAACCAAGAAAAAGACTCTTAATTATAGAGAACTGCAGGATACAAGAAGTGGGTTGGAGGGTGTGTGAAATAGGTGATGGGGATTAGTGCACTTAACATGATGAGCACCAACTAATGTGTACAATTGTCAGATCATTCTATTGTAAACACTGTATGTCAACTATACTGGAGTTTAAAACTTAATTTAAAAAAAAAAAAAAAAAGAAGATTAGGTGATCCAGCCAGTACTCCAGTTAAGAGTAGGAGACCTCCTGGGGCGCCTGGGTGGCTCAGTCGGTTGAGCGGCTGACTTCGGCTCAGGTCATGATCTCACAGCTCGAAGGCTCGTGAGTTCGAGCCCCACATCAGGCTCTGTGCTGACAGCTCAGAGCCTGGGGCCTGCTTCGGATTCTGTGTCTCCCTCTCTCTCTGCCCTCCCCTGCTCATGTTCTGTCTCTCTCTCTCAAAAAAATAAAATAAACATTAAAAAAAAAAAAAAAAAAGAGTAGGAAACCTCCTGATGTCCAGATCATCCAGAAAATACTTTTTGGACCACAGTTCATTCTTTTCCCAACTCACACATATACACATCTCTGTTTGACAAGCTGCTCATATTCATGGACCCCTGCCCCAGAAAAACCCCAGTTTTGCATATGATTTCAGGGGTTCTGAAAATGCCCTGAAGTTCAATCATAGATCACAGTTTGCCAATCTCTACTGCACGGGGAAAAAAAAAAAAAACAAAAAAAAAAACAACTTGAATAAAACACTAAAATGGAAGTTTCTAAGATTTCAGAATGTATTTGGACTTATTAGTTTCTAAATCAGAAGCAGATTAAGAGAAATCTGAAGTATTCACCAAAGGTACATAATTATATAAATTGCCTCGCAAAGATATAGAAGTCACTATTTATTAGATCAGCAAAAGGGAATGGAAAGAATATGGGATTTAAATCAGAAGACCCAAGTCAATTTTCAGCTCTGTCACTTAAAAGCTAAGTCACAACCTCATGGGCCTATTTGTTTTCTGTTTTACAGGGAATAAAAACACCACCATGTATACTTCACAGGGTTGTAAAGATTATATGACACTCATTCAAATATTTTCTGACCACCTATCAAATAAAATACACACACCACAGTTTCAAGAAGCAGTGTGATACCATGGGGAAAGATGAAACTTCTTCACACTTCATTCAAATATTTATGAAGTGTCAAACGACATATCCTGGGGAGACTTGAATGACCAAGACATAAGCATTCTTTGCCCTCACACTCCGTGCAAGTACGAAAGAAATATTATGTGCTGTGACTGGAAAGGAGGTTATGAGACCATACAGAAAGGGCAGAATACTCTTAGAGGAACGGGAATGGCTTTCCTGGGGAAAGGATGAAACTTACACAAGAGACATCCAAACAGAAGTAAGTGTTTTCAGGAATGAACATTAGTAGCACAGACCCACTGGGGGGGCCAGAATGGCTTGATGTGAGACTGCATAAATAAATAAGGACCAGACTATATCATGGTAGGCAAACCTCATGAAGAAAAATGGATTTTATTATAACAGTGTAATAAGGAACCATATAAAAGTTTTAAATAGGACACTGACATGATCAGATCTTCATTTCCAAACAGCAATCTGGCTACTGATCATAGGGGGCACATAGTAGTCATTCACTACTATTAAGAGGTAACTTATTATTATAACCACTATTTAAATGATATCATAATAAAAGTAACCTTTACTACAAAAATCAAGATACAATCCTTGCCCTTGAAGATCTCATGGTCCAGTGAGGGGACTAAGCAACTAATTTTAGTAATCTGTTAAGATTACAACTACTGTATAGAGAAATACAGAAAAGGACAAAGTATCACAAAGAATGAGCTGCAACTGTAAGTCTAAGTAAAGGAAGATAAAAAAAAAAAAAAAACGGAAAGAAAGAAGAAAAGATATTGCAAGCAAAAAGAACAGCATGCACAAGGCCACGGAAGGGTGAGTACGTATGAACAGCCTGATGTGATTCATGCACTGAATGTGTAAGAAACACTGTTGGGCAAGAAAGTTAGATAAACATAGAAGTACCTCTCATGTCATACACTAAAGGCTCTCTTCTTGAATTAATGGGAGTCTCTGTGATGCTACTAGAGGTTCCTGTTGATACATCTATTTTTTTTTAGTGTGTGTGTGTTTGTTTTTTTGAGAGAGAGAGAGACAGAGACAGAGAATACGAGCAGGGGAGGGGCAGAGAGAAAGGGAGACAGAGAATCCCAACCAGGCTCTGCACTTTCAGTGTGGAGCCCAACATGGGGCTCTAACTCACGAACCATGAGAGCATGACATGAGCCAAAAATCAAGAGTCGGATGCTTAACCAACTGAGCCACCCAGGCGACCCAGATCACATCTATGTTTTTAAAAAGATAACACGATAGCATATAAAGGAAAATATGAAGGGAGGGAGGAATGGGAGCAAGAAGGACAAACAGGAGGCTGTTCCAACAGTCTAAGCAAGAAATGACAGGAGCCTGAATTAAAAATGGCAATGAGAAGACAATGTGACCTATTTAACACGTAGGACAAAAGAAATCTCAGGTGCTGCAAGAAATACCACCTTTTGAGGGATAGGCAGAATAGTGAAAATCACAGGGAAATCCAAATGATTCAGACAAGGGTGTGGTCTCAGATTAACAGAAGGAAGGCGAGAGAAACGACAGGTTGAGTACATTATGTGTTCACACATTTACTCATACACAGAAATACACATATGCGTATGTACGTATAGATACGGTCTGGTGACAGCCCCTACAAGCAATGCCCCAGTAGCAATGACTTCATCTAGAGCCCAGATCTTGGTTTCTTTTTTTTTTTTAATTTTTTTTTTTTTCAACATTTTTTTATTTATTTTTGGGACAGAGAGAGACAGAGCATGAACGGGGGAGGGGCAGAGAGAGAGGGAGACACAGAATCGGAAACAGGCTCCAGGCTCCGAGCCATCAGCCCAGAGCCTGACGCGGGGCTCGAACTCAGGGACCGCGAGATCGTGACCTGGCTGAAGTCGGACGCTTAACCGACTGCGCCACCCAGGCGCCCCCAGATCTTGGTTTCTTAATAAGAGTTTCTGTTTGTTTGTTTCAGAGAGAAAGAGAGCAAGCAAGCATGCAGGGGAGGGGCACAGAGAGAGAGAGAGAGAGAGAGAGAGAGAGAGAGAGAGAGAGAGAGAGAGAGAGAGAGAGAGAGAGAGAGAATATCCCAAGCAGGCTCTGCACTGTCAGGACCAGGGGCTTGATCTCACAAACCATGAGATCATGACCTGAGCTGAAATCAAGAGTCAGACAGGTAACCAACTGAGCCAGCCAGGTGCCTCCAGATCTTGGTTTCTCAATCTCACTTCACATCATAGAAAGCAGAGTTTATTGGACAAATGGCCGATTCCAGGGCTGGGTAAGGGAAAGTGCAAGATAAGCCTGGAATAGCATGTTGTTCCAGGTTAAAAAACTGACGGCAACCTGTCAAAATCACACAGAAGGGAACCTAAAGGGTCTCTCACACTGGCCAAACAAGGGACAACTTAAGCAAATAAATAACAAAATTAATGGATAATTCACTGAATAAAACAAGAACCCAGGAGGCTCTGCAGCATAATTTAGGCACTGTAGGAGTTGTGGTTGTCACACTGTACAAGATGGGTTTTCCTGAAGCTGCTGGTTCTTTTAGAACTCATCAAATTAAGGCTGCCCCAATTCGCTCTGCAGTTGGTAGATTTAAGGCAAATCTTGTCTTCAAGGAGACTGAAAAGAAGCTTAAAGAGGAAGGGGAACAGTTTGTGAAGAAATTGGTAGTATTTCTGCCTTCAAGGTAAAGGATGGCCCTGGAGGTAAAGAAGCCACCAGGGTGGTGGATGTGACGAACAGCAGTTCAGTGCTTCCTAACTCAGATAAGAAGGCTGACTGCAGAGTCCCAGTGGCTGACCTGGACTTGCTGGCTTTAATGACTGGTAAAATTAATCCTCAGTTGGCCTTCTTTCAAGGCAAATTGAAAATCACTGGCAATCACTGGCTATGAAGTTACAAAGTCTTCAGTTTCAGCCGAGCAAAACTAAACTGTGAAGAATCCCCTCTGCCTACCTTTGAAAACTAAAGATGAGATATACAGATTTATATCCATATATTTCATTGTCAGAACTTAGAAATTACACACTGGCAAACAGTGTAAGATTTGTTTTTAATGGCTTTTTTATTTTATTATTTTTTTTAATGTTTTTTAATGCTCCACATCAAACATGGGGCTTGAACACACAACTCTGAGTTTAAGAGTCACATGCTCAGGGCGCCCGGGTGGCTGAGTCAGTTAAGCGTCCGACCCTTGATTTCGGCTCAGGTCATGATCTCACAGTTCATGAGTTCAAGCCCCGCATCGGGCTCTGTGCTGACAGTGTGGAGCCTGCATGGGACTGACTCTCTCTCTCTCTCTCTCTGTCCCTCCCCAATTCATGCATTCTCTCTCTCAAAATAAATAAGCCTTAAAAAAAAAAAAAAAAAAGAGTCACATGCTCTACTAAGGGAACCAGCCAGGTGCCCTTAGATTGGTTTTTAATGGCTGTGACCCAGGCGCCTGGTGGCTCAGTTGGTTAAGTGCCGGCCTCCTGATTTCAGCTCAGGTCGTGATCCCAGTGTTGTGGAACTGAGTCCTGCATCAGGCTCTGCACTGAGCTCTGTGCTGAGTGTGGAGCCTGCTTAACATTCTCTTTCCCCCTCTGCCCTTCTCCATCTCACACAGGTGTGTACACACATGCTCAATCAATCATTCAATCAATCAATACATGCCTGTGACCAATTCTGTTTTTCCTAAACTCTGGGGGAACAGAGCCTGAGGTATACTACTGCTTTGCTGAACTGCATACAAGTGTACATTACAAAGCTAATATGGTTTGGCATAAAATTGAGTTTCAGAATAAAATTAGGAAGAACAAAATCTAAAAGTTATATAAACAAAAGCTCTCATTTTTTATAAAGTATATTTAAGGATCATTCTGCTGAAGATTCAATTTAAGGTTTTCTTGGGAGAAGCAGGGAAGAAACAGAATACCAGTACCTCGCCAGTAATTAGTGTTGTGCACTTAATGTTCTTCATTTATTTTCTATTAATAGTTTTAAAAGTTCTGTACTGGGATGTTTAAAAGAAAACTTTTCCCAAATCAAAATAAATCTGATCAGAGCTTGGCGGGGGCCGGGGGGAACTATAGCTGAATGCAGGACTATTTTTAAAATAAAAAAATTGTACTGGGTTTCCTTCTTGAAAAATAAGTATTTTTGTTAAAAAATAATTGAACAGGGGCATGTGGATGGGTCAATTGGTTGAGTGTCCAACTCCTGATTTTGGCTTAGGTCATGATCTCACAGTTTCATAAGATCAAGCCCTACACTGGGCTCTGTGCTGACAGCATGAAGCCTTCTCTCACTCCCTCTCTCTGCCCTCCCCTGTTCTCTCTCAAACATTAAAAAAAACTGAAAATAGTAATAACTGAGCAAATACACGTTTGCTCTGAGATGCAGTTTTCAAATCAGAATCTCCTATTTAACTAAATGTGTAAAGCTCTGTCCTTTGTTATAATTTTCTTTCTTTATAGAAGAAGGAAACATTTATCGTTCTTCCTAGTTTTTCTAATGCCAATGTTATTTCTTATAACTGTAAGATACAGGGTAAAATAATGCTTTGGAAGAATGTTTAATAGAGAATTAAAATAAAAAAATAAAAAAATGAGAATGCATGAGCCTAAACTGATAAAAATCAATGAATACAGAACTACATGGGAGAGCAGGAAAAGCTCTTGCTTACAAGAGGGCTACAACCAAAACAGAGGGGAGCAGAAGGAATGAGGGGTTAGAAAATCACCACTTGGCAACCATCACAGCTGTTAAGTGATTTGGGTAAATTCACTGGATGTTGAAACTAATGAATAAATCTGATAAAAAGCAGATTATTTACACACTTCCAAAGGTGCTCCTATAGGATAATTTTTAATGATAAGGATCAAACAGTAACTTTATGTTGGAAAACCTGGCAGACGCCACTTTAACCAAGGGATTGGAGTTGACAGTGCCAATAGTGGAACAAATCAACATCATGTGAAGGATACTCCTTACTATTCCAGACAAAAATGTATAACCTGAACCCAAAAGAAAACTTCAGACAAGCCCAAAATGAGGAATATTCTAAAAAATTTCAAAATATTTTAAAAATTTGAAATGTATAAAAAGCAAAGATAGACTTAGGAACTATTCCAGATTAAAGGATACTAGAGAGATACAACCCAACATAACACTTTAGCTCCAATTCTGGATCAGATTTTTTTTTCTTGCTATAGACATTATGGGTACAATTGGCAAAGTCTGAAGGAGATCTGTTGGTCAGATAACAGTATTTTGTCACTAATCTGCTGATTTTAACAAATATACTGCAGTCATATGGAATAATATCCTTGTTTTTATAAAATATGCACTAAAATATCTAGGGGAAATGGATGTCACATCTGTAACTTATTTTAAGAGAAAATGATAAAGCATATTTGGTAAAATGTTAACATTGGGGAATCTGGGTGGAGGAATAAGAGGAATTTTTAGCTTTTTTTCTACATTTGTCACTAGAATGTGTATCACATACAGAATACATACACAGAATAGTATCCTTGCAGTTTTCCTATAAGTCTGAAATCACATCAAAAGTAAAAGGAATATTAAGAAAAATTTATACATTTTATTATGGTTACATGTAAGACTAGATTGCACCAACTTATCTATACTCAAAACCTCCCTTAAGTTTCCAACTAACCTGATTATGGTCCTGAGGGAAAAACAACATTGCGTAAAGGTCTCTTCTCTCCCACTTCTCAGCCTTACATCCAAATTATTTGAAGTAACTTTTCCCAAACAGAGTCAAGACTTTTTTTTTTTTTCAAACTAACTTCATGAGCTATAGAACCATAATCATCATGTCTTTAGGGAAACAGAATTAAGAGTTCATCCAAAAGAATAAAGTATCAAAATGACTTCACTCAAAATCAGAATGTTTCAAGCAGCCAGACTCTGAACTTTACCACAGTGCAAAAGCAGCCACAGACAGTATGTAAATGAATGAGCATGGCTGTGTTCCCAAAAATCTTTACAAAAACAAGCCGTGGGACAGATATAGCCAAGCCATGATTTAGATTAAAGGACCTATCCAGTAATAACAAAATGGACTACTAATAAGCTTTAGACCATTTTTGCCTTTTACTAAGTCTGATACTTGTAAAACAAACTTTGGGGCGCCTAAGCGACCCAGTTGGTTGAGAGGCCAACTCTTGATTTTGGATCAGGTCATGATCTCACGGTTTGTGGGTTCAAGCCCCACACGGTGCTCCCCACTAGCAGTGTGGAGCCTGCTGTCTGGGATTCTCTCTCTCTTCCCCTCTGCTCTGCCCCGCACGTACTCTCTCTCTCTCTTTCTTTTAAATTTTTTTTTTCAATGTTTTTTATTTATTTTTGGGACAGAGAGAGACAGAGCATGAACGGGGGAGGGGCAGAGAGAGAGGGAGACACAGAATCGGAAACAGGCTCCAGGCTCTGAGCCATCAGCCCAGAGCCTGACGCGGGGCTCGAACTCACGGACCGCGAGATCGTGACCTGGCTGAAGTCGGACGCTTAACCGACTGCGCCACCCAGGCGCCCCTCTCTCTCTCTTTCAAAATAAGTAAATAAACTTAAAAAAAAAAAAAAAAAAAAACCTTTCAATGTAGCAGTATCTAAGACTGCTTCTTTGGGGGCAATTCTAAATTTTAAAGGAGGGGCGTCTGGGTGGCTCAGTTAGTTAAGCATCCAACTTGGGCTCAGGTCATGATCTCATGGTTCACGGGTTGGAGCCCTGTGTCGGACTCTGTGCTTACAGCTCAGAGCCTGGAGCCTGCTTCAGTTTCTGTGTCTCCCTCTCTTTCTGCCCCTTCCTGCTTGTGCTTTGTCTCTCTCTCTCTCTCAAAAATAAATAAATGTTTAAAAAATATATTTTAAAGGAAAGGATAATATTTATCCTTATGAATACAGAATAATCGCTACGAAAGATTTTGAAATTTATTACAGAAACCCAGGGTACATAATTTCATTTTGAAATGTTGCATAGCAGATTCCACATAGGATATCAGTTACAGACTGAAATTCCAAGTAGTGACTTAAACGTTTTCAGCTGAGTAACCCTATGTTTTATTTAAACTTTCTGTAAAGAGTTTAATGCTTAACTTTCTAGGCAAATAATATGTTTGTTGAATTAAAGATAGTCTTGACATAAACATGAAGAAGAGTATTATTAAGAATAGTCCAACTTATCACATGTACAGAATGGTGCCCCTAAATCATGTTAACCAGGTGTAACTGTAACTACCCAGATTTCATTATAAGGAGAGATGCATATCCTGCAGTCTAAGTGTTTACAAGAGAGGCTCTGGAATCACTAGCCATCATAATCTACTGGGTTTCACTAGCCATCATAATCTACTGAAAAAAAAAACTGCCAAATTCACAGGAACCTTACCTCTTCTTCTCATGATCCAAATGAATGAGGATTTTCCAGTCAAGTTATAATCAATGACCACTTATAACCAACTGTTTTGCCCTGTGAAGTCTAGGGTATATTTTCAGCATGAGGGGTGATGTACAGTAATTCCTTTTGCAAATAGAAATATACGCACATGTCCCTGCTGAAAATGTAGCCCGATAAATTTGCACATGAAAATACATGCTCATGTGTAATAGCAATGTGTTAGGTGATGTTTCTTGTTTAGGTCTACTTTAGGAGTCAAAATGTGCAAGCCCTTTGGAGCCATGGCAGCAGTCCTGTGTATAGAGGTATAGAAAAAGTAGCTCACTTAATCCTTTCTCGCCAGGAGTCGGGATTTTCCCAGAACGACATCCATTGTCGGCAATGGACGCACCAAAATAACGCCGGCGCCAGTGAGTTAACCACCTCTGTCCTCTTTTCACCTATTATATTTTTCATGCATCATCCAACTTCCCAACCATCTTCCTGTTTCTTCACAGAATGCACGCTAGGTTCTCGTTTTTCTTCAGCACGAAGTTGAAAATGGAGTTGAGAAAAGGAGACACATGGTCAGCTGGTGATGTTAACAAGCTCCTTGCTGCCCTGAGAAGCTAGATGGAAATGGTTCAAGTTACAAGGGGGATCATCATCAGATCTGGGAGGACAAAGAGTAATTCATGAAGCTTCATTCCCTTCCCTCCCACCCTCTTTCATTTACTGATGATCCCTATGGTCTGCCTTCACAGCAAAAATCAAGATTAAGGATCTGAAGCAACCTCTTTCAGTTCTTCACTCCATCCAATGTGTAGAAAGGCCAAGTGGAACACATGTCCAACAATGTTACAGTGGCCCCAGAAGGTCAGGGAAGCTTGGAGTGGCTAACATAACCACAATCTTAGAGTAATGCTTTTTTTAGTATGATCTTGGAATTAACATCAGCAACTAACCCAGTGCTTGGCAATAGGTGCTTAATAAAGGTTGGTTGAATAACACATTGTCTTTTCTGCTAACGTCTACTTGAATACATAGGTGGAAGTCAGACAGAAGTAGTTAACTCTTTCAATGCCGGGATAGTATGGGTATAGTGTAATCACATCAAGTCCATGTGTTTATCTAAAACATGTTCAAATTATGGGTTTCTGATTTCAAAGTTCTGATTAAATGCTGGCTAAAGTTCTTTCTTTCTCTTTCTCTCTTTCTCTCTTTTTTCTTGACAACCATAATCAGAGTTTTGGAATTAGAATCATGGTAAATGTTAAACAGAATGATAGATGAATTAAGAGCCCCAGCACCAATGTGTAACAAAACATCACAGTTCAGTCAAGTGACATTTCTCAGTCATGCAATTCTAGGTGAGTAATGATTCCAGAGCAAACTAAAGTTTGAAGAAGGAAAATCTCATTCAATGGCTTCCTTGATGCTAAGAATCAGGATACATCCAAAGTATGAAGGTTAAGAAGGATATATTTTAAGTATGAATAAAATTTTGAGCCTCAAGTCAAAAGGATCATCAAGCTACATAGTGCTATGCAACTGCTTTGATCTTTCAGACAGGAGGGACAAGGACAAGCAGGGGAAGAAATGATTTCGTAGGACTCAAAAACGTCTAGAGTGTGACTTTAAATGAACAGTTACAGCTAACTGAGTTAAGGATATCCCAGAGAGTAATTCATACCACTACCATTACAATAAAAAACTACCATAGAGAGAAACGAAAGTATTACTTTTTTCCAGGTTTTAAGAAGAGACAGGTTTTTAAAGAAATGATGCTTAAATCTCATTTTTTTAAACTTATGTCAACCAGAGATTTATCAGGCAAAAGTGAACTACTGGGTCTGCCACCCCATTCTCACTCTGTAAAACTATGTCTGTAAGGCCTTTTCTATGCCCATTCGAGTACAGGTCTCCATTTCTACCTTCCTTATGAAGCCAGTCATGCCACAGGCTGTACTAGCCTCCAAACTCAAGAGGGACTTCTTCCACACTCCTGTGCCCTCACAAAGCAGGCCTTAAATGAAGGTCCACCCACGTGACCATCCCAGCATTTCTTTCTTTTAACTGCAATTCTGGTTCCTGCAGTTCACGTGTTGTATCATAAGCAGATTTACTATGAATTCTTCCTTTTAGGTTTATAAAAAGGAAGGATTTCACAAGGTTTATTAATAAGGTTGAGTAACGATAAACTCTTAAGTGGTGCAAGAGTAGCAAACAGGTCAGCGAGAACTGAAACCACACCATACTTAAAGAAGGGTCTCAACACAGCAAATTGCAAATGCCAGAAGTAAGAATAGTGCACAACCAATCAACTACTCCTTTTGTTCAGTGTGAGGTCAGTTCCATATGGGTCAAATCACAGGATCTAATGGGTGAGTTTTGTAATCATAATTGGGGACAGGTAGGATTCAGTTGTCCATCTTACTGCAAATAAACCTGTACTGCTGGTTTACCTGGTTGCTTCACTTCTGACAGAAGAAAGGAACAGAAAAATAGAAGCTAGGAAGTAACCTGTTCCCACAGGGTCCTCAAGACCTGAATCCCAGATACAGATCACTTACAATCAAAATGTATCACCTCTCTCCTAGGCTCATCCTGTTATTCACTTCTGTTTATCCAAGACCCAGACTGAGTTTTCTGCAAAGCAAACCCTGTACATCTTGCTACGTTCTTTAATGACAGATTTCGTACGTATTAGGTGTAAGGGTTCCAGACCTCTCTATTTTCCTCTAGGTAACATCTTTTGACCAAAGAAGTAGGCATTTAAAGACAGGCCTATTCCAGAAACAATAATGGAACTGAACACCAACTAGCTCCATATAAAGTTGTTTTACTGGAATAGAAATTTGTGTTCAATCATTTTTGATAAGAAGTTGCTGAATTACCTTGGTTTTCCAGTTATAATTAATTTTTAAAAATTAATTTTTAGTTAATCCAATATATTAATTTCCAATTACTTTAAACACTGACTTTTTTTCTTACATACACTCTTACAAAGAATTTTCAAATGTAGAATCATACGTTTGTAACTCAACGTATTTCTGGTTTTGGTTTTAATGTAAGGTGCACTTAAATAACTGAAGTCACTGGGGCACCTGGGTGGCTCAGTTGGTTAAGCATCCAACTTCGGCTCAGGTCATGATCTCACTGTTGGTGAGTTTGAGCCCCACATCGGGCTCTGTGTGATCAGCCGGGAGCCTGGAGCCTGCTTCGGATTCTGTGTCTCCCTCTCTCTCTGTCCTTCCCCCACTTGCACTGTCTCTCTCTCTCAAAAAATGAGTACATGTTTAAAAAATTACAAAAAATAAAAAACTGAAGTCACTGCTGCGATATGCTTTTCTAAATGAAGAAAAGGGGATATCTGTATATTAGTTTGGCTGGTATATCTCTTGCCAAGGTTTAAAAGATTTGAGACATTTGTAATTAGTTATCAGTAAGAGAGATGGTATTCCATTTTTCAAATATATGTATAGCTAGAAAAGTAGGTAATTCAACTTAAGATTTGTGGAACTCTAGACCTGAGTAATTCAGGTTAAAGTAAACAGAAATGTTTCCTTACCTTTAGGTCTTTCCAACTATCCAGGAGCTTGGTGGCCAAATCACTTATATCTACTGTTTTATCTGGCTGTTCCTGGCTCCTCTCACTCTCCACATCAGATACACCCTCCTCTTCATCTTGGGATGGTGTTTCCTCAGCAATAGTTTCTTCCAGTTTCGTGCCATTGCCCTCTTTAGGCTCTATTTCAGCATCAGCCTCTGGTTCAGATATGGGTAGCTTACTGGCTTCCATGGCGATTTCACTCTCAACTTTAGACTCAGGCAGCTGTTGTGTGAGTAGCTGTTGTGACTGTAACTCTTCCTCTTCTTCTACAGGGACGTGTTCTAACTGGTCAAGGTCCTCTTTGCCATCCTTGCCTTCCAGCTCACTGGTAGCATCAGATATTGCACTGTCCATGCTATTTTCACTTATAATTTTAAGTCTGCGAAACATGAGCTTCTTGGGGGTATCTGTGTCAGCTTCTGTGCTTAGCTTGGTGGAAGGATCAGGAGTGTTGAGTGGTGTGTGAGCACGTGACGTATTCTCACTTGAATACCCATCTCCTTCACTCAACGGAGGAATGGCAGTTTTGGTCTGAGACCAGCGTTGAATAATTGGAAGTACTTTGCTTTCCTCCAACATATTTTTAGTAGGAATGGGTAAGTGTTCCAAAGTCTTTATAATCTGATTAAACACAATAAAAAAAAAATCTCATCACTTTACACAGTTGACTTTTCAAACCTCTGGATGGGACTCAGATCATTTTTGCAAGAGCAGTGGGGTTTCTTTACTGTCTTATTCAGACCAAAGTCTCTATAACTACAGAAGGATTTAAATGTCATAATATTATTTTCCACCAGAAAGGAAAGAAAACTGTTTTAAGACTGACCAGCAAAAATAAAAATGTGGGCAGGTAACTGCTCACAATATTAAACAGGAGCAATTAATATCCTCCACCAGTGCTTCTCAAACCTGAGATTAAAAAAAAAAAAAAACATATATATATATATATATATATATATATATATATATATATATATATGTATGTATATATATACACATACACACATATATACATATACACATACATATATACATATATGTGTGTGTGTGTGTATGTATATGTATGTGTATATACACACACACAGCCGTATATATACATACGCTAGTGGACCTCATCCTGGGTATCTTTTTCTAAAAAGTTTCCCAAATGACTGTGATATAGGCTTGGGAACTATGCAACAACATATATTTAAATGATGTCTCACATACACACACAAAACAATGCAGATATTACTTACCTCGTTTAGCTTTTGATAAATAGCTATCTAACAAAGTGAGACTCTCTCTTCAGAGATAATCATCCCCTCCATCCAGAAATCCAAGAATTTCTTCTAAAGTACTCCCTAATGTAGTTCTACAGAAACCCCAAGGATAGGGAGTTCCCCTCCACTTGCTCGATAGGATGCTGCCCAATTCATAAATCATTTAATAAAGTCAACTAGATCTTGAAGGAAGAAAGGAAAAAAGGAAGGAAGGAAAGAAAGGAGGGAGGGAAGGAGGGATGGAGGAAGAGAGAAAGAAACCAACCAACCAACCAACCCACCCACCTACCCCAAGTCCTCCTCAACTTCTACTTATTGCCAAATCTCCTGGAAGAAGAACGGAGGCAAGACAACCACTTATTTGCTTATTCCTGACGTTTTTAAAAGTTATTTGGTATTATCTATCTCTCTCTCTCTCTCTATCTCTCTATCTCTGTATGTAACATGCAACACTTTGGTATTATATTAAAAAGAACTACATTTAGACTAGGTCAAAAAATACTGTTTATTTCATGGGGAGGTATAAACATCACAACTCCACTAACAATGCTGCAATGAACATTTATTTAGATCTTTAAAACACTTATTGACTCCTCAAAATGTTCTTACTCTTGTCATCCAGAATTCAGCTCTTCACTAATTTTTTAGAACACAAGAATTTAAGTTTCATATGGCTTCCTATCTGTTTAACACTATGGCTTTAGCAACGAACTGGATCTTTCACTCAACTATGATATTGTATTTTGCTCTTGCAGTTCCCAGCTACACAATATCAACTATAGGGATTCTATAGGAAAAGCCATAGGGCAAACTCACTACTAGCAAGTTTTAAGTAAAGGTTATAGTTACAAGAATGATACTGAGATAATAAAATTATTTAATACCAGTAGTAAATATAGTGCTAGATTCATTACCACTGATATCATCGCTCAACCTAAGCAATCTATATAGTGGTTTTAAAAAACAAGCAAGTTGAATGTGAACTGACCTCTTCTTGAAGCTTCTGGTTACTTTCCCGGCCATCACCTAGCTCTGCCATCCAGATCCACAACAAAGACAGCCCATGACGTTCCAGAAAGGACTTCAGGCAAGACTGTGAATGTGTGTTCTTCCATGGGGGAAGGGAAGCAAGATGCAGGGTATTGGGATGGGGTTGGGGTGGGTTGGGGTAGGAAATACCAAACATAGCATTAAAAAGGGTCCACAAAGAGGAATAAAATTTTTGTTTATATTCACAAAACACCCAGAAACTGTTCTGATTGATGCAAAATAAAAGTGTACAAAAAACAAATGGTTTAAAGTTAGATGCCCCACCACAAACTCAGAAATAAAAAACAAATTAGTATCAAAGAGCTCACCTGTATGAGCTCAAGACAGGTAAGTTTCTGCTCCAAAGTTTCAATTCTAACCATTAGCCGGGATAAGCTGAGCACCTGGTTTTTATCAGAGAGACCCTCACCATTCTCCATCAGAGCTTCTAGCTCTCCATCCACCTGCCACAGCAAAGAAAAATATCTGGTTATAAAAACAACAACAACAACAACAACAACCCCCACTAATCTAAGAATCAAACAGCCTAAAAAAGATGCTCAACTTTGTCAGTAATAGGGAAAATGCAATTAGACCCGGAGTGAGAAAACATGTTAAATTTACTAGATTAACCCAGGAAAAAAAAATTAAGAAGTCTGATAATATCAAGTCTAGGCAAAGATGTGGATCAAAAGGCACTTTTATGTACTGTTGATGAAAGTATAAATTCGTATGATCAATTTGAAAAGCATTTCATTCTCTCATCAAATATTTAACAACTACTTATTGTATGTCAAATATAATCCTGGGTGCTAAAGACATTGCAATGAAGCAAAACAAAAGTCTGCCCTTTTTGGGAGACAAACAACAAATTGTTAGGTGAAAAGTATGCCAGAAAAAAATAAAGCACTGGCTTCAAAAATAAATATTTGTATCCCCTATGCCTAGCACTGCACACCTAAGAATAAACCCTAGAGAAAACCTCTCCACATGTCTACTCAAAGAGTCAAAACAATGTTCACTGCACAGCCCTTATAATAGCAAAAAACTTCCAACAATGCAAACATCTGTGGCCAGGTTGTATAAACCAGCATGTTCATACAACGGATCATTCTACCACAGTGAAAGGAATAAAGTGCAGCCAAATGCAACAACATTCATCAACCTTATAAACATAATGTTGTATGAAAAAAGTTCCAGATTACATGCTGTATGAATCTGTTTTTGTAAGCCTCAGAAACAAAAATTTTATAGATGCATGTCTGCAAAATTAATTTTAAAAAGGCAATGGAGGTAAGACACAATTCCAAACACTGGTGTTCTCCAGGGGCTAAGCAAGGAGCAGGAAGCAGAGACGTTCTTTTGTAATTATACCTTATAACTTACATCTATTCTCTGCGTGTTTCAAATATTACATTTAAATAATGGGGGAACAACAACAACAAAATCAACCTACCAACAGTTGTTTTCCAGCTGTGTTATAAAAGGTATAAAGATGGCTTACAGAACTTACTCTGGGGGAGATAAAATTCATGTGAAAACAAACAATGAGGCATTAAATGTAAATGTTAAAAACCTAGAGGCCTAAGAAGGAAGGCAGCAGTTTAGAATGAGTCACCAGAAGGGAACTCACAGAAGCAGGGTTAGCAGGAGGTAAGATAAAGGGGAGAGTAAAGTAGAGGGAAAATCATGAACACAGGGAAATGGAAAATTAGGATAGTGCCTAGCTCCACCTGGCTGGAGTAGACAATGTGTGTGGTGAGGAAGTGAGAAAAGCCTCATTTAAAGGAAGGCTTGTTAGATCGGAAGATCTCAGAGGTGATATAGAAAAATCTGGATTTGATGTGACTGAGCAAGAGAGCTCTATTACTGAATCCAAAAAAAGGGGAATAATCTGATTGAAATGGAATTTGAGAATAATTAGTGGAGCAATAACAGAACAAAATTTACACAAGATAGCGACTGATGCAGAAGAGATACAAAGATGACATTAAACTGACATGGCCTAAGATGAAAGAAGTCCAGAATGTGCTGACAGACGAAAGCAAATCTGAAAGAAAAGAATCTTGAGGAAATTTTCTGTTACTTAACTTTTAATCATCTCAATTTTAGGCAATGCACTGAACATTTCCTTTTTATATGATACCACAAACTTCACATAACATAATGGTGAAGAACAAAAATAAGTAAGAAAACACAAGATGCTATCTGCGAGATGAAGAAATGTAAATTCATTTTATCCCTTCCAAATGTACATTTAAAGCTCCTTTCTCATTTCCAGTATCATTTATGTTTTGAACAGATTAAGTATTTACACAGAAAAATCAATTTATAGTTAAATATTAATCCAAGACAATTTCCTTGAGGATGTTTTTCTCCTGTATATCCTAAATATAGAACTTCCTATGTCCCAAACTCTAGAGGATTAGAGCAGGAAAGACAAAGGGCTTTAAAATTACACTTTCCGGGGCACTCGGGTGGCTCAGTCGGTTAAGCGTCCAACTCTTGGTTTCGGCTCAGGTCATGAACTCAGTTTGTGAGTTCAAGCCCTGCACCGGGCTCCGCGCTGACGGTGCAGAGCCTACTTGGGATTCTCTCTCCATCTCTCCCTGCCCTTCCCCTGCTCACTCTCCTTGTCTCTCTCAAAAATAAATAAACTTAAAAAAATAAAAAAAATGAAATAAAATTCCACATTCCCCTCCCCCCAATGCAACAACCAGAACCTCACTTTGGACAGAGTTTCAGATGCAAATACTACTAGACTAAGTGATGGGGTTTTATTTTCATATTTAGGCATGACAGGATTCTATAACTCTGAACATTTAAGAGACAAAATGGAGCATTTTGCTTCATTGTTTGTTTTCACATGAATTAATTTTATTTTTCATTTAATAAACATTTATCAAATAGATACTATACCATAGAAAGCTCCACTGGGATATAAAAACAGTAGCACTCTTATCTTAAGGAAATAAACAGTAAAAACGTAGAAACTAAAGTAAAAATAACAAAATTTTGCAAACAACACAGAAGGTAAAGAACCTTTGAACATTCCCACTACAATTATAAGATTAATAGTCATATTGTATACCTAAAAGTTATCATGCCAATCCCAGTAACATGCTACAGCTTCCATAATTTGGGGTACTCAAGTGGACAATCAATTGTGGAATTAATAACTTTTGGGATATCTGGGAGGAAGGGAGCCAGGGGACCAACTGACTGTTCTCATTAATTTGCATTTACTACAAATATTTATTTTTAATTTATGGGTCACAGCCTACCTGAAAGGATTTGAAGTAACTATAAGCTAACATAAAAGTATAAAAATGATTAAGGAATATGTTAATAAATTACTGACAATTGAACATTTATACATATATGCATAATTCTATAGCACTTAAAAATTCATTCTATTGAGTACTTAATCCAAGAAATTATTTACTCTTTTTTATTTAAATACTTTAGTCCTTTTGGCCATGAACTATCTTTAATGGGTCTAAGAATTTTTAATAGTTTCTGATGAAATACAACACACATAAAGTATATAAATGACCTGTAAACAAATACGTTTAATAAACAGGTGAGCAATATCCATGCAACCAGCTTGCAGGTTAAAAGCGGGGTGGGGGAACGACACTGTCAACATTCCTGAAGTGCTCCATGGGCTCTTCCCTTGTTCTAGTACCTCCTCTTCTCTGCTCTCAAGATAACATCTCCTAACTTTTTAGGAAATCATCCTCTGATTTTTAAAACAGATTTACCATCTGTGTATAAATCCCTAAATAATTTTGTCTATTTTTCATCTTTATGGAAATCATACTGGACAAAACTTTTGTGTCATGCTCATTCTACATTCATCCTTAAATTTTAGGAGCCCTCCATGCTGTTGCATGCAGTCATAGTTCCTGCACTTTCATGACCAGTTTTTCATTCTAGGATTACATTATGAATTTGTCTATATTAGTGTTAACAGATACTTGAGTTGTTTCTACTTTTTCTAATGTTTATTTATTTTTGAGAGAGACAGAGACAGAATGCGAGTGGGTTAGGGGCAGAGAGACAGGGAGACACAGAAGCAGAAGCAGGCTCCAGGCTCTGAGGTGTCAGCACAGAGCCCGACGCGGGGCTCAAACTCACAAGGTGTGAGATCATAACCCGAGCCGAAGTCGGACGCTCAACCCACTGAGCCACCCAGGCGCCCCTCTACTTTTTCTAATAGAAGCAGATGCTGCTGTGACTCCTGATGCACATACATTCACTTTTAGTAAACAATTCCAAAGTACTTTCAAAAGTGGTTGCACCCATTTACACCCCCACCAGCAGTGCAGGAGATCTCCTGTTCCTAGGAGTCATCAGACTTTTTACCAATCTGATGAGTATATAAATGACATCTGATAGTTTTAATTGATATTCCCCTGATAATTAATGAGGTTGAACATCTCTCTATGTTTATTAGCTATTTGGATTAGTGAAGTGTCTGGATGTTGTCTATTTTTCTTTGGTGTTGGCTTTTTCCTTAGTGATTAGTAGCAGCTCTCTATACACTCTGGTTATTAGTGCTTGTGTGTTATGTGTTGAAGGCAAATATTTCCTCTCTTAGGTGTCTTCTTGCCCTCTTACTGTGTACACTGGTTATCATTAATTTGTTTCGCAAATTTAAACAAAAGAGACTAAGGGAAGATTCAGACTATTTACTGTTTGTACTTTACAAACTACAAATATCATCAGGTAATAGGGAATTATTATACCTCCATCTGCTAATTATTTAATTACCTGATTTGTGACATCCCCCCAAAAAACTATCACCTTCAACTGGAAAAGCTTATAGTTTTGTTAAGGAGATACGCTGTATAGAGATGCAATCATAAGATCAATTAAAAAAAAATGTTTACCAATCAAGGGATAATATGGGGATGCAGACTATAATGCTATTAACATATTCTTGTTAAGAGTTACAATAATCAAAACTATATTTTAAACTGTGCTATCTTATCCCTTCCATGGCCTCCTCTACCCAAAAGAATTCCCAAGACTGTAGCTGACTGTAATTCAGAATCTAGGCATGCAGAAGGGATTTTCAGTAGGAGACAATCCAAGTAAAATTAACTTGAGTTCAACTCTTCATTACAGCCAGGGCAAAGAACCCCTCTACGGAACTCAGACTCATTCCTCTATCAGGGAAAAATTTTATCCAAATCATTCTTGTTCCAGAGTAACTTCAAATTCATAGCTGGAGCAATCCACAATGACTAGATTCATGCTACACCAAATTCCATCTAGAATACCAAGGCCTATACTGATATGGGACACAACATTACCAGAATAAAAATAAGCAAAGAAAAGGAATGTCTACACTTTGGTGCCTTGGGATTGTTCTTGAATCTTATCAGATAGAAAGCCATCTGATATTGGTATGATGGAGGTATAACACTGCCTAAGAAACCATCATATTACAAGGACACTCCCCACCAACAATAAAATTTAAAAAAAAAAAAAAAAGTTTATTCTGTAAGTTTTGAGAACAGGAAATAGCCAAAGGGAAGTTTTTATGGAGATTTTAACATAGGTCAACATGTTTAATGACTATTTTGTGGCTGCTCTGACAAACTATCAATTATAAGTTAAAAATAAAAGCAACCTTAACACAGTTGAGAGAAAAGTTTCCTGCAATACTCAAGTCAAGAAGCCTAATAGGTTATGACCTAGTGACACCACTTCCATGGATACACCTTAAAGAAACATGTGCAGAAGAGACATATATAGATACAAATTATGACATTAAGAGAAAAGCTTAAAAACACTAGTGTCCAGGGGAGCCTGTGTGGCTTAGTTGGTTGAGCATCTGACTTCAGCTCAGGTCACGATCTCATGGTTCATGGGTTCAAGGCCCACATAGGGCTCTGTGCTGACAGCTCAAAGCCCAGAGCCTGCTTCGGATTCTGTGTCTCCCTCTCTCTCTCTGCGCCCCTCCCTTGCTCACACCCTGTCTGTCTCTCTCTCTCTCAAAAATACACATTAAAAAATAAAGAAAACACTAGTGTCCATTAGGAGGGCTATATATAAACTGTTACGTGATGAAAAACTTTACAGCAGTTAAAAATATGTTTATATATATAGGGGCACTTGGGTGGCTCAATCAGTAAGCCTCTGACTTTGGCTCAGGTGATGATCTCAAGATCATGTATTGTGTGTGCTGACAGCTCAGAGCCTGGAACCTGCATCGGATTCTGTGTCTCCCTCTTTCTCTGCCCCTCCCCCGCTCGTGCTCTGTCTCTCTCTCAAAAATAAACAAACATTAAAAAAAATTTTTTTAATATGTTTATATAGAAGTCAATGTGGATCAAATTTTAAAATAAGAGTAAAAAAAGCAAATTGCAGAAATGTACATATTATACCATTTCTAAAATCCTATACAAAACAACTTAATAAGTTTTAAAATGCAGAAATGTTGGCTGTTATGACCGACCACAATGGTCACCAAGTTGGGAGAAGATAGAATTGTTCTCTACAATTTGCAGTGCAACACAATGGTCAAGAGCAGAGACCAGAGCTAGACTAGTTCATTTCCATCACCTACTGGGTGATGCCTCAGTGTTCTCATCTGTAAAATCCTTGCACCTAATTTCAAGGCTTGCTATGAGAATTAAATGAGTCATGTGTCAAAAGCTGAGCTGAGGGGCGCCTGGGTGGCTCAGTCAGTTAAGCGTCCGACTTCAGCTCAGGTCATGATCTCACAGTCTGTGGGTTCGAGCCCCGCATCGGGCTCTGTGCTGACAGCTCAGAGCCTGGACCCTGTTTCAGATTCTGTGTCTCCCTCTTTCTCTGACCCTCCCTGTTCATGCTCTCTCTCTCTCTGTCTCAAAAATAAATAAATGTTAAAAAAAAAAAAAAAAAGCTGAGCTGAGTGTCTGGCACACTGCTACAGAGTATATGCTCTCCAAAAACAGAGCAGAAGCACACACAATGCTCAAAAGAACATGTGTTCGTCTTGGGTGGTCTACCACCATGGCCATTTGTTGAAGCTTTCCTTTTTGGCACTTTTTAAATGGCCTTTTTTTTCAATTGCCCTTTCCAATGCTTTTTGGTTCTTACAGAATTTAATTTGGGCTTAATGACATCACCTTTTAGCCATTATACTTTTATCCCCTCACCCTATACATCTTCTATCTACTCATCTAAACACTAATTTATATGTAACTTAAGCATTTATAATTCTTAATGTATTAGTTCCTGAAAAGCTCAGGCATGAGCTAACTGCCAAAGAATCACAGGGGAATTTGCTAACCCCCTCAGTCTCCCCGCCCCCCCCCCCCCGCACCCCCGTTAAGATTCACAGGTCTGAGGATGGACCCAGAAATGCGCTTTTTCACAATGGACCCTGTCAGGTGATTCAGAGGCTGAGAAACGCTATTCTGGTGAAGGGATCCTCAGAAAAAAGGTGTTTGTTTTTTTTTTAACGTGAAGCTCTTGTCCCAGTTAAGAGTCCCTTGATTAACAAGATAGCTCCTTCCTCCGTAGTAACTGAGGTGAGCTGGGGTAGAAAAAAGGTTATCAATCACCATTTTAAAAAAAGACCATTTTCACTATTTCATTTTCACTCCTGGGTTGCCTATTACCTCTCAAAACTCACCTTATACCCCTCCAAAGAGGGTTTTCAGAGATTGTAAGAACACTTGCAAACTTTAAGAGTTCCAAACAAAAAACAAACCAACATTAAAAGACTAGGAATGTAGATCAGACTTAAGTAAATTAATAGATGAACATCTTATTTGTACTTAGGATTAGGAGTTTTACAGGCTCCAAAAAAACTATCAGTCCATTTTTTTCAATATGACTTCAGTAGTTCTTAGCAACACCTAATTCTAATCTCTATGAACCTGAAATAAAAACAGCAACCAGGGCCACCTGGGTGGTTCAGTGGGTTAAGCATCCAACTCTTGATTTCGGCTCAGGTCATGGTCTCACAGTTCATAGGACTGAAGCCCTTTGTCAAGCTCTGCGCTGACAGCATGGAACCTGCTTGGGATTCTCTCCCTCTCTCTGCCCCTCTCATGCTTGTACTTGCTCGCATTCTCTCTCTCAAAAATAAACAAACATTAAAAACAAAACAAAACAAAAAAAAAAACAACCATACTTCTTTCTCTAATGGTCTCCTCTGATTCTGAATTTCTCTGTTGTTTGGCTTTTCAAATTTTAATCAGAAAAGCTACCTCCCTCCTTTAAAGGTATATGGTAAAAGTTGAAAAAAAAGGGATGAAAGAAACACTTACTGAATCCTTCTTACGAGATCGCTCCTTCTTCATTTTTCCTCCTGCTGCTCTGATACTGACTCTATTCTCTCCTCCCAGGTAACCTCGGCAATTAGCTGACCCACAGAAACATTTCTGAGCTTCTTTTCTGTTCAAGGAACATAGGAAAGATGTCAGTTACGTGAAAGTACACCACATAAAAATGTCAACAACCTAACAATCACATACAAGAAAGAAATCAATTCAGCCTAAAAAACAATTATTTTAAAAGACTCCAACAAACCTAATACCATTTAATGGAAATGCCTGAAAACTGCTCTTAAAAAAATATTCTTTTTCTAATCCTCCTTTATTAGCTAGACAAAATTAGCCAAGAAGTTAATGAGTAATTTCTCCATTTTATGAGTACCTACTCATGTATAAAAATTAAGGATTTTTATACTTATATGTGCATAAAAAGATATATAAAGGTAGACATGTGTAAAATGTATAAAAATAAGAGATCGTATATATATTGAGCTAAGAACAAAACTGCTTAAATAGTTCAACATCTCTCATATGTAAATATTTAACTGGCACCAAGAACAACAAATATATTCTTACAAATAGATGTACACAGATACGAAATTCAATATGTACAGGATACTTAAAAGGAAACACATGATTATTAAAAGTTATCACCACTTAAGGATGAGACTCTAATAAGAAATATAGTAATAAGTAAATATAACTGTGGAGTTCAGGAAAAGTGGTAGAAACAACACAGGCCTAACTCTATAGGCCTGGGTACAAACCACCATGGCCATTTATTTATTCTGCGATCACAACTACCTGAGAAAAGCAAGAAGAACTATACCAAAAGGAAACTGATAGATTTAATTTATGATGGTAGCAATCAAAAGCATAAAAATAAATTATTCAATAGAGCAGGGAATCACAAACAGCACCTGATTTCCAGTTTTCCTTCCTTCAAATAGGACAGTGCAAAAGTAAGAGGGAGAAAGCATGGAGCTGTACACAGAACCTGGGTCTGCACTCATCTGCGGAATGCTAGGCCACTGCCTAGATGCATTAGTTCACGAGGTTACGCAACATGGTGATACCATTACTACTTCATTCATTAGCACGAAATAACCTCCAAAAGAAGAACTTCCTCTCATCAACTATTTGGTTTAACCTGAAGTAGAATTCACTTCGGGAAAGCAGGATAAGTGTTTGATTTTTTTTCCCCTTTTCTGACTTTTAAGCTACTTTATAAAAATCATGAATTGGTTCCCTTCTATTACGACTAATGCAGTTTTATTTTTAAAGTATCATTAAATCTCATGGTTTTTACATCATACGTTTCAAACCACTGCAGTTATTATCCTTTCAATGCTTAAGTGTTAATGAAAACTCTCCCACTGTTGTTGTTTTTTGTTAATGTTTACTTATTTTTGAGAGAGAAACAGCACGAGCAGGGAAGGGGAAGAGACAGAAGGGGACAGAGGATTCAAAGCAGGCTCAACGCTGACAGCAGGGAGCCCCCTGTGGGGCTCGAACTCACAAACCACAAGATCGTGACCTGAGCCAAAGTCAACCGACTGAGCCACCCAGGCACCCTTCTCCCACTGTTTTGAGAGCCTATTAAAGCTAGCTCCTGGGACCCTTTGACAAGAATCTCCTAATCTTTCATAACTGGTTTTCTGGTATGACAAAATAAACCAAAATCACCTTGTCTAATTCCTGTCTTAACCTGAAATCAGACACTTCTCCAAGGAACCCTGTTCCTTTTAGTGGGATTCTGTGAAACCACAATATAGATGCTAGGGGTATTCATTGTTATTGTATCAGTTATTATTTTGGTTCAAAAGAACTAGTAAATTATTTTTCATAGTACAATGTGGTACAGATGAGAAAAGATTAGTCATGAGTTGATAACTGACAGATAAATACACACTTATACACACACTGTAGACATTTCCAAAATTTAAAGGGTTTTCTAATTACTTAAGAAACATAAATATATAAATAAGACAGCATGAAATTCAGAAGAAAATTATGGAGTTCCTGTACAAATCCTTTAATGGCTGGAAATGTCACAGTAGGAAAAAACACAGAAAACAAAAAGTAAAGAACTGGTGGTACATATAACTTTTTTTTTTTTTTTAACCTTTATTCATTTTTGAGACAGAGCGTGAGTGGGGGAGGGGCAGAGAGAGAGGGAGACACAGAATCCGAAGCAGGCTCTAGGCTCTGAGCTGTCAGCACAGAGCCCGGTGTGGGGCTCAAACTCACAAACCACGAGATCATGACCTGAGGCGAAGTCAGATGCTTAACCAACTGAGCCACCCAGGCATCCCCATATAACTTCTTAGTAATTCATATCAAAGTTTTATGTCTCTGTATCTGAACAGTCCATTTCCCCACCAGAAGCAGCGAAACAGAATAAAAACAATACTCACCCATATCTTTGGAACTGATAATCAAATGTTAACTCCGAGCCTGAAGGAACTAGTTTGGTGGTAAAAAACCCGACCCTCAGTTGTCCGTTCACAGTCCACTGAGAAGTTGTTTTTAAAAGAAAAGAAATTTGTAACCGATTAATCTGTGTGTTTTTCTTTAAAGATCATTTGCCTTAATAATGCATGAGCCTCTTTTGACAATTAAGAAGACTTTACCAAATAGCAAATAGGAAACTTTTTTCTTGAAGTAAACTACCATATTTAAGTGTTAATCTTATTTAATAAACTACCAGGTTGAGTATCACCTATAATTTGTCTCTAATAAAAGTAACTGCTACTTATACCTGTCTTAATACACATTTCCACACAGTAAATATTCACTTGTACTAAAAATAAGCAGATAGGGAATGCTTGGTGTCATTGACTGTTACTGGCAAATTCATATTATTATGTTAAAAGTAACTATATTCCAAGATAAGGTGAGGCATGGAACCAGGGAAAGAATGATGCCAAATGTTTAATTTCATAAAGCAATGGTCCTGTGACTGAGTATAGGGAAAGGGAAGGAAAGCATGACAACAACTGCATAAAACTCAAGAATTAAAATGGGAGTAAATACACAGGAGTTAGAACTTGTGGTTCCAGAACATGTTAAGACGTAACTCGACTGCAGAGCTCCTGTTCGATCTTTTGAGCACATTACTGATGAAAACCCCCAGATTTAAAGAGATGAAGGGACACAGTACAAGTGGAAATCTCACAGGTAGACACATGGCCACCAGATGCAGACAAAACTAGAACAGAACTTACATAAAATGATCATGGAGTGTGTTCTCCTATTCGTTATATGGCTTGGCTCCCAGAAGAGCCATATCTAAGATCTATTAGTATACAGGTCAAAAGGACAAAAAAAAATATCCAGGAGTTGAAGGCACTATTTATTTATTTATTTATTTATTTATTAACGTTTACTTATTTTTTGAGACAGAGAGAGACAAGAGCATGAACAGGGGAGGGTCAGAGAGAGAGGGAGACACAGAATCTGAAACAGGCTCCGGGCTCTGAGCTGTCAGCACAGAGCCCGACGCGGGGCTCGAACTCACAGACCACGAGATCATGACCTGAGCCGAAATCGGACGCTTAACCGACTGAGTCACCCAGGCGCCCCGAAAGCACTATTTTTTTTTTTTAATTTTTTTTAATGTTTATTTATGGGACAGGGAGAGACAGAGCATGAACGGGGGAGGGTCAGAGAGAGAGGGAGACACAGAATCGGAAACAGGCCCCAGGCTCTGAGCTGTCAGCACAGAGCCCGATGCGGAGCTTGAACTCATGGACTGCGAGATCATGACCTGAGCCGAAGTCGGACACTTAACCGACTGAGCCACCCAGGCGCCCCTGAAAGCACTATTTTAATATGAGAGGAAACCATTGATACTACTTTTCTAGGGTGTGGGTCCATAGCCTTCTTAGTCTAAGAAAGAACCAATGTTCTAACGTTTGTGTGTGTGTGTGTATTTTTTTTTAAATCTAAGATCAAAACACAAATTAGAGAGAGTACTAAAATTATCTCAAAATGTTTTACCAAATTCAATAAATGAATGTATCAAGCATCAACTATGTGCCAGGCACAGGGACAAAGAGAGAGCCATGACCCAGAGTCTGGCCTTGTTGAGGAGAAGCAGTGTCACTCCATGTACATGATACACGATCTCTCTTATCTGTGGCCATTCAGCCCCCCTTACATTATTAAAGCAGCCAAATTTGGCACCTGGATTAAGAGCTGATAAAAATCTGAATAGAATAGTACACACTGGACTTCATCAGAATTCAATTTTAGTTTTGTATTTTGGCACCTTTGAAATAATAGTTAAAACTTATGGGCAAAGAGAGGTGACAATTAAATGCAATGGGAGTTCCTGGACTGGATGCCAGTCCAGAAAAATGACAGATGGCAAAATATGAATAAAGACTTTAGATTAGTTAATAGTTAACAGTACTTCCTGGATTGGATAACTGTATAATGGCTATTTACAATGTGAACCTTTGAGGAAGCTAGGTGAAGGATGATATATGGAACTCTGTACTCTTTCTGCACTATTATTTTATAAATCCGAACTTAATTCAAAATAAGATTTTTAACAATAGGAAAAAAACAATTAAAATGATTTAAAAATAAAATCCATGGGAAGCCTTGATATGGAATCTAAAATTAATACAACATCAATCTTGAACAAAGATCCAAACTTCTAAATCTACCTCAACTTACTTTTTGAGTCTCACAGTTTGGTTCACAGCTGTGATTCATGAAACGAGAGCAGTTTCCTTTCTGAGTGGCATCTATTATCTAGGGAAAAGGATCATTTAAGAGATAAAAATGAGACCTAAAATATACATATATTTTGCAAAGGAAAGGCATCAGGCAAATGTAAGATCTGCATGCCCAACCCCGCCTCCTCTTTCACATACAGACACATCCAAGTGACAAATATCTAACTACTTCCTCTGGGACATCTGCTAACTATAAACATCTTACAGGCAAAACGATCTCCATATCTATCAATGTCTCTTCCATTTACTTTTAGCTACTTCTAACATCCTCTTATATTCAAATCTCACTCCATGTGTATAAAACTCCATTTTAAAGTGCATGTTACACCACAGTGCAGGATCTCTCAAACTTGAATGTGTATCTGAATTCCCTGGAGAGCATGTTAAAACTCCTGCTGGACCCACCACCAGAGTTATTAGATTCAGCAAGTCTGGGGTAGGATCTAGAAATAGGTTTTCCAGGACTGAATGTAGAGACATATATAAGAATCTAGCTAAAATTTATCACACAAGACATTAAAGAGATTTGTAAAAATGTAAAACAGTTGCACTCCTCACTAAAACAAAAATATTTTGAAAATTATTTTCATAAAAACATGTTGCTTATGTCAACATATAATTGACTTGTTACTTTAAAGTGATTTAACAAATATTTTTCAATTTTTCAGCTTTAATTTTTATGTAAGTATTGACAAATATAACCCACATTAAAAAATCTCTTCTAGGGGTATCAGTAATTTTTAAGAGTTGTAATATGAAGCTCATAGGTTTACATTTACATGTATATGTAAACATCTCCCTCTCCCTTTTTGTAAACAAAAACATCTCCCTCTCTCCTTTTTGTAAAGAAAAGCTATATATATATACTATTCTGTCCCTCTTTTTTGTCACTTAATATATTTTCAAGATCAGTCTGTATCAATGACCCTTCCAAACTCAACAATTTCCAGATCTGTTTCAAAGCAAATACATTCGTCCGCTCACCTCATCATTCTTCAGGGCCATGAAATAGTAGTGGATGTTTTTGTTTCGTGCATACTCCTTTACCCGGGCTTTAAACTCTTTATGATCAAGTACCTCTCCACAATATTCCAGGACAAAGGTGTTCCTGGCAAAACAAAAGGGAAACAATAGCACTTCCTGCCTAGGAGCTGTATGGAAAACACATACATCTATGCAAAAAAATAGATTTAAGGAAATATTGAAAAGAATAAATATGGTCTTATACAAGATATAATTAAAATATACGTAAAGTACCTAACATCTAACTGAGGTTTTCTCCTTCCTAATACTTTTTAAAAAATGTTGATTCTAAGATGCTTTTACATTTATACATACTATCAAAACGTGTATCCTTGCTCTAACTAGATATTAAAACAAACACTCAAATCTGGTTTATAATGCCATGAAAACAGTGATTCACAGCTGAGAAACAGCTCTGAAGAAATCAGGAGGCACTGAAATATTAGAGGCTTTATGTTCTAAGAAAAAAGAAGATAATTTAAATACAGCAGCCATGGGGCGCCTGGGTGGCTCAGTCGGTTAAGCGTCCGACTTCAGCTCAGGTCACGATCTCGCGGTCCGTGGGTTCGAGCCCCGCATCGGGCTCTGGGCTGATGGCTCAGAGCCTGGAGCCTGCTTCCGATTCTGTGTCTCCCTCTCTCTCTGCCCCTCCCCCGTTCATACTCTGTCTCTATCTCAAAAATAAATAAACGTTAAAATAAATACATACATACATACATACAAACAGCGGCCCTTCTACTGCCTTTATTCAAAGACCTCTAATGATGTCAAAAGTCAAGCAGATCTTTTCTCCTGAGGCACGTGGATGGCTCAGTTGGTTAAGCATCCAACTCTTGATTTCAGCCCAAGTCACGATCTCACAGGTTCGTGAGTTCAAGCCCAACATCAGGGTCCACACTGGCAGTGCAGAGCCTGCTTGGGATTCTGTTCTCTCCCCTTCTCTCTGCTCTTTCTCGCTCTTAAATAAACTTAAAAAAATTTATAAACCCATCTTTTCTCTGACTGCCTTCTCTGTGAGTTTTTTCTAGCATTTATCAGTAATTATGATTAATCTCTCTCCTTGGCTTCTTTCAAGTTCCTTCCACCCCTGACCAGTCTTTCCTCAGTTATTTAGTATCTTCAGTAGAGAAGAAACAGGTATAATATACAGAGAGAATGTCATGATATTTAACACTAACTGGCAGATTTGTTCCAAAGACCTCCTCATCCTATGTATATCGGACAATGTCCCTGTTCAATGGGCATGAATACTCTCTTCGTGAACATCTACACAGTTTCGAACTAAAAATTTATGAAACCAGCACTACTATGCTAATGAGCATATGGAAATTAAGGAGTAGGAAAATATGGGAAACCTGAAAATATCCAGTCTAGGGTATTTTACCAAAGGAGGGTTCTTCGTGAGGAGCTTAAGAAAGCTTTAAGAAACAGTTTTATTTTCTTCCTTTACTCCTTTTACATATTTAAAACTTTTTCAATCATAAACACATGTAATCTGTATATATTTAAAGAAAAAGGTACTCATCTTTCATGATACTTAAATATGCTTTCCATAAAAAACTTACTGTTTAAAGTAAACACTAAATATGGGAGAAAATAAAGTGAACCTTTTATGGCATTATGTACAAAAAAGTTACAGGAATTAGGTAGAAAGCAACATTTACTCATTCAATAAATGTTTATTGTTTTTAATCCCTACCTCAATCATCTCAGATACTCTCTTCCCCTCTTACTCCAAGATTTATCTATTTAATTATTATTATTTTTTAATTTTAGAGAGAGAGAAAAAGAGAGCACAAGGAGGGGAGAGGAAGAGAAGGAGAGAGAGACTCCCAACCAGGCTCCACACTCAGTATAGAGCCCAATACAGGGCTCAATCCCACGACGCTGGGATCATGACCTGAGCCAAAATCAAGAGTCAGACAATCGACTAAGCCACCCAGGCACCCCCTCTCCAACTCAGTTTTATATAAACTAACTAATCAATTCTGTCCCAAATCCTTACAGTTTCATAGTGATTCTGGGGGTCTACAGCAAACACTGGTAACTGCTTGGAATTAAACGAAAAGTAACTGTCATACAAAGAAGGACCTATCTGGTCCAAATGTCACAAATGACAAAATGCTCTTCATATACAGAGACAGAGGAGTTTTTTTGTTTTCTTTTTTTAATTTCCTAAAAGAAATGGAAAAAAAAAATTTTTTTAACTAGTTACCAGGTGGTCATTCTACACAATAAACATTATTAACCTTCAGTATAATAGACACGTTATTTTCCTTCCTACAAAGTAGCTAACCAACTTCAACAACACAAAAAGGAAATGAAAGATGATTACAACATAACTTACGAAGGAAGGT
Source organism: Neofelis nebulosa (assembly GCF_028018385.1). NCBI lineage: Eukaryota > Metazoa > Chordata > Mammalia > Carnivora > Felidae > Neofelis > Neofelis nebulosa. Next base: position 153,548,039 of record NC_080785.1, on the reverse strand, counting down.
CTTTTGCAGCTCTCAAGCCCCAGCCTTTCTTTTCTGTGAGTATGACTTCCACATCTGCATGCTGTTTTCTCTGAAACCGTCTATTGGAACAATAATCCCCATTCGGACACCGAGAAGAACTGAAATGAGAAACAGAGAAAATCAATTCTTCAAAGAAGAATCTCTAATGACAAATAGGATGTGGATTAAAAAAAAAAAAAAGAGATACCACAGAGCCTGCCCATGTGCAGAAATAGGAAACAAGGCCCACCTGAGGAAAGGAGAATAAAACAGTTGAGGATGACTGACAAGAAAGGTGGATTGCTGGAAGATGGAAAGGCAGGTTGTTGATACACGATGAAGAGCTCTGCATACCAGGCTAAATTTGAACCTAATCCTGACAACTACTAGAAGTTTAAGTGTGAGAAACATGAGAAGAAAGATATCCTATACTTCCTATCTCTTTAGCAAGGCTGGCAGGAAAGTCAGAAGAACGCAGAGACCAGAGCTACACTGTCAACTTAGGAGAATAGGGCTAAGTCTCACATCTCCTCTTCTTACATGCGTAATGTCATCTCTACTTTCTTTTTTTTTTTTTTTTTTTAATCTAAATATTTTTATTTTTTTTAATTTTTTTTTCAACGTTTTTTATTTATTTTTGGGACAGAGAGAGAGACAGAGCATGAACGGGGGAGGGGCAGAGAGAGAGAGGGAGACACAGAATCGGAAGCAGGCTCCAGGCTCTGAGCCATCAGCCCAGAGCCTGACGCGGGGCTCGAACTCACGGACCGCGAGATCGTGACCTGGCTGAAGTCGGACGCTCAACCGACTGCGCCACCCAGGCGCCCCATGTCATCTCTACTTTCAATTTAGATAAAGGAATTGCCAAAAACGCTTTCTCTTTAATTTTCTGAGGTATAGGTTTTGTTCTCATAATACTTGAACATGAGCAAAACCAAAATCTGGGCCTTGAAAGAAAACAGTTCAGCGACCCCTGGCGCCCCGGATGGGGAAGGAGGCGGGTGGCCGCCCTTCCCAGCCGCGCAGCCTTAGGAACTGCGGGCAGGAACTTGGCCGTACTGTCCTGCCTCAGAGAACAAACTCATCTGTTGCAGGCCTAGCCTGGGTTGCTGCCTTTGAAAGCAAGGGAAGGTCGGTGCAGTATCAGCCACCACCCAGCATGGGATTTCCAGAGAGGTCTTATTTCAGAACTTTGTAAGGAACAAGAACCACGTGGACTTCTGCGAGGGAGACTGAGCTGGCCTGAGTTTGAGGGAGAGGATAATGGGGACCCAGCCTGTAGCTGACACTAAGCAGGCCAGTGGCAGGTCTTGTACGAGCGATAGCCATTTCCCGATAACTAGGTGGACTGGCGTTTCCTGGAAGAGCTCCGGAAAAACATCTACACCCGGAAATACCAATACTGGGCTGTGGTCTTCGAGTCGAGCGTGGTGATACAGCAGTGTGCAGTGTCTGTGTGTTTGTGCTCATCTGGTGGTATATGGATGAGGGCCTTCTGGCCCCCCAATGGCTCTCCGGGACTGGCCTGGCTTCTTCACTGATTGGCTATGTTTTGTTTGATCTCATTGACAGAGGTGAAGGATGGAAGAAGAGGGGGCGGACCCGGTGGGCTGACTTGAAGAGTGCCCTGGTTTTCATTACTTTCACCTACGGTTCTTCCCCAGTGCTGAAGACCCTGACGGAGTCTGTCAGCACTGACACCATCTATGCCATGTCAGTCTTCATGCTTTTAGGTCGCCTCATTTTCTTTGACTATGGTGCCAATGCTGCCATTGTATCCAGCACACTGTCCTTGAACATGGCCATCTTTGCTTCTGTCTGCCTTGCCTCATGCCTGCCCCGTTCCCTGCATGCCTTCATCATGGTGACTTCTGCCATCCAGATTTTTGCCCCGTGGCCCATGTTGCAGAAGAAACTGAAGGCATGTACTCCCCGTAGCTACATGGGTGTCACACTGCTTTTTGCATTTTCAGCCTTGGGAGGCCTGCTGTCCATTAGTGCTGTGGAAGCCATCCTCTTTGCCCTTCTGCCGGTTTCCATCTCTTGTCTCTGCCCTTTCTACCTCATTCGCCTGCAGCTTTTTAAAGAAACATTCATGGGCCTTGGGATGAGGCTGAAATCAAAGAAGACTTGTCCAGGTTTCTCAGCTAAGTTAGGGACTTCCATTCGGTCTTAAGGGAAGCTGATAGACTAGCCTCCCGACTCATACAACATTCGAAGGCAGAATCCCATTCTGGAAGCAACATACTATTGTGGGTGGGGGAACAGAGATCAAAAGAAAAAGCTAACCAAGAGCGTGAGTGGTGAAGGTGCTTTTTCTTTCTGTTATTTTGTGGATGAAAAAGCTTTCTGGGACCCTCTTGAATTATTGCCTCATTACTGCTGTAACAAATGAAGTGATGTGGATTCTATTAAAAAAAAAAAAAAAAAAAAAAAAACACATCCAAAAAAGAAAAAGAAAGAAAACCATTCATCAACACTGAAAACAAGGTATCTACACTATAAATCACCTTAATATTCTTTCCATGTTAAAAAATAAGGATACTGGGGCACCTGGATGGCTCAGTTGGTTAAGCGCCCAACTCCTGGGTTGGACTCAGATCATGATCTCACGGTTTGTGGGATTGAGCCCTGTGTCAGGCTCTACACACTGACGGCTCAGAGCCTGTTTGGGATTCTCTCTTTCCCTCTCTCTGCCCCTCCCCCGACTCGCATGCTCGCTCCCTCTCTCTCTCTCAAAACAAATAAACATTAAAAAAAATGTTAAGGAAACAAATTTTTCATAAAATTGGTAAAAAATTTTAATCACACATTTTTCGATGTAAAGATGTTTACTGTTTATAAGAAAAATGCAAAAGCAGGGGCGCCTGGGTGGCTCAGTCAGCTAAGTGTCCAACTTTGGCTCAGGTCATGATCTCACATTCATGAGTTCAAACCCTGCATCAGCCTCTGTGCTGACAGCTCAGAGCCTGGAACCTGCTCCAGATTCTGTGTCTCCCTCTCTCTCTGCCCCTCTCCTGTTCGTTCTCTCTCTCTCTCTCTCTCTCAAAAATAAACATTCAAAAAATTTTTTTAAAAAAAAGAAAGAAAAATACAGAAGCAAATATCTACCTTTGAAAATTAATAATTATGAGTTAACTATAAATAGACTATATAAAGCAGCCAAGGGAAAGATTTAGCTAAGTCTGCACGTGTAGCACTGAACAGGTCTCCAGAATTTATTTAATTAAGAGTGTATGAGAGTGTGTGAGAGTGTGTGAGAACATGTGTGTTTGGGCCAAGGTGAGGGAATAAAACTCAAAAAAGTACATATAGAAAGATTTCATTTCTATACATAAAATGAGGAAATATTTTGGTATAGGCATAAAAATTATCTGAAAAGACTACAAACAGAGGGACTGAGGTTTGGAAGTGGAAGACATTTTACTTTATACCCTTTTGAAATGCTAGGGTTTTATCTTATTTGATAGTAAAGGCTAAAAAATACCAACATTTGCCTCTCAGGACAAACACAAGAAACAAAAGGTTAAGGGCTACTTTACGGAGCACTTAAAATGTATACTATAATGAATAATGCAAGGGAAATTTGTCTCCTTATAAAGGCTATTATACATAGGAGATTTTATTGCTTATAAATAATACTAGGTAAAAGAAGAAAGGTTAAATTTTATTCATTACTAATTCTTAATATTTTGGGACATTTAACAGAATGAGCAAAATCAGAGCATTTCAATTTACTTACCATTCAATCATGAGGAGACGATTAAGACAATCTTCCCCACATGCTATTTCACCTTGCGCTCTTTCATCTTTAGAAAGAGGTGCACACTCACACTGCATTCGCTTAATATCCCGATGTGATTTATTCTTCTTTCTATTAGATAAAATTTTATAAGAATTGGTTTAAGAAATCTCCTGGTAATGATACAATGTACACAATCAAATATGTGCTAAATCTCATTAGTTTCACATTTAATGATTCTGGTTAAGTTAAACACTCAAAAGGAAGAAAACATCTAATCACTAGCAATTGTGAAACTGAAAACACTAATTATGTTACACAAACAAGAGGCAACGTGAGCCCTGGCAAGTGGGAAGACAAGAGTTCAAGTCTATCATTTTGGACTGAGCCCTCATTTCTTAGTCCAAGTCAATTAAACCTCAAATTCTGAGCAATTTCGGGGTGCCTGGGTGGCGCAGTCGGTTAAGCGTCCGACTTCAGCCAGGTCACGATCTCGCGGTCCGTGAGTTCGAGCCCCGCGTCAGGCTCTGGGCTGATGGCTCGGAGCCTGGAGCCTGTTTCCGATTCTGTGTCTCCCTCTCTCTCTGCCCCTCCCCTGTTCATGCTCTGTCTCTCTCTGTCCCAAAAATAAATAAAAAATGTTGAAAAAAAAAAATTAAAAAAAAAAAAAAATTCTGAGCAATTTCAAGGGTCAACTGTCCTACTGGGCTCAGGAAAAATAAAACACAGGAAAACTCATGAGGATCAGAAAGTAACACAGATGATGAAAGTGAAGTTTAAGAATGAGCCCTCCTGGGGGTACCTGGGTGGCTCAGTCAGTTAAGCATCCAACTCTTTTTTTTTTTTTTTTTTAACATTTTATTTATTTTTGAGACAGAGAGAGAGACAGCATGAATAGGGGAGGGTCAGAGAAAGAGGGAGACACAGAATCTGAAACAGGCTCCAGGCTCTGAGCTGTCAGCACAGAGCCTGATGCGGGGCTCGAACCCACGGACCACGAGATCATGACCTGAGCCGAAGTCGGACACTTAACCGACTGAGCCACCCAGGCGCCCCTTAAGCGTCCAACTCTTGATTTTGACTCAGGTTATGATCTCACAGTCATGAGACTGAGCCCCGCTCAACACAGAGCCTGCTTGGGATTCTCTCTCTCTCTCCCTCTCTCTCTGCCCCTCCCCCACTCTCTCTCTCTCTCAAAGTAAACAAACAAAACATATAAGAATTAGTCCTCCTGGATGGACAAATAATGGTTGAGACACAGCAAAGAAAGAAAGGCAGAGGAAGCAACGAAGTTGCTAAAAAAATAAATTTAAAAATAGGTAATTTTTAATTAAGAGTTTAACTCAATCTTTCAGAGAGAATCTTTCAGTAACATTGTATTTCTAAAAATCTTGTTTAAAAGAAAACTGAATGATTAAGAAAAGAATGAAGTATAATTTACAGAACTGTATTACAGAATAATCAGGTATTACAGAATAATCAGAGGACTAAATTTTCCCAACAGACTAACTGATTTGGGAGTAAAAGGGGAAACTGTTCAAAATGGGTTAGGTTCATAAATACCTATGCCAGAGTTTGCAAAGAAAAAGTGAAAATGTGATTATTTCCTGGCCTTTGTGTTGAACTTTCTTTTGTTAAAAAAAAAAAAAATCAGAAATGAAGAAGATCTCCTTAAGATTAGGGCAGTCTGACTTACTCTCCAACTATCAGACAGTGAAGAGCACCGCTGTTCTATGTGGCTGTCTTAATCTCCTAACTAATCTGCTTTCATCTTCAACATATGTTCAATGTTTATAAAGTACCCGAAGAGTGTCTTGATGGTTTCAACTACCTATGAGTAAAAAAAGAATGACTCAGCTGGTTCAAGATATAATTCATTAATGAGTATATGAATATTCTCAGCCTGAAGAAATCAGGACTGAACACAAACAAAATATCTGTTTACAAGTACTTTAAGAACTGTAATTTTGAAGAATCAGCAGTAGCTTTATTTTGTATTGCTCCATAAGGTCAGATAAGGACTCATGGCCACAGATTCAGGTAACTCTATTTTCATTAGACCTAAGAAAAATTTTTTTCACCATCTTCAATACTATTTTTCAATAATTAGTTTTCTTGGTGGCTCCAAAAGGCCCAGCATACAACAACAGGCCCTTTAAAAATGTTCCCACTCTAAAAAGCCTCTCTAATGTTTCTACCAACTAGATCTTTTTTTTTTTTTAATGTTTATTTTTATTTTTGAGAGAGACAGAGAGACAAAGCACAAGCGGAGGAAGGCAGAGACACAGGGAGACACAGAATCTGAAGCTGGCTCCAGGTTCTGAGCTTTCAGCACTGACCCCAATGTGGGGCTCAAACTCACAAACTGTGAGATCATGACCTGAGCTGAAGTCGGACGCTTAGCCGCTGAACCACCCAGGTGCCCCCTCCACCAAACCAGATCTATAATGCACATATGCAGGTGGTAGATTTATCTGGATCTCAGTGCTGAGTAAATCCCAGAGGGTTGGGTTGATTAGTTTTACTTCTATTCTTTTACAAAGACCCTGGAAGCTGCATCAATGTACTCACACAATTCCTAAAAACTACTACTTAAAAGATTCAATATTTTAAATTTAAACCTAATTTACTAGATATAAGAGGCTCTCTATATCATAAAAAGGTTTTTGTTAAAATATGAAAAACTTCTCATGAGACCTAACTTTACCTTAACCAGTGAAAAAATTTCGTTAAACAAAAAAATTTTTAACACTTAAAGGGATGATGGTTAAGCAGATTTTCAGATAGAGGAGAAATTTCCAAAAGGAAAATGGATGTAAGACAGATTTTTTTCAAAAAGGCATATTTCACATATATTCATACTGGAAAAATGAAGAAACTGTCGAGGAAGGGTGAAAGAAAGCAGACTGAGCAGCTCTGCTTTGAAGGAGTCTGTCTTCCATTACTCCTATTCTCATTATCCCCTTGTTTCAGGTTAGGGGTCTGTAGGAAACCACTATATCATTTATTTCTAAAATACTGGTTATGCTATTGCCAAATGTAATCAATTAGCAACAGACTAAAAAATAATGAACAGAAAATGATGTTCTAATGTGGTTCCCACTTTATAAAGCATCCTTCAAAGATACTTCATTATGAACATTTTTCAAAAGGAAAAAAATCCAGCACAACTACTTTTTTCTTAAGAGCAGACTGTTTTGCTGGGACTTTATTTTGTGTTTCATCAGTTTCACATGTAAAAGGAACTTAAAAATAGGGCTGGCCTAAATCATACTTTCAGAACCAAAAAGATAATGAGACCAAAAAAAAAAAAAAAAAAATTTTTTTTTTTTTTTTTTAAAGACATCCCCTTCCTGCGGGGGGGGGGGGGGGGGTGGAGGAAGGGATACTGAGGGAAGGATTCTGCCATCAAATTTAAATAGGTAAATAGGCTTTTTAGACTTTTTAACTTATATCCTATTATGCAACTGTATTTCATACAATTGACCTCAATATGTTCTGAACTGTTGAAAGCTAACTTTTTCAACAAAAAGACGTTAAAATTTGTTGGACAAGCATTAATTAAGCTTACCTTTCTGTTAAATAAACATTTTCTTCAATCAGATCAAAGTAACAGGGCATCTTCCCTTGCTTGGCACATTCTTTCCATCGCTGTGGGTCCCTGAAATCCTCCATGACACAGGAAGGCCCAACCAGTGCTGAGCCTGGGGGCACTGCCGTTTCTCCCTGCTCTACTGCCACTCGAACTTTCTTTCTGTCCTGAAGTTCACCATCGCTTTCAGAATCACTCTCCAATTCCGGTCTCCTTTTTTTAGGAGGCCCTCTATCTTTCATATCATTTTTTTCTAAGTTTTTTGAAAGATCTTTCTTTTCATTCACAGCTAAAGAGTCCTTAATGGAATTGCTGCTTATTTCAGGTGCCTGCACGGACCCCTTGTCCTTCTGAAGGGATAGAAAAAATTTACTGGACTGGCTTGAAAAGTGAGACCCTGCACATTGATCCCAATTGTCCTCCTCTTCACGGTCATCTGTTAAGGAATCTGGTACCTGCCCTTGAATTCGATCATACACAACCCCTGTTCCGGGAGGTCTACCTGCTGATCTTGGATCCCAGTAGCCATTACCTTGCCAGTAATTACGTGTCCCACCATAATGTTCTGCACTTTGCTGATACTTGTGTCCACCACAGGCTCCATAGCTGCTGTCAGGTTGCTGATATGTGGTCGTAGGCTTTTCTTGTTGAGAGAATTCCCACCCTAGGTTCCTGAGCTCTTCTGATGAGCGGAAGCCATCCACTCGGGAGATGTCACAAGAGGAAGAAAAACTCAACTCTGTTTTTCCCAGTCTACTATCTGGCCTGTTAGGGAAAATGGTTTGTTGCCGAGACTTATTCGGGACGTCTTCAAAATCGTCAGAAGAATAAACTGGAAGCTCTTCTTGTTGCCTAGAGGCTATTTTGGCTTTTGCTGTTTCCTCAGAATTTGGATGACCTAGAAAGTCAGATTTCACATCTGTATGACTTGTACTATCAACCCCGTCACTCTGAGGATGAACAATTTCAGACAGGTGGTTATCTATCTGTTTTCTGCTGGGGTGTGTAAAAGAAATTTCCGGATTCTTCTCTGTTCCTTTATGATGGAAGAACTTCTCAGTCTGAGAACAGGGTTTACTTGCTACACTGTCAAATTTTTCCTCATATGAATGTCTCCTCGACTCCAATCTCTCATCTTCCCAGTGGTCAGAATAGTGTCTGTAACTTTGACTACTCCGAGAAGAACATGGACTGGTTTCTTCCGTGGGCAAAGTAGAATTCTTTGGGACTACCACAACAGACTGAAGACGGTTTCTTGGAAAACTGCTATCATCAGAATCTGTATCTTCAGAGTCACTTTCATCACTTGAGCTTTCAGAAGAACCAGAATAATCTTCATGGACAGTGGATACGATCTCTGAGGTGTGACCACTACTGTCACATTTTAAGGTGTATGCTATGCCATCACTGTCCTCCATGGTTAAATTCAAGTCACAAGAAGAAAATACAACTTCTGAGTCATCAGAAGTATGAGCATGTCCTCTCCCTCCTTCTTCATCTAAAGACATTTCTGACCTTCCTCTTCTCTCAAGCACTATGGAATTCCCTTCTTCTTGAGCCTCTTGCACACATTTCCCAGAGAGCCCATTATTATGCCTGTTTTCCCAAGAGGCAAATCCCCTTCCTGAATCAGGAAGGCCGCTACCTACTTCTATGATGGTTTCTTTCTCTGCATGCTTTACAAACTCTGTGCTTTTACTCTTCAGCACAGCATCCAAAACTGGAGATGCATTCTCTCCACATTGTAAGAGAGTTAAACTGTCCACTTTTACTCCTGGTGGCAGACTCTGAAGAGATGAAACAACGCCTGAACTCTCTATCGGTTGATATATGTCATCAAAATGATTAACAGAAGCTGAACTGGTGCTACCAACGCTCTGCTTATATTCTTCACGTGCAAATTTTGAGTGATCTGTCAGATTTCTATTATCGCATATAACTGTTTTTGATTTCAAATGCACATTCATAAAGCTATTTGAAGAAATCTTCATAACCGAAGGCTCAATCTTTTCAGCTTCAGAATGACGCAAAGAAGGGTTGTTGTCATTTGAAGTACAGTATAGATCTGAATCTTTGGTTTTACAACGAGAAACTGTCATATCAACTGGTTCTTTAATTACAGTTTTGGAATAATCTATAGTCGTAACTGGCAAAGACATGTGTTTATCTTGGTGTGGCGACACTGTAGGTTCTGTTTCTCTAAATGGGCTTCCTGACTTACTACGCAGCATGCACGTATTGTCTGAGTCTTTCTCTTTACATCTATTAATATTCTGAAATCCATTTGATGAAAGCATGCATGCTTTGACCAAAGGGGATACCTCTGATCCGGTCACACTATCATCAGAAGACATCAAAACAGTGTCAGTTTTAGAAGTGCAAAATGTCGCCAAATCAGATTCTGCCCCAGGAGATCCATTTATATTTAATTCTATGGGACAATAACTTCTTAACTGATCATTCTTCACTTTAGATAAAGAGTCTAATTCCTTAATATTATCATGGCTATCATGTCCTATAAGTTCAGATTTAAAAATAAGGGATTCATCTAGCTTTTTAAAAGTAGGCGAATCATTTAATCGATTTGATGGTGATGGAGACCCAGTCTTTTCTCTTTCAGGAATTTTACTAATCATTCTTAATTCACTACCTTTTGAACAAGGAGCCTGTAAATTAAAAGAATGAGATGATCTGATTTCCTCATTTAATTCTGTACAACAGAAAGAATTCTTAAATTTATCGGACTTGGATACAGACTTTGAAAGGGCAGATTTGTAACGGGAAGCACTGTTATCATGCTTGGAATAGGATGAGCCCCGTCGGAATCCCAGTTCATTAGGGGGAGAACAACATCTTTTCGTTGCTTCATTTTCTGAAGTCCTTTTGGATTCTCTTTCTACTTTTGAAGAATACTTTCCTCTTTTCTCCATCTCTAAGTAAGAGGACTCAGTTTTGCAGTCCCGATCAGATTTAGAATAGGATGACGATGTCCTTAGGTCTCTGTAAGAGAAGGAATGGGATGAGGTGCGCCTTGAGTAGGTCTTCTTATACTCCTCTTCTGAGTCAGAACTCTCCCGAGCTCTGTTATCTGTATATGGCCGAGAATAGCGAGCCCTCTCTCGGTAAGGGGAACTCCGATGGTAGCGTCGATCAGAGTCATAATAATGGGATCGTTCCGACCGGGAATAGGATAAACTAGTTCTAGAGCCTCTGTCAGATCTTGAGCGAGATCTGCTCCGCCTTCGCTCTCTCTCTGATCTACAACGAGAAGATATATACCGAGTATCTCTTTCAAGTTTTGAGTAGCTAAAATATTTATCATCTCTCTCTGTTTTAGATCGTGAAGATTTCCCTAAATCCTCACTTTTTAAAGGTGCTAAGCTCTTTTTTGAATCTCTTTCCTTTTCAATGCTTGCTGAAAATTTTAAATCGTGTGATCTTTGACTTGAGGAAGTCCGTACAGAATCTTCATCAGATTCTGAAGCAAGAAAGGTGCCTTCGGATTGTGAGGATTTCTTCTTAGAACCTGTTTTTTTAGAGCCCAGATTACTCTTAGAACTATCTGGAATTTCTTCTTCCTTCCCAATATGGGAATCTTCTTTTTGTGAGGGAGTATCTGCTTGCTCATTCAAATTTTGAGTTATGTGTTCTTCTGAACTATTAGATACAGCGTCCTGCTTAGTGTCCACGTCTGAAGATTCTGGTACAGTCGTAACTGGTGGTTCCTTCAGTATTCTAACTGCTACATCTACCGGTGCTGTCATCAGAACTGGGATTGGTGTGTGTGGCAAGGCCACTGGCTCTGTTACTGGTGCTGGTGGTGAGGGTGTCGTGGCCTGGGGAGGTGGAGGTGGTGGAGGTGGAGAAGAGGGTGGTGAATCTACAGTTGTTGATTCTGCTATGACTGCTGGTAATGGTACTACTGGAGGAGGTGGAGACACCATTGCTGTAGCTGTAGTCAGCAGTGGCCTGGACGTCACGTGAAGCAGGTGTTTCTTAAAATGAATTTTGCCCAATTCTACCCTTGATTTTGGTGGGGAAGATTCTTCTGTAGTAGATAAGGTATCTCCAATGTCCATTTTTATTTTAGGAGTCAAGTCTACTTGAAGAGGTCCAGCTGGGGAGTTTGGAGTATCATTTTGCTTTTCATTGCCAAGTGCAGTCAGAAACCTATTCTGCAAAGTTTTCTTTGTAAGGCTGAAGCTGAAAGACACCTTTTGTCGTCCCTGTTCCTCCAAATTAACTTTTGTCTTGGTGCCTTTAGGTAAAAATCGACTAGAAGCAACACCTTTGAACATTGGTCCTTTGAAGAAACCTGTTTTCTGCACATTTTCAATCTTTGCCTATAAGTGAACAAAACAAGCAGTTACTACAACAATAAAGTTACTTTCAAATGGCTAGCATTACAGTTTAAAATGTCAGGAAAATGAAAAATCCTCTTTAAGGACAGTATGAATTTCACTAAGCTAGATAAAACTTCATTATAGAAAATTTGAAACATACACAAAAGTATAGAGAATAGTATAATAAACCCTTAAGTACCCACCCCAAGTTTCAACAATTACCCATACTTTCCTATTTTTGTCTCTTATATAAAGAATTTATCTGTTTTGGGGCACCTGGGTGGCTCAGTCGGTTAAGGGGCCGACTTCAGCTCAGATCATGATCTCGCGGTCCGTGAGTTCGAGCCCCGCGTCGGGCTCTGTGCTGACAGCTCAGAGCCTGGAGCCTGTTTCAGATTCCGTCTCCCTCTCTCTCTGACCCTCCCCCGTTCATGCTCTGTCTCTCTCTGTCTCAAAAATAAATAATTGCTTAAATATATATATATATATATATATAAAAAAAAGAATTTATCTGTTTTTATAACTTTTTTTTTCCAGGCAGACTTTTTAACGAGAATAAAAAAAAAAAAAAATCCAACATGTACTTCAATATAGAACACAAAATGACATGTAGATAGAGAGCAATAATTAACATCTCAGTGTGGAAAATAGTTTGTTCCTGTGTTCTGAGAAGAAACATCAGAAGCCATTATAGTGGTGTTCTGGCATCACACAGAATCACTTAGGTGCTTCATAAAATACAGATCTGCAACACAACTAGATCTAAAGCAACAAAGTATGTTTTGTTTGGGTTTGTTTTTGGAAAACAAGCACATAAGACAATTCTGATGGACTTTACAGATCTGAAAAACCACTGGTCTAGAGCAGTCTCCTATCTCGTTTTATAGATGAGGTAAGCAAATGAGGCCCAGATCTTTCTGCTTTACTATAAATTACTCTGCCCTGGCACACTACCACTGTCTCTGCCCAGGGCCTCACACACTCAGGCCATGCTGATTTATAGTCCAACCCTACTCTAGGAGCAACAACTACAAAGTATATATCTAAGAAAATTTTTCCTTCCATCATTTGCCAAACCACCAAAGGAAATGGTAGGCTTTAGAAGTTAAAGGCAAAACCTAGGTGGTAGAGAGAACATCAGAAAAAATCTATAAGAAACAAACTCAAGTCTAAATTAAAGATGGTACACTGGTCATCCGCAATATTTTTTTAATGGATCTTCTTTAATCAACTCTGGCTAAGAGAATAGTTTTCTCCTTCAATATGGTAAAATCTGCATCAGTTTTCAACATTATACACTAATCAAGTGAGAAAAAAAATGTTCTCTCATGCATTATCATAAAGCAGTGGTCTTCAAATATTTTTTAAGAAACAGAATGCACTTGTCAAATGAAATCTTACATGGTAGCTCAATACATAAAAACAGGTAAATGCTGTCTCCAGAGCTCCCAGCTTCCTCTACCTTGCCTAAAGCTTTTGAAGCTCCATTTTAAAAACCACTTCCTTGAGATACACAACATTCCTCCTTGGAATGGAGTTACTACAGATTCAAAAATTCAGCAAAAACTATTTCTTCATTTCACATTCAAAATGATAGCTAGAGGCACCTGGCTCTAGCCAGGTCGGTGGAGGCACCTGGCTCTCAGTCAGTCAGTGGAGCATGCAACGACACTTGGTCTTGGGGTTGTTGAGTTCGAGCCTCAAGCTGGGGGTAGATAGTACTTAAATATAAAATATTAAAAACCAAACAAAACAAAAAACATAGATAAATTTTGAGTTTTTAATCCAATAATCATTGAATAACTAGTTAAATTATACTTACCTCATTTTCTTCTTCTCTATTGCCATCCAGCCAAGAGAGCATGCAAAAGAATAAAAAGAAATCATAAATACTAAAAACAATTGAAATCAAAGTTTTTTATTATTAAAACCTAGGATACCGACAACCTATAGGTTTTTGACATGAGCTGTTCATTCCTTCAAAGTTTCAATTACATCTAGTACAGCAAATATTTATTGAAGATAATACCAGGCACTGTGAAATAAAAGGTGAACACAGTCCCTGCCCTTAAAAAGCTTAACGTCCTGTAAAACAAAATACAATTTTGTTACAAAGTAATTCCAACATAATGGAATAAATACAAAGAAATAAGCGCAGTGTAACAGCAAAGGGAGAAAATGCAGTTTAATAACTCAGTTTAGTAAAAGAATAGGAAAGCAAAAAAATCCTTCCTAAAAGAAGAGTAGCTCCTGAAGATACATTTGTAGGGAGATCCCAGGCAGAGGAAGATTCCCCACAGAGGCAAAGAGATTAAAACGCAGAACAACATGTGCAAGAAAACTATAAACAGTTCAGCATTACCGGAGTATAAAGTGTAAGGCAGAAAGTAGCCAACATAGGGAACAGTAGCCAAGTCCACAGACAGATTTCTCATGAGGAGAAACACAGTTCGTTTTATGGATTAGGGGTTCTCAATCCTTTGTGGTGTCCATTCAGCAGTCCCTTTGCTGAACACAAGGTATACGCTCTGCTCCACATCACAGCACGTGGCTCTCCGAGCTCACAGTTATGTTCTAAAAAAGGTAACCACACTGTGTCCTGAGACAGAGGAATCAAAAGCCAAAAGTCTGGTGTACACCAGTGCACCAGGCATCCTGGGGAAAAGGAAGCTACAAAAGGGCTTTGGATGATGACAGCCAGATTAGGATTTTAAGCAGACCACTCTGCAGGCTACATGGCAAGACTGCAGTATAATCATCTGTTTGAGATGTCCCTTAAAAGAAATGTACAAAAACCTGGTCTCCAAATGTAGGCTTCACTCCATCATAATTCAGTCCACTCACCAGTGTCTACATAGCCATACAAAAACCAAGTAATGAAGAGGGGGAAAGGATGGCAATACAAGGATGAGATTGGAAGCGAGGTCAAGGTTAAACACCTTTTTCCTATTCCAAAACCACTAAACAAACACTTCACAGATGCAATCTGAGAACAACTATATTTCATTAATTCTGTGAGGTACATTTTCCCTACATATAACACCTCTGCATCATACTATCAATAACATCATAGTTTGATTGGCAGAATGTTTTCCTTTCTTAGTGGTTCATAAAATAGTTGTGTCTTACAATCCATGACCTACTAGATTTGATTTAAATTAGTATCATGTGGAATTTTTTCAAGAACATAAAAGGTACCTGGACATGTCAGAGCATTTGGAAGGTCATTCCTATTTGTACTCCCCTTTTCAGTGGATATTCAGAGAACTGCTTGACAGAGATGGCAAGACATTTCCCCGAACTTGATAATAAGATGTTTGTAATAAAAAGAATATAAGCATATACAAAAAATACAGGGGAAAATATAAATTTCCTTTTAATTTTCTCATGGCAAAAGCATTTCAATAGAGAAAATTCAAATTACAAAACAAGCAAAAGGAAGAGTCCACAATCCAACATCCAGAGACTGCTGTTAACACCTTAGTCTACCGAGCCCTCTAATGCTTCTTTTGTGTACATGGTTGTCAGTGGGGGCGGGGAGGGGGGGGGGTGGTACTTAAACACAGGTCTTTCTTTTTAAGTATAGCAATCATACCATACAAGCCATTCTGTATCTTGCCTCTCTCCCTCATCACAAATAGAGCAGGTGAGCAAACAAGGCGTTTAGATCACAAAAAGTATGGAATCACTACAACACATTGAAGGGAATGATCTTGAAAGAAGGGGACACAGGGGCACCTGGGTGGCTCAGTCAGTTAAGTGTCCCACTCTTGGTTTTGGTTCGGGTCATGATCTCATGGTTTCATGGGTTCAAGCCCCATAACAGGCTCTGTGCTAGCAGCACAGAGCCTGCTTGGGATTTATTCATTCATTCATGCTCCCTCTCACCCCCCCCCACTGCCCCTCCCCCACTCACTGTTTCTCCCAAAATGAATTAAAAAAAAAAAAAACAACAACAACAACAACAAAGAGGGGCACCTGGGTGGCTCAGTCAGTTGAGCTTCTGACTTCAGCTCAGGTCATTATCTCACGGTTTATGGGTTCAGGCCCCGCGTCGGGCTCTGTGCTGACAGCTCAGAGCTTGGAGCTTGCTTTGGATTCTGTATCTCACTCTCTCTCTGCTCCTCCCCAACTCACTCTCTCTCTCTCTTTCAAAAATAAATAAAGATTTGGGGCGCCTGGGTGGCGCAGTCGGTTAAGCGTCCGACTTCAGCCAGGTCACGATCTCGCGGTCCGTGAGTTCGAGCCCCGCGTCAGGCTCTGGGCTGATGGCTCGGAGCCTGGAGCCTGTTTCCGATTCTGTGTCTCCCTCTCTCTCTGCCCCTCCCCCGTTCATGCTCTGTCTCTCTCTGTCCCAAATAAATAAATAAATAAAAAATGTTGAAAAAAAAAAAATAAATAAAATAAAGATTAAAAAAAAACTTTTTAAGAAAGACAGAAATAAATACAGATAAGTGAAGACATAGTTAAGTTTCAAAATAAAGTAAGCATTTCTCTCTCACATCCTCAGCTGAAAGTTGAGAGAAGAAACAGGGCAAAATACTTAAACAAAATTCAAGTGTAAGAAACAGAAATGGAAGTGGACTATATTACTAATTTATATTAGAGCTTATCAGCACACTTATTCTACTTGGCTGGCAGCATTAAACTATCTAGAAACAACCAGAAGAAACAACTGGTGAATTACTCCAGGAAGCTGGATGGGACAAGAGAGGTAGAAAGAAAGCAAGATGAGAGAACTCAGGGCATTCCCAAGAATACTGAAATGACTGACCTAGTAATCCATAGATAACAGAGAAGAGAGAAATCTGGAAGAAGCTGATAAACTGAAGGAACAGGGTAAGGGCAAGATACTTGAAGCTTCAAAGAGTAAATGTGCTGGAAACCAGAAAGTGAGGTAGAAGGGTGAGGTGAAAGAACTGGAAATTCTGGTCAGAGTAACAGAGTTAGGGTACATTTCCAATAATGATAATAGCTCGCTGTGGACATGGAAGCAGACTGCCACTGCAATAAGAGGACAAGACCTTTTTGAAGAAGTGATTGTGAGGCCACAATTAATAGCAAGAATCAGTCACAAACGTTTAATAAAAAGGAAACTTGTTTTGGTAAATAACATAACATCACGTCAAGGGAAGGCTGATGGAACAAAGGTATACAGAGTCCCCAGGATCTCTGACATGAAAAATAATGAGGCATGCGCAAACAGGCATTTAACTCTTTAGCATAAGATTGTGCTGGAACGGGGGCACCTGGGTGGCTTGGTCGGTTAAGCGTCCGACTTCGGCTTAGGTCATGATCTCACGGTCCGTGAGTTTGAGCCTCACATCGGGCTCTGTGCTGACAGCTCAGAGCCTGGAGCCTGTTTCAGATTCTGTGTCTCCCTCTCTCTCTGCCCCTCCCCTGTTCATGCTCTGTCTCTCACTGTCTCAAAAATAAATAAATGTTAAAAAAATTTTTAAAAATAAATAAATAAATAAAAAGATTGTGCTGGAACGGCCTTATTTCTTCTTTTGAAAAGCTACTACAGAAGAAAAATCAGGAATATTGAAGCAAGCTGTCTGTCAAAAATGTACAGGACAAATATTTGCAGCTTGCTGAAGAACTGTTTCAAGAATGTTGATTAATCTGGGTCAACATGGTGACAAATGTCAATGAGGTCACAGGGCACATGTGGAAAAGGAATTAAGAGATTTCATCACAGCAGTTCGAAGATCCAAAGAAATGACATGATTATTAAAATCAACCCCCTAACTACCCAATCTCTCTGGCTAGGACACAAAAACTGAAGCCTCCAAAGGGAAGCCTGGTATGAGAGAGACTTGGCCATATCAAGAATATTCATAAATATAAACAAGTTGGATAGCAAGGGAGTCTCTTCTGGATACCAGGTCATACAAGAAATAGTTACAGTTAAACAAGTATTTTTAGTTACACTGGGGAAAAGACCACTTACAAGACCACAAGGGAGTCTATTCTGGATACCAGGTCATACAAGAAATAGTTACAGTTAGACAAGTATTTTTAGTTACACTGGGGAAAAGACCACTTACAAGACCACAGTGATTTATTCATAAAATATCAGAGAACTTAAAGATAAAATAGTCCTATTTTGCACAATTCCAAAAGTTGGACCTGTGACCAACAGAAGGACAGAATGACAGATTTTAGCTCATTTTAAGTTTGAATATTTTAAATTCATTTTATTTGAAAAATACACACACCCACAAGAGAAATTCATAATACAAAAAGATATACAACTAAAATTAGCTATCTCTCTCCAGTGGCAACTATTGTTAAGTTTTGTATATCCTTCCAGAAATTGTGTGCATATGTGAGCATATGTGTCTCTTTTTAAGGAGAAAACACACAAAAGGAAACACACCTTTCTATACCTTGTTTTTGTTCATTTAAAGCCTTAGATATTATATATCAACATATAACAGACATAGCTTCATTTTTAGTTCTACCATCATAATAGCTTTTTCATGTTTGTAAGTCATTGGTGTTTCCTTTTAGCTGGGAAGTGCTTTTTCAGGTCTTTGGCCAATCAGCTGAGTTGTTGGTCTTTCTTACTGATTTATAAAAATCAGATGTGATACGTCTGCAACTAGAATGTGTCACTGTACAGAGCACTTAAGTTTCCTCCTCATCAGAAACGTTTACGAAGAATCTGGATAAGAACTTACCTCAAATGAGATAGAATTCCTGCCCTAGATGTAAAGCTAAAAGTGTGATCCTAGAAGGTCTCATTCTAGGCCTTCAGTTCACTGAATTTCCTGAACTACAAATCAGAAGCAGCACTTATTACTTTATGTGGATTTTAATAACACTTTAAAGATCCACTCCTATCTCATCTTTAAAGACTTCTTACTAAAACTCATATAATCCTGGGATGCCTGAGTGGCTCAGCCTTTGAGCACTGACTTGATTATGGCTCAGGTCATGATCCCAGGGTTGTGGGATCAAGCCCCGCCCCACATCCACGTTCAGAGTGGAACCTACTTAAGATTCTTTCCCTCTCTTTCCCTTTCCCTCTCCCCCACTAGTGCTAGCTCGTTCTTTCTCTCTCTCTCTCTCTGCAAAAATAAAAAACAAAAAATAAAAATCAGATACTCCTCAAATGCTCAGTGTTTCTCACATTTGAGTGATATATGGGCCTTTTTTAAGAAGACAAAAAATTGTCAGATATCTAAGGCTAGATCTCAACTTAAGAACACTGACCTAAGAAAATTAATATATTAAAATATTAAATAATTAATACTCTTTTAATATTAAAAATTCATATGTTATATTTTACTTGAAAGTTACCACTGGAAAGTGGCAGTCTTCAGGAAAAATAAATTTCAAAATTTAAAACTGGTCAAAATAATGTTTAACGTTTGTAGTTAGCAAACAGAATTGTATCCATGTTAATTTCTCAAAATTGATAATTGTACAGTGATTATATTAAGGGAATGCCTTTGTTTTTGGCAAGTACACACTGAAGGATATGGGGGTAAAAGGCATCATGACTATAACCATCAAACATTTCAGAAAAAAAAAAAAAAGCAATGTATGTGTGTAGAAAGAATGATAAATGATAAAATGTTCACAATGGGGTGAAGGGTATATAGAAAATCTCTGTATTGTTTTTGACCATTCTGTAAGTTTGACATTATTTCAAAACTAAAAATTATTTTTTCAACTTAAGATAATCAAGTATGAAAAACTTTTAAATACCCTCACAAAATCTATACCCCATAAGAATTTTTTATGAAAAACACTGTATGGACTCTTCAAGATTACCTAGAGCCTCAGCTAGAGAAACACTACCTCAAATGTTCCAAATTCATATTCTGGAAAGCAGCGATGAGGATAAGCTACATCAAAACTAGACCCTAGGGGCGCCTGGGTGGCGCAGTCGGTTAAGCGTCCGACTTCAGCCAGGTCACGATCTCGCGGTCCGTGAGTTCGAGCCCCGCGTCAGGCTCTGGGCTGATGGCTCGGAGCCTGGAGCCTGTTTCCGATTCTGTGTCTCCCTCTCTCTCTGCCCCTCCCCCGTTCATGCTCTGTCTCTCTCTGTCCCAAAAATAAATAAAAAATGTTGAAAAAAAAAAAAAAAAAAACTAGACCCTATACTAGACTGAAATTGCAGACTCAGGGTAGTGTGAAGAACTAAAAAGGTAAGAGAAGTGTCGATAACAAAAGGAAGGAAGCCACCAATGACAAACTGAAGACCATTTCCCAACACTGCTTGTAACACAACCCCACCCAGAGGTATACTCAAGTAGTACTCTGAGCTCCCTGGAAGAAAGGTAGCTTGCCGTATACACCCAGGTCCAAGGAAGGGTCACAGAGAGCGCTTCTCAAGTACTAAAGTCACTATCTCCACCATTAGGAAAGACCTGGAATTTCATAGCTTCAGCCACTCTCCTCCCCCCTCCATTTGTTTCCATTTCAGGTTGCTAAATCTGTGACCCGCTCCCTAACAAGTACAAACAAAAACATCTGTCATGGAAAAAGAAGTCTGAATGCACTGAAGTCGGGCAGGTTTTGACATTTACACAGTTTAGGCACTTGCAGTGTCATACATTTAAGACTAAATGCCTCAGATATTCAATGATATGGAAAAGTAATACACCAGAGAGAAAGTCTTCATAAGTAAAATTTTTATTACAAAAGATCATATCTACCTAGCTCACAGCCACAGCCTCACCTATGGTCACACACATTTGCAAACCTCTTCTCAACAAACTGAGTAATCCTTCTGTAGGCCAAGGTTTTCGTACCATGAGCTAGCGAGGCTTAAGGCCAATGTGGAGACTACACCACAACATGTCTTTCAACAGCACACAACCACACTGATGGATTGCCCAACGACTTATTTTAGAAAGGCAACACTTAACTACAAGTATCAGTACTCTTATCAATCACAAGACTATTTATTCAACAATTATTTAAGGATCTATCCTTCTGAAGGCAGTGTTAACTCTGTTAGGGCAAGATATCAAGTTCATACACAGTTCCTACCCAGAATTTCATCCTTTACTTGAAGTAATATGGCACAGAGGTATACCAAATAACTATAATACAAGGTAATAATAATTTCCATAAATGAGAAGGCTAATGGGGGGGCTTTCTCTTTAATTTTCCTTTTTCAGCTCAACCTCATCTCGATTTCCTGATTGTCCTTCATGAAAGCATACCTTCTTCAGCATTTATTACTTTGCTTATTAGGACGGCAATGTAACACAGCAAAAAAGATCAAACTTTGATAATTCCTAGGTCAGAATCCTGTCCCTACCATTCACTAACTCTATGACTTGTGCCACTCAATTCCCTTCCTTACTCTCCTAGGTACCTGTTTCACACATCCCCCTACCCCAAATCTCCATCACTACCATGACCCTGACCACTCTCAATTGAAGATCCCATCACTTAACTCTATGCCCCATCCTCTTGCCTTCTCAAAGATGTATTTCCTATTTCCTTTCCTCTATCATCTGTATCTTTTTCACTCTCATTAGTCAAACAGCTTTAAAGATACCTTACCTTAAAAAAAAAAAAAAAAAAAAAAAAAAGGCAGGAGGGTGAATTGTCATTAGGGACCAATATCTTAAAAGACAAGGGTCAATTTTTTTTTTTCAGGGACATTTTTAAGGGACATTTCAATGCCTACAGGGGCGCCTGGGTGGCTCAGTCGGTTAAGCATCTGACTCTTGATTTCAGATCAAGTCATGATCTCGTGGTTTGTGGGTTCGAGTCCTGCATCGGGCTCTTCTCTAGCAGTATAGAACCTGCTTGGGATTCTTTTTCTTTCTTTCCTTCTTTCCTTCTTTCTTTCTCTCTCTCTCTCTCTTTCCTTCCTTCCTTCCTTTCTTTCTCTCTCTGCCTCTCCCTGCTCATGCTCACTCTCTAATTCAATAAACTGTAAAAAATAGAGAACCTACATATTATGGTGATTAAAGCTAATAACTTATTTTCTTTAAACAAGCAATCACTTTGTAAAACAAACACAGCTGATCTTTAGAGTTCCATAGTCACTGAGGGAAGGTAAGAATATCATCCCAAATGTTAACAATTGTATATTTACCTGAAATGTTTCTAAATTTGTCTTCCAAATTAGTTTGCAGGAGCACCTGCATTAAGTGAATTATGTTTTCTTCAAGCAATCTTTTTCCAAAACCCATAAACTGGGGTGTATGGTGATTTTGAACATTTTAAGGCCTGTTACATACAAATGAGTTTCACAGGGCACATGGATGGCTCAGCCAGTTAAGTGGCTGACTCTTAATTTCGGCTCAGGTCGTGATCTCACATTTCATGGGACTGAGCCCCATGCAGAGCTCTGCACTCACTGTGCAGAGCTTGCTTGGGATTCTCCCTGCCCCCAACCCCCCACCCCCCCCTCCTGCCCCTCATTGCATTTGCATTCCCTCTCCCTCTCTCTCTCAAAATAAATAAATATACATTTTTTTAAATAAATAAAAACAAATGGGTTTCACTACCTTTATTCACTATTTGGGGTTAAATCTCAAATTACCTATTTTATTTTCCTCACTGAGCAAATGTGGGAGGGGATACCCAGTACCAAACAATCTTTAAAACACAGAAATGCATAAATGCTGAAATTCAATTTTAGTACCAGGCAATGAACCACAACAGAAAGAGTGGAGGATAAGTTCTTAGTGAGCTGGTCACGTTACACTATTGTCTTACAGCCCCATTAGACCACCATCACCACTACAAGCAGCTAACAGAATGTTTCCTATTTTGGGGGTAGTAGGTTTAATGCTTTACATACATCTAGCTTGTCCTCAAAACTATGAAGGGTGTACTACTTGTATTCTCATTTTGCATATGGAGAAACCTAACATCATAGCTAGCAAAGTGACAGAGACAAGTATCCAGGCTTTTTTGACTGCAGAGCCCTTGCTCTTTAACAAATATTTATTAGCTATTACCCAGAACTGGGAGCAAAGGGCAAAAAGTTTCAGAGAAATGTATTTTGACTCAATGTACTAGTAACTTATCTACCTAGCAACAGAAGGGGCTGTATCGTGAAACAGAGTAACAGTCCTGATGGTCATGTGTCTATAACAACTCCTAAATTGGATGCAAGAAATCATTCGGGTTTTTTTCCCCCATCTCAACTTCAGACTAGATTCTTCTATGAAGAGCTAGTATACTGAAAGGTGTGTCATACCAAGAGTCTGACGGAGATGGCTAACTATAGACAGACCTGTAGGATATAAACTAGTTAATGTTTAAAAAGCTGTACCTATCCTGTATTTTAGCAGGTGACTACTTAATGCCAGTCTTCCAGTCCTACTCTTGCTTAACCACATTAAACAGAAACAGGAAAATAGATGGTGGTCAGTTCCTTCATGTGGTTATAGACGCTGATGCAAATTAGCTCTTTAAAATCCACTTTCAAAATTAAAACAATGAAAGTAAAACATGTGATTAAATCTACACATGAGACAAAAGAGGTTTCTCTTTTTATACACAAATAATTCAGGATCTTTCTCTTTCATAAATCTGCTTTCTTTTGTGTTAATATTAAAAATGCTTCTAAAAATAATTTCATTTTTTCACGTTTCACATGTTTGTCATAAATCTAAAAAAAAAAAAAATCTACATGGGCTGCATTTAGTTTTGGTAACACAATGAATACAGCAACTCAGAAAGCTCCTAGAATAAATTACCACCAGACCAAAACCAAAACACACCAAAAAGGTATAAAGGTCAGTTTTCTTCAGGAACACCACCTTAAACATAATAGCCACCATTTATTTTCTGACTGTTGTGAAGTTTAAGTATTTTCCCCAAAATAGCAAATTAGTGCTTGAGGTGTAAAAGAGAAAGGTTTCAAGTCAGCTAACACAAGTAGAAGTATGGCAAAGATACCCATGCCTAAAAACAAAAACAAACCCTGAAATACTTATTCTTACAAGGCAAAGCTGATGATAATGTAAGATCATTGTGAATTAAATGCACTAAAAAAAAAAAAACAAAAAACGCACCACCCCTCACACTTTCATGCATGGAAAATGAAGGTTAAAATAAAATGCAAAGGTTATCCATGTGATAGCAAAAGACTGGAAATAGCCTAAATGTTCATCAAAAGAGTGTTTGAGTAACTCTGCCACATCCATTCAATGAAGCAGTACACAGCATTAAAAGCAATGATGAAGAGCTCTGTATACTCTTCTGGTATGATCTCCAGAATACATTGTTAAGTGAACAGCAAGACACAAAACAGCATGTTTTGTGTGCTTCTATGTTCAAAATGGAAGACTCAACCAAAATTAAACATAATTATTACATGTTAAAGGACATGGTAAAAAAATAAGAATAAAAGCTATGCCTCTTTGGACATTCTTTTATTGTAGTAACTTTGGAATCATGTAAAATGATGCATTTTTTTAATGAGAAAATAAAAAAATAATTTCTAGAAATTCAAACTATTAAAACTATACCAAATTGGTGACTGGCACAAACATGAAGAAAAGTTGAACTATTTTGACTAAAAATACCTTCCTGGAATATATCCTGAAGGTAAAAAAAAAAAAAAAAAATCATAAAGAAATCTTACACTGTTAGTAGTCTGTTATAAGAATACTGGTATTACCACTGAAACTGTCACATAAAAATGGATAAAGCAAATAAGCCATTCCATTAATGTCATTAGGAACTAAGATTTTCAACATAAAAGTGGCATGTTTTAAAATAAAAACTATAGGGGCGCCTGGGTGGCTCGGTCGGTTAAGCGTCCGACTTCGGCTCAGGTCACGATCTCGCGGTCCGTGAGTTCGAGCCCCGCGTCAGGCTCTGTGCTGACAGCTCAGAGCCTGGAGCCTGTTTCAGATTCTGTGTCTTCCTCTCTCTCTGCCCCTCCCCTGTTCATGCTCTGTCTCTCTCTGTCTCAAGGATAAATAAACATTAAAAAAAAAAAAAATTAAAAAAAAAATAAATAAAATAAAATAAAATAAAATAAAATAAAATAAAATAAAAACTATAGGACCTGGATGGCTCAATCAATTAAGCGGTAGACTCTTGGGTCTCTGCTCAGGTCATGATCTCATGGTTCAGGAGTTTGAGCCACGTGTTGAGCTCTGCACTGACAGCGCAGAGCCTACTTGGGATTCTGTCTCTCCCTCTCTCTGCCCGTCCCAGCGCTCTCTCTAAATAAAAAAAAAAACTTAAAGCTGAAAGAGTACTACTCTATTTACTTCAAAGAGAGGATCAAAGAGAACATCAATTTAAAATCCTCCATACGTAGGGTCACCTGACCAGCTCAGTAGGTGGACATGCAACCCTCGATCTCAGGGTTGTGAGTTCGAGCTCCATGTTGGGTGTGGAGATTACTTAAAAATAGAATCTTAAAAAAAATAAATAAAATCCTCCATATAGTGCCTGGCACATAGTTAATACGCAAAATAAATGGGTATTGTTAGCAATTTGGATACATATTTGTAAGATTCTTTAACAACAGCATTTACTCATAATGCATAAAAATATAAATCACTATGATGTACACCTGAAATTAATAAGATACTGATGTCAATTACAGTTCAGTTAAAAAAAAAAAAGTAGTTTCGGGGCACCTGGATGGCTCAGTCGGTTAAGCGTCCGGCTCTTGATTTCAGCTCAGGTCATGATCTCATAGTTCGTGGGTTCGGGCACTGTACTGGGTTCTGTGTGGACAGTGCAGAGCCTGCTTGGGATTCTCATTCTCTCTGCCCCGCCTCCCCTACCCCACTTGCTATCTCTCTCAAAATAAAAATAAACTTAAATAGTCTTGGGGTGCCTAGGTAGCTCAGTTAAACAGCCTACTTCAGCTAGGGTCATGATCTCGCAGTTCATGAGTTCGAGACCTGCATCGGGCTCTGTGCTAACAGCTGGGAGCCTGGAGCCTGCTTGGGATTCTGTGTGTGTGTGTGTGTGTGTGTGTGTGTGTGTGTGTGTGTGTGTGTGTGTCTTGTCTATCTGTCTCTCCCCCACTCACTCTTTGTCTCTCAAAAATAAACATTAAGAAAAAAAAATTTTTTTTAATAGTCTTGGGGTACTTGGGTGGCTCAGTCAGTTAAGCTTCCGGTTCCTGATTTCAGCTCAGGTCATGATCTCTCTCAGTTCATAGGATTGAGCCCCAGGTCAGGCTCCACACAGATAGCATGGGTTCTGCTCCAGATTCTCTCTCTCTGCCCCTACCACCCCACTTGTTTGCATGCTCTTGCTCTCAAAATAAACTTAAAAAAAAATAGTCTCCGCTTTTAGAAAATAAGCATAAATAGCAAAGACCTTCCTCATTTTTATATCCCCAGGTCTTGTCACTAAAAAGGTGCATAGTAAATAATTTTAAACAAATGAATAGAGACACAGAAGTAGGAGGTGAAAGGTAGAGAGATTGAGGAGAATGGTAAAAATACAGAGTAGCTACAGAAGTTGAAAAGCTACACTTAACTGTAGTCTTTAGGCCAGTGCCAACTGGCTAAGTTTGTTACATATCTACAAGTACAGAAATTGAGACCAGAGTTTGGAAACTTCTATAGCAATTTGACCTTGACCAGTGATCAGTTGGCTTATACTTTTTTAAGCTTTTTATTTTGAAATAATTACAGATTGACAGGAAGTTACAAAAATAGTACAAAGAGTCTCTGTACACTTCACCCAGCCCCCTCCAATGGTGACATCTTACGTAGCTGGGGTCCAATATCAAAACCAAGAAATTTACATTGGTACATTACTGTTCACCAGATTAGACCTTATTCAGTTTTCACCATTCTTTTTAACCTGCATTCATATTCATTTGTGTGTGCAAGTAGCTCTATGCAAAACTATTCATGTAACCACCACCACAACGAAGATACAACACTGTTCAACCAGTGGCATTGGATTCTTAATTTTTCACTTCATTTTTCTAGGACTTCATTTTTATTGTATGTTTTTAAGGTATACCAATCCATGATAAACTACAGGCAGTTTGAGAAACACTAGATGATGTGTAAATTGGCTTTATCCTATTTAGAACCCCTTATTTCCTAATAACTGATAACTGGACTTACTCTCCTGTTAGGTAATAGAAAATCCAAAACTGAAGCATATACAAAAAGTCCCCATTTTTTATATGTTAGGGTTTTACTGCTATCTAACAAAGTTCAGATATTCTTCATTCCTATAGACCAAGGTAAACAAAAGCCAGGATTTTACTTTAAAACAATGCCTCCAAAAGAATGTGTGAGGAACAGATATGAGGACCTTTAAAAAAAAAAAAAAAAAAAGGCCTCTACACACACTTCACGATGCTTGTCCAAAATTTCCTTTTGGGGCATCTGGGTGGCTCAGTCAGTTGATCTCATGTTCTCACAGTTCGTCATGATCTCACAGTTCGTGGGTTCAAGCCCCGCTTAAGGCTCCACACTATCAGTTTGGGGATTCTCTCTCCCTCTCTCTCTGCCCTTCCCCCTAGCAAACTCTGCACATGCTTTCAAAATAAATAAACTTAAAAAAAAAAATCGGAGCACCCAGGTGGCTCAGTCAGTTAAGCATCCAACTTCGGCACAAGTCATAATCTCACAGTTCGTGAGTTCGAGCCCCACATGGGGCTCTCTGCTTGTCAGCGCAGAGCCCCCTTCAGAACTTCTGTCACTCTCTCTCTCAAAAATAAATATTTTTAAAAATATATCAAAAATCTTCTTTTTGAATTTATTTTTTACCTTCCCAGATTCCTGAAAACATACTAGAATCATTTCTTACCTGGAGCTTTGAGAAACGTTTCAATATGTTTAGACCATCTGTCCTCTATTAAGATACTTTCAGCTCCCGGCCCCCACTTTCTACACTCTTGTGACAGTAAACTACATTGCTCCTCTGACACAAATAGCATGTGCTAGAGGAAGACTGAAAAGCTGGAAAGGTAGGAGGGAACTTGTTCCTTCCTACTGGGCACAGTTCCCACATGTATTGATCCACGAAAACGCTTCTCCCTGGCACGGATTCCAGTTTCTACCTTTCTTCCATAATCCCAGACCAGCCTGACTGCAACTCCTCAGACACCAGCAGGTCCAATACCCCTTTCCTCAGAGATCTCAGCTCCAAGGGGCCCTACTCCAAGCTTCTGGGTTCTGGGAACCAAACCCTTTTCCATTTTTCTCAGCGCTAAGATGGGTAGTTACTTCCTGCCTTTCTATCACTACTACCTTCAGAGTCCCCTTTTCATTTTCTCAGTTCTCCAAAAACCCTTTTGACCAATTCTTTACATTAAATTCTATATTCTGACTGATATAGAGAAAAACAACGTGAAAGTTTAAAGCTTCTTCTTAAAAGTTTCTAATAATTTAGAATTAAAAAAAAAATTTTTTAACGTTTATTTTTGAGACAGAGAGAGACAGAGCATGAACAGGGGAGGGGCAGAAAGAGAGGGAGACACAGAATCTGAAGCAGGCTCCAGGCTCCAAGCTGTCAGCACAGAGCCCGACGCGGGGCTCGGACTCACGGACCGTGAGATCATGACCTGAGCCGAAGTCGGACGTTTAATCGACAGAGCCACACAGGCGCCCCTAATTTAGAATTATTCTAGTATCACTGTGATATTCATCACTAATGCCAAGTTGGGGTACAATGAGCTTCTTTCCAAGACATTCTAAAAAAGCATAAAACTAGGATGGGCCATGCTTTCCTGAAAATTTAACCTATCTTAAAACTTTACATAAGCAGTGTTGGAAATGATTTTTTTCATCAGTGTTCTAGAGCAAGTATAGGCAAATTTTCTATTAAGAGCCAGAAAGTAAATATTTCAGGCTTTACAGGCCATGCAGTCTCTGTCACAACTATTCAACTCTTGTGTGAAAGCAGCCGTATACAATAACTGAATGAGTGTGGCTGTGCTCCAATAACTCTATTTACTGACATAAAAACTCCAATGTCATATCATTTTACATGTCACAAGATACTATTCTTTCAGTTTTTTTAACCACTTAAAAGATATAATTATTATTAATTCATAGTCTGTACTAACACAGGCAAGGCTGGACTTGGCCCACTGGCTAGTTTGCCAACCCCTATTCTAGACCACACCTCTTACAAAATCAAAGTATGATATTTGTTGATGAGCTCAAAAGCAATTTAGTTTAAACCTAGGCTTAAACTAGAACTAATCTGAAACTCCATTGAGAGAAAACAATGTTACTTACCCTCTTCAAACTTTCTTTTGATGAAAACAAAAGATTAGAAAATTTACTAACCAAGAAATTTCATCAAAGTATGATCTAGGCTCAATTTAAGCATTCACCAACCTTTTATATCTTCTTTCTATCTACATAATACCATAAAAATAAGCACTGGGTTTTTTTGGTGGGGGGGGTGGGGAGGTCGGTTTTTGTGTGTGTGGCTGTGTTCCAACAAAACTTCATTTATAAGTAGTAAAATGTGAATTTCATATAATTTTCATATGTCGCGAGGTATTCTTTTGATTTTATCCCCCACCATTAAAAAATGTGAAAACCACTCTTAGCTCATAGGTACAAAATAGGTGGTCCACCAGACTTGGCTTGTGACCCATAGTTTACACCAACCCTTGTTTTATTTATTATTATTATTATTATTATTATTATTTTATTTATTTTTTTTTTTTTTTTACTTTTCAGCTCCATGACTTAAGCATTGGTTTTTAAATTAACCTTGAATGATACAAATTTCTGGATCAGAGAATCATTAAGTTAGGGTCGTGATGTTCAAATTAGAACAAGTTAAGAGTAATAATGGTCTCATTTCCCAAACAATTCAAATAGAAAAAATATCTATAGACATCTAAGCAAGCTACATACAAGTTTATTTCACAGTAGCCATGATAACACAGTCTCTCCCATTAAGCCATAACTACTTTGATTCCCTAGTGTCAGAAACAAGGAATGATGTCTCTTTGGCATCTTATGGTCTCACAAATATGTTCATTATCACTACTTGTGAGATGTGTCCATTTGTCCCAAAACCTTGAGTTAAAGTCCTAAGAGAACCCTTGAACTAGAACTACCTCATCACTTGGACAGAGCATGAACTGGTAAGGCAAATGCACAAACAGCAGTGCAGTATTATGCAGGACACGAAGGCAAAAATAACTACTAGCCCTCTTCTCTTCCCCTCTCCTAGGGGCGGGATTCACTGTGGGGTGGCGTGGCCTGTCTGGGCTACTTGCACACTGCCAGGCTTGTGGTGCTGGGGATCTGGTGTATTAGCTGGGGTGTGTACCTTCTCTTCCTACTAGCTCTCTTAACAAAGGCAAGTTATCTACCTATGTACTTCTGGTTTTCCTTAATATACGGAATGACATAAAGGCTGCAGTTTCTCATGGGTTTAAAAATTCCTGGAAGCTCATTTCCAATGAAGATTTCAGACTACTTAAGGCACTTGGCCAAAGGAGCAGATCTGGATCATCCACATATCCAGTGTACCTTTTGCTGAGATGACTGATGTTCAGCCCTCTAATCCTCTAGCATATGTATTTGCAAAATTGGAGAAAAGAAATAACTTAAGGAGGGAATCCCCTGCACCCTCCAAATTAAATTATTTTAAGCACCTCAAGACTAATCCAGAAGACTCCTAGGAAAATAAGTTAACTCAGAATACTGATATCCGATTATAAATGGCAGATTATAAATGGCATGATTATAAATACCATATAAATGGTATTCCCTAGTATCATTAAAAAGTTAGTCTTTGACAAATTGTTAAACAAAGAGACCTTGCTCAAGTTGTGGTACTGCCACAAAACTAGTGAGCATACCTTGAATTTCTTTAGGCCTTCTTTTCCTCTCTTATCTATAAAATGAGAGACACAATTTTCCATGCTCTTTACAATCACAGCCATGGTAAGCCATGGTAAACCACGGTAATGAGTGAGTCAAGGGGAAAAAACAGGGGAAACCAGAGGAATGAGAAGTCATTAGGTAAGGTAATAAGGCCTCCCTACATAAGACACCTCTTGTGCCGCTCAGCCGCTTACAATGGGGCAAATGCAGAGGAATCTTTAACAGGAAATGGACATAGGGACAATCTTCCCTATGTACCCTACCCTTCAGTGTCACCCTAGAGCATCCTCCATTCACCCTTTTTGCCTAACTCCCATTCTTTCAGACTAAGTATACATCCTCTGAGCAGCCCTCCCCAACTATCTACCCCTCTATTCTACCAGTCTGGGTTAGATGTCCCTGCTATAGCTCACTGTACTTACTTCTGTAGCCTTATCACAAGGTTGGCATTCAACAAATGTTAGCTGAATAGTCAAGAGTTCAATTCAGCTAGTTTTTCTTAACATCAGGTTTAAAAGGTTTGATTATAATGGAAAAAAAAAAAAACCAACTCTGAATATAACTTTATAATTTTCTTCCAAGAAAATTATAAATTTCTTATAATTTTAAGGCTTAGCATATAAAATTTTCAGTTTTCTCAGTATAAAAAGCATCAGCTATCCTAGAGAAAAAAAGCCTCAATTTTAAAGATTTCTTTTTAGGGGCGCCTGGGTGGTGCAGTCGGTTAAGCGTCCGACTTCAGCCAGGTCACGATCTCGCGGTCCGTGAGTTCGAGCCCCGCGTCAGGCTCTGGGCTGATGGCTCGGAGCCTGGAGCCTGTTTCCGATTCTGTGTCTCCCTCTCTCTCTGCCCCTCCCCCGTTCATGCTCTGTCTCTCTCTGTCCCAAAAATAAATTAAAAACGTTGAAAAAAAAAATTAAAAAAAAAAAAAAGATTTCTTTTTGTATGTTTATTTTTGAAAGAAAGAGGGTCAGCATGGGAGGGGCAGAGAGAGGGGGACAGAAGATCTGAAGCAGGCTCTGCGCTGACAGCAGCAAGCCAGATGCAGGGCTCAAACTCATGAACTGTGTGATTGGGACCTGAGCCAAAGTTGGACGTTCAACTGACTTAGCCACCCAGGCGCGCCCCCCTTTATTTAGACTCAATTTTTTTTTTTTTTTTTTAATGTTTATTGTTTTTGAGAGAGAAAGAGCACGGGCAGGGGAGGGGCAGAGAGAGGAAGAGACAGAATCTGAAGCAGGCTCCAGGCTCTGAGCTGTCAGCACAGAGCCCAATACAGGACTCAAACCCGTGAACTGCAAGATCATGACCTGAGCTGGTGAGATGTTTAACGGACTGAGCCACCTGGGTGCCCCAAAAGCCTCAATTTTAGAGGATCAAATTTTCTATCATTTTTCAGTGTCGCATCCTTAACGTATACCCAAAAACACTCTTTATCGCCACATCTGTAGTTTCATCATTTTCTTTTGGCCCCAACAGTCATAAAGAGATAAATGAGACTGTTGATCTGAAGGATTTGAATAGAAAGACAACTAAGCAAGGGTAAAGCAAGGGTAAAGGGCATAGTTTAAATAGAGCATCCATCCTGGAGAAAAGACAAATATAAAACTAACAACTAAAAAAGCTGGGGGAAAAATACTAGTCTAGCACAAAACACAATAGGTTATCCAACCTTAGGAAGCAACTCATGTTCTCTCTCAAGCCACCAGCATGAGATCTACAATTTTCATCAGTCTGTCTCCACAAGGACCAATGAAAGAAGCATAAAAAGTTCTCTGATCACCAATGACATTCATTAGCTCAACTCATCCTCAATTCCCTGACCTTCTGTGTCCTAATGCAATAGTTATTTAAGAATGTCTTACGAAAGATGCCAGTAATTACTAATGATGCTATTCACTCTATCAGAAAATTAGAATGACCGTTACGAAGAATCAGGTCAACTCAAACTTTTACTAAGCACATACTACTCTGTACCCAATGGTTACTGAGATTCTTTTTAGAAGAATAAGTCTCGGGGCGCTGGGTAGCTCAGTCCGTTAAGCGTCCGACTTCAGCTCAGATCATGATCTCGTGGTTCACGAGTTCATGCCTGGCGTCGGGCTCTGTGCTGACAGCTCAGAGGCTGGAGCCTGCTTCAGATTCTGTCTCCCTCTCTGTGCTCCTCCCCCACTCGTGCTGTCTGTCTCTGTCTCTCTCCCCCTCAAAAATAAACATTAAAAAAAATTTTTTTAGAAAAAAAGAGTCTCCATAACATATTCCTCACGTTCCTTGGATTTTTGAGTACATGAGACAAAACCCCTTGGGTCCTAGCAATAGATAGAACCAAACAAGTCTAAAAGGAGCAAGAGAATGCATGAATGCTGATAGACAGCTCTAATGAAATGTTTAGCCTTTCCTGATGCTTCATATTAGCAATCACCTAAGGTATCTTAAAAGTTGGAGAATTATAAAAATGCACATGCATGCAAACTTACCTTTTAAAATATTTATGTGGGAAAGTAGTAATGATGGGAACAAAAATACTTAAGCAATGGGTACATTTCACAAAAGCACCCAGCTAACAAATTTTGTAGCTATCATATGCATAGCTGAAAAAATGTTCTCTATCACAGCCAGGTTCTAACTCCTGCCCCAATTCATATCTTCTAGCACTACTGTTATCTTCTCTAATAAGTAAGTAGTCAAATAAAGATGGGCATCAAGTATTTCTTGGTAGTCTCACTGTCTCTGTAATGAATGCAAGCATTATTATAATTGGGGAAACATTAGTTATTTAACTACCACTGTTTCAATGTGTTAATATTCAGCTATTAACATTACTGTGTTACACAAACTGCTGTTAATCTTCCAGAAAGGCTATATTATACTTTTCGTGATTGGGACAATTGGCTTCCTGAATTATACAATAAACTATTTATTAAAGGACGTGGTAAACTTAAGCTTAAAGAGCATACCTATTAAGGTTATCTTGGGGAAAATTTTAGGAGTATATTTTCACCTATTACTAACAAAAAGTTTTACTGTATGTCAACAAAATTCATCTCTTTAGGTAATTTTTAGCACAAAAGTAGCATCATAAAACATGTAGCTTATGTTTTATAGTTGATACAGATACTCTGGTCTAGAATTGATAAAATAATGGAAGAGTTATATTTTTAACTAAGTAATTTTAGGAAGTCTGTGTGTGCTCCAGATCAGAATAAATGGATTTCCACAGAAAGAGTTTGCAGCCATCTATGTAATTTATGAAAAATATTAGCTCTACTTTACATTCACACAAAATTCATAAAAATTTTAAACCTGGCAGCATCTGCCTACTAAAGTAGAAAGTATGTAATTAATAACCATTCACTAAGAGGCCAAATATCAGACAAAAGACTCAAAGTAGAATTAATCCATGGGTCTCCACAAAGAGCTAATCATGAAGCAAATATCGGTGATTACTATACAACCAATTCTCCCCAAAGAGAATCTAAGTGCATTTGGCAGGAAGTGGCAGCAGAAAGAACTACAGTCAGAAACCACCACTTGCTCCAGGCTCTTGCAAGCCCACAAGCAGTGCTCCCAAAAAGCAGACCTCCCAGCATGATCACACTCCTATCAACACCCACACCAACCCAACGATATAATCACCTGTGAGATGTTAGCATCTGACAGAAAAAGCACTCTAAAAAGCATCTTTAAGAATTTAGACCAACTTCCATCTAAATGACCAATGTGTTTGCTTAGCTGGAAAAGGCACTGAAGTAACCACTAGCTAGAGTTATAAAAAAAAAAAAAAAAAAAAAAAAAAAAAAAGATTGTCAAATTAAAATACATTATACGTGAATTCCAAACCTAAGGAACTCAAATACAACATTTTACTAGCACACAGTGACCAAAAATTACACAAGGTAAACTCCCTCTCATTTGAATCCATGAAAGTAGACTTCCAAATATAAATCCCATTATGAAAAACAACAAACCTATTGAATTTTCAGTTGGCCAGCTTCAAACCAACTATTTTCAAAACACTGTACTTAAATGCCTCGAGTTTTCTTTTTATTTATTTTTTTTTTAATTTTTTTTTTTTTCAACGTTTTTTTATTTTTATTTTTGGGACAGAGAGAGACAGAGCATGAACGGGGGAGGGGCAGAGAGAGAGGGAGACACAGAATCGGAAACAGGCTCCAGGCTCCGAGCCATCAGCCCAGAGCCTGACGCGGGGCTCAAACTCACGGAGTGCGAGATCGTGACCTGGCTGAAGTCGGACGCTTAACCGACTGCGCCACCCAGGCGCCCCTCGAGTTTTCTTTTTAAAATAACCAATCAACTCATCTAAGTAGGGCAGAAATAAAAACTACTTAATCCACCAGCACCAGACAGGACAAATAGAAATAAGTATACACAATAGATTTTTTAAAAGCAAGGAAGTATAGAAGTCTACACAAAATCGTGAAATACTATTATAAATTACCAGATATACTCACCCTGTGGGGAAACATATTTGCAAGGAGACCCCTTCCACACAGCACAACATGTCCCAAGGCCTTTTTAAACTGCTTAACATGACAACCAGACACCTTAAGAAAATAAAGCAACTCAATATTGCCTGTTAAAAAAGGTAAGTATATCTTACCTGTAAATGCAAATATGCAGAGAATACAGTATGTAGAAAAAAGACAGAATGATATATGTAGTAGGACTCCACTTAAATAACAACAAAAAAACAAAAGGAAAAGGTCTGGAAAGGTATACCCTACATTGTTAGTACTGGTTACCCTCTTGGATGTGGAATTTGGAGAGATGGAGCAGGGACGAAACGCTAAGGGTGGGTTTTTACTTTCTCTTCTATAGACATCTGCACTATCTTACCCTTTTGCAATAAGCATCCATGGTTTTGGTAGTTAAAAATAAATAAATGAATAAATAAATAAACTATTTAAAACATACTACCAGACACTTTTATTGTTCTTGAAATATCACAATTGTGGTAAGTACAAAGACAATAATAAAGTACCTCCAAAGCTTGAATTTAAAGCTCTCTCCTCAGAGATTAAAGACTGAGAGGCATCACAATTAAAAGAAATTTGTAATCCTACACTGAAAAGAGAGGACACTATTGAGACAACTGACAAAATTTAAATACAAACATCTTATCAGTTAACAGTATAGGTATAAATATTAAATTGCCTGAATTTGATTACTGTACATTGGTTATCTGAGAGAAAGCTTCTTCTAAGGTAATGAAGATATTTAGGGGTGAAAGGTCTTGATGTTTCCAACTTGATTCAGACAAAAATAAACACATGTATATTTATTTTTTTATATAGAAAGATACGTCAATAGGACAAACTTTCAATTACCGGTTAATGTGGATGAACAGCATATGGACACTCATTATACTATTCTTACAACTTCTCTGTAAGTTTGAAATTTTTTCAGAATAAAATGCCTCCCCCACTCCAGAGTAGATCTCTCTCAAATAGAAAGGAAGGGTTCTAAACGTGATGTTTGGTGCCTCCAGATGTAATGGTTCAGTTTCTAATATGAATGGTCTCACAGGGCCTTATAATAATAGCTCTTAGTGCATTACAAAATAAAGTACTCTACAGTACTCTGGAAGAATTAACAGAAATGAACGTCAACTTTTGATTCTGTAACCCAGGCTAGTCATCCTTTGTCATCCAGCATATGACTATTCTAGCTTCTCTTCAAAAACTGACAACGCTCACAGAAAAACACAGATTATCAAGTCAAGAAAAATTTTACGTATCTGTTAAAGACTAAATTATAATACATTTCTATTTTTAAAAGGGAATCAATTAGGACAATTAAAAAGAAATGGCAAAAAAGATTTGGGTATATCAAACTCCCACTGAGGAAACTACAAAAGTATGATTGGCTGATAATGTTATATATATGAAGGAGGTCTTGGCAGTTTGAACATTTCTTAGTAAAACACAACTGTATCAACAGTTGCTTGATACCTTTCTAAAGACATAATGTGTCAGAAGAATGGTCCGCCTGCAATCTAAAAAAGAGCAAAGAGGAACACGAATACTGGAGAGGTATATACTCTGTTCTAAGCACTAGGATAGTTCATCAGGCTTTCTAACCAGGAAATTTTCCCAGAAATATTTCTCTTAGATAGCTTCCTGAGGTATCTCTATTCCCACTCTAGGGTGAATTACAAGGATTTTATGAGCATTTGAATAATCTCACTGCTTTGTATTTTATTAGAACACGTAGAAATATTTTTTCCCAGTTAATAAACTTTGGCTAAATTCACCATGCTTTTCCTATCATGGTGCCTTGTAAAGTACTCTTCTTCCTAGATGCATTCAATGCTAATCATAAAAGATCTAACACTGTCCTTATCTTTAAGTCCTCACAAAACCTTTCACAGAAAATACTATGATCCCCCACTTTGTAAATAATGACTCCAAAGCAGAGAGTAATTATGAAACTCACCCAGGTTCATAAAGCTATTAAGAGGTGAAATTCTTTTTTTTTTTTTTTATTTTTTAAAAATTTTTTTTTTTTCCAACATTTTTTATTTATTTTTTTGGGACAGAGAGAGAGACAGAGCATGAACGGGGAGGGGCAGAGAGAGAGGGAGACACAGAAGCGGAAACAGGCTCCAGGCTCTGAGCCATCAGCCCAGAGCCCGACGCGGGGCTCGAACTCACGGACCGCGAGATCGTGACCTGGCTGAAGTCGGACGCTTAACCGACTGCGCCACCCAGGCGCCCCAAGAGGTGAAATTCTAAAGCCAGGAACCATCGGCTCCAGAGCCCAAAGTTTAACTTCTTTTTGTTCTTTGGACCATTTTAGCAGTCTGATGAAGCCTGTAGATTTCTTCTCAGTTTAATATTTTTAAATGCATGAAATATATATTATAAATGAAACCAATTACATGGAGGACAAAAACCCCCAATGTGTGATACAGTAATATATATATACTTCTTAACAATGTAGTAGTGGTAGATGTCTACTATAACTTGGATGTAATGATAAACATCAACAGTATTTTGAGACATCTACAATAACCACAGCATATTAAAATATCTGTGACCTGTCTAGTAGTAAAATCACAAGTACTGCTAATAGTACTGTAGTTTGCTGTTTACATCGGTAATTTAAAAAAGTGCTAACTCCTAGTTAGAGGTAGTAAAGAGGTAATTTCCCTAAGTTTATGGATGCCTTCCATGTAAGGCACACTATATAACAAAAGCTTCTTAATACTGCAGTTTAAAGGGATCACTCCCAGGTTCTTGTCTCCTTCTACACTGGCCCCCTTGGTGATCTCTTCCAATGCTGTCGTTCTGAATACTAAGTTAATGACCACAAAATACATCTCTAGTCCAGGCAATTTCCCTTAACTCCAGGGTCTGACCTGGATATCAACTCAACCCAAATGTCTAACAGGCATCCCAAAGTTACCATGTCTAAAACTGAATTCCTAATCTATTTCCCAAACTTGGTCTGGTCACGAAGTCATACCTACCTTGGTTGATCGCAAATCCCATCTTTCTAACTGCTCAGACCAAAAACCTGGGAATCATCCTTGGCTCCTCTCTCATCTGCCACATCTGATCTATTAACAAACCATACTGGTTTGATCTTCAATGTGTATCCTGAATCCAGTCATTTCTCACCATGTCCTATTACCACTTTACAAGTCACCAGCATCTCTCTCCCAGATTGCTAGCTTCAAGTCTCCTTGCTTTGCTGTTCCCCCCTGCCTGAAGCTGAAAACAGACCATGTCATTCCTCTATTGAAAACTCTGAGCAAAGTCCTTAAAATGGCTCTACGAAGCACTGTGAGATCTACGCCCCACCCTGACCCAAGTTATATCACTCTTTTTGTTCACTCCATTCTAGCCACACCAGGCAGAACTCACTAGGTCTGCCTCAGCACCTTGGAACGATTTCCTCTGCTTGGAATGCTTTCACCCCAGATATGAACACAGCTAATCCCTGTCCCTTTTTGCCTAAATATCATTCTCAAGAAGGTTCACCCAGTCTACCCCATTTTAAACTATAACATCTTCCCCAGAAATTCTGGATCCTCCTTACCCTGCTCCATTTTTCAAAGCACTTACCTGTGAACATTCTATATTATTCATCAGCACCCCTCGCTAGGAGGGGTGCCCATAAGGCCAAAATTTTGCGTGTTTTGTATACCACCCACCCCTAGCGTGCCTGTGTCTGGCACAAAATACGCATATGTTCAAAGAACAGCACTTCTATCATTGTTAAGTACTTGCCTGTCTCTCTCATTAGAGAAGTTCCTTGAAGACTTTAACTGGATCTAATTTGCAGCGTCCTCAGCACCTGGCCCCACCTAGCACACAGATACTCAGGTGATTACAGCCATTTTCACCTGAAATACAATCCTATCTGCCACAGGAAAAAAGCCAGGTCTCACAGCTGTGCCTGATTAAAGAGTGAGTGCAAGACAAACACAGAACCATCAGGCTCCAACTGTTTCTTCGATCAAACTAAATTCACATGTTGTGCCTCAATTTCTTCCCGTGTCAAAGAACCATTTCAAACTACCTAAAGTCTAAAAGGGACACTTGGTCATGTCACCCCCTCAAGCCCACCTCATCTTTTCAAGCTTGACTTACAATCCTACCTCTTTTAAGTTTTCCCTGATAACCCCAGAGAGAAGCATTTGCAGATGCCACGCTCTGTGCCCAGGGCTTTTCACACATAATGTTCATTCAATCCTCCCAAAAGCCCTAGGAGGTCGCTACCGTCAGGATCCCGATTTCAAAGATGGGAAAACCTTGGGGGTAGAGCTCAGGGGTAGAGCATTTGACTGCAAAGATGGGAAAACCCAAGCTTAGAGACATGGAGTCACTTGTCCAAGGTTCAACGAGTGTACAAACCCAGGTATGTCGGATTCCGAAATCCGAGTTCTTTACCCCTACACTGTAGTGCTCTTGTCTATCCAGGAGTATCATGACTGGCTGGCAGCGTACACATACTACCTCAACAGGGTTTCCTGTCACTTCACTCTCTAGGCTTCAGTTTCTGCACCTGAAAGACAAGTGACACTGTCCAGGATGCCGACGAAGATTCCCTCTAGTTCTTACGTTATAACAGAAGACATTTTACAATTCTTTATATACTCCATGCAGGTTAATACACACACACACACACACACACACACACACACACACACACCCCTTTGGAACTCAGTCACTTAGAAATCCAAAGCAGTAACAACAGAAAACTGAAAATAAAAACCCTCAAGACCCTGTGTAAAACAATAAACATTCTTGATTCTTCCCCACGTAGGTCCATCCAAGATGCACTTCTGAGTCCATTTTGCCACACAATATGAAAAATGTTTTCCCAAGAAAGTGGAAGGATGTGATCCTTAAAGCCTCTGAACTTCACCACACAACCAAGTGAAAACTGGAAGCAGGCATTTAGTCGGATCAAGGGATAGCATGTTATTTTGTACCAGACAACTGTTCAATAAGTGTTTATTGGATGATACAGAGCTGTTTGAGGTTTTCCAAGTCTCACACCAAAAGCCTATATAACATGAGCTCTGTCACTGGACTGAGGATTGTGCAGTAAATCAAAACAAACCTAATCAAGGTAATGTTAACCTAAAAGCAAGGAACCCATGAAAGGATAAAGCCATGTAGGGACAACTTACTGTCGTAAAAGTTGGGTTTGCTTAGAAGGGTAGCGTAAGTACTTCTCTTTCGGTGCAGAAACCATCAACACCCCAACAGAATCCTTCTGTGTTGCAACTAAATCTAAAAGTAAGATCCAGACGTGACTGGACCAAGTTGCAAAGCTTCGGGCAAAG
Organism: Neofelis nebulosa; assembly: GCF_028018385.1. Lineage (NCBI taxonomy): Eukaryota > Metazoa > Chordata > Mammalia > Carnivora > Felidae > Neofelis > Neofelis nebulosa. The sequence goes on along the minus strand of NC_080785.1, from coordinate 153,507,754 downwards.
AGTTCCAAAAAAAAAAAAAAAAAAAAAAAAAGCCATAGCAGAGCTAAAGTAAAATGTGTCAAAAGAGCAAATCTCTTGGAATCATTCTGCTGACAAAAAGTGACAGTTTCAACCGAAACCCCTACCAACCGTTAAGTTTGCAAAGAGTCGTACATTCATATCTCTAGGTAGACTCCGACCAACACCAGCAAATGGAGTTTAAGAATAGCTTTTTAAAACAATAGTCTTGTGAGGGCGGAGGGAAAGAAGTGAATCCAGGCTCTGGAGTGGAAGCTCTCGGAGGTATTGGATACAGTAGCAGCTACAGCCCTCCACAGAAATGTGTTTTTAAAAAAAAAAAAAAAAAAAAAAAAAAAATTCTCCAAGTCTGAAAAAATACGGCCGGGCAAAACTATTTCAGTTTTCTGGAACGCTGTCTCTTTAGAGAATCCTCACACGATCCTCAGTTTTTAAGTCTTTATGAGCGGTAGAAAGTCATCCGTTTAGGGTAAAAGGTTCCTGTTACCAAGGAAGTAGTGTCCCAAAGTATGCAAATCCCACAATCTGGAAGAGAACGTATGCCCCTCCGAAGGCTTTCATTTTCAGGCGGAAAAACAAACCCGGTGTCACCTCAACATCGGGGCCACACAAACCTCGCCACCATTACAAAACCCAAGTGCCAAAGGTGCAGCAGCTGAAGCCGGAAGCACTGCGAGGCCGGGATCGAGTTCCAGAAAGGGGGAAAAAAAAAAAAAAAAAAAAAAAAACCCAAGAGTGCAGCGCGGACCCTCCACGGACCCCGGCCGAGCGACGCACGCTAGGCCCTTCCGGTCCGAGCCGCCGTCTCCGGGAGGCCGGGCGACAGGCCGGGCGACGGGCCGGGCTTCCACCCGAGCCCGGGGATTCGCGGCCTACCCTCGCCGGTGCCCTCTCGCTGACTCCGACACCGGCAGCTCCTCCGCCTCGGTCCCTGCGCCTGCGGCGCGGCCTGAGGGGTTCGCGGGAAGCCGGAGGAGACCGCGGAGCCACGGGCCGGCCGGGTCGGTGAGGACGCGGCGGCGGCGGAGGCCGTGGCCGCCCCTCCCCCACCGGCCCGGCCCAACCGCCGCTGCGACGCGACCGGCCGCGCCAACGCCGGGCCCAACCGCCGACCCGCGGAGGCCCGGGCTCGGCGGCGGCGCGGGCCTGCTCCCCACGCCGCCCGCGCGAGTACACCGCGGGCCCGTTACTCCTCGCGCCGGCCCGCGCCGCCGCCCGTCAGGACGCGCCGCCCTCGGTTCGGGCCGAGGCGGCGGGAGACCGCGGAGCTGATACTTACTCAGGGGTCGGGTGCTCGGGGTCGTAGAAATCCCCCATCTTCGGAGGCGGCTGCGGCGGCAGCTGCTTCATCGGGAGCGGCTGGAGGCGGCGACGCGAGCCCCCTCCCCGCGGCAGGGCGACGCGCGGGAGGGGAGGGGAGGGGAGGAGGCCGCTGGTCCGACCGCGGCGGCGGCGGCAGGGGCGGCCCGCGTCGCTTGCTCGCTCGTTCCCTCCCTCCCTCCGGCGCCCGCCCGCTCGCCGCTCTCTCCCCCACACACTCACACGGGGAGCGACGCGCACCCCGCCAGCCCCTCCGCCGCACAGGCCCGGCCCCTTAAAGGGACACGCACGGGCCGCGCGTCCGCCGCCAGTCGGCGCTCCCGCAGCTGCCGGGCGACCCCCAGGCGGGGGCGGGTCGGCCGGCCCGAGTCTGCCCGCGGCTTCCCGGAACAATAAGCTCCGGGCCCGAGCGCCGTGGACCCGCCCGGGACCCCGAGAGAAGGCGCCGCGGCGACCTCTCTGTCAGGCCCGCCGAGGCGGCGGGGGGCTGAGGCGTGACCCGGCCCGGCCCCAGGCTGTTGGCAGGCGACGTCGGGGGAACGGCCCGAGCCCGCCGGGACTCTAACCTTCCTGCCCCGCCGCCCGTAGCACCGACGTCCGCGGCCGCGCCGACGACGGCCCCTCCCCCGGGTCCCGGGACTCTGAGGTACCGCGGTCGCCGCTCCTCCCGAGCCTGTCTCCCTTCTTTCCTTTATTTCTCCTGCTCGCGCTCTCTCCCCCTTGCCTCTTCATCTCGCCCCTCGGCAGGAACGGAAACGGAGCCAGGCCGGGGATTCGCCCGGAGCCCAAGCTCCCCGGACGCCCCCTCCTCCTTCCCGCCTCCCTCTGGGTCATCTGCTCCCCCCACCCCCACCCCAACTCGGCCAGGCCACCGCGCCAGCCTTCCGCCGGCTTCTTAAGGCCTCGGAACAAACATCCTTTTTAAAGGCTGCTAATCACTTTCCTGCAAAGATGACAAGGTGAGCTTAAAGGGGACAACTTGAAAGGGCCAGGGTTTTTAGTTCTTCTTTTTGGAAGGAGAAACAAGAATGCGCAAAGCCTTTAGCTAAACGCTCGGGGCGTTGAAGAGTTCGTGGCAACAGATCATTTTGAAATTGGGAGTTCACAGGATCACCATAACTTTGAGTAAGATTTTACCAGCCGACGTCTGCACGGAAGTCTGTGTTGTGGACTGGAATGTTCGTGTGCCACCCCCCACCCACCTCCACACCGTTGAAAACCCTAACCTCTCAGGGATTAGGAGGTGGGGCCTTTGAGGTGATTAGGTCACGAGGGTGGAGCCCTCCTGAATGGAATTAGTGCCCTTATAAAAGAGACCCCATTGAGCTGTGCTGTGTGCCACGTGAGGGAGGACCCAAGGAAAAAAGGAAGGACTACAACCCAGAAGAGTTCCTCCAGCAGACTTCGGCCATGCCGGCACCTGCACTCCGATTTCCAGCGTGCAGAACCGTCAGCACTAAATTTCGGTTGTTTGTAGCCACCCAGTCCATGGTATTCTGCTATAGCAGCCTAAAACAAGACGGTATGTGTCCTAATTACTGAAGTGTGACCTAAGTGAATTGACATCCTTTATTAGCTCTTTTTTATATCCTGTGTGCGCGCACGTGTCCGTGCCTGCGTGTATAAATTCATATGCAGGCAGTGTCTATATTAGCATTTTATCATCGTTTCTCACTTGGGGGTCATTTTGGCTTTTTTTTTTTTTTTTTTTTTTTCTGTTGCCTTTAGGCATAGGATCCAGGTGCAGGGCCCATCTGATTCCCTAGATTCAAGTCTCCCATGACCACTTCTCTAGAGACCATGAAGTTACATAATTTCTGTGTTGTTTTTTTTTTTTTTTCTCATTGTAAGATGAGAATATTGATGTGGACAGGTCCTTTCACTGTTTTTAAGGATTAAATGAGAGGATATTTGTAAAGCTCTAAACCTTCAGTAAGTGTCAGCACTTAATCAGACATTTCAGGGCAGTGGTTAAGTGTACCAGCCCTGCCACTTTCTAGTATGTGACACTGGGCATGGTTACTTTTCATGCACGATTGTTGGAGGATTGAATACTATTAAATGCCTTCATCTGTTGTTGTACCAGCATTTTTTGTGCACGTATTTTAAATCCAAAGAGGATGTATCTTCAGAACTTATTCTTGGGCCTGGCCTCTTGATCAAAGCTGTGGAATAATTTGGTCTTTAGCATTATTATTATATATTGACTGTCTCCTGTTTTGTTACATGAAGCCTTCTGCAAATGTGTTTGAAGGAAAAATGTCAAACGTCTTAAGGTGAAACCTAAGAAGCATTTATCCCTGGTGAGCTGAAAACCATAAAAACCTTCATAATTGCTCCTGCCATTCCTGCTTCCTGTTGACCCATCCCAGGGGACCCCAGGGTAGCCTTTAGTGACCTTGAAACAAAGTTGACTCAGGCATCTCTTGCTTTGGGGTAGACAAAAGGCCAAAAGTTGGACATTGTCCACTGTTCGGCTCCAGGTACCTGGTAAAGAGTTGGGGGGAAAAATGGTTGAGGGGATGGCAGAGGCACCAGTTGCTCCCTCTTCAAAACTAGTATTTGTAAACAAAATGTTTAAGGTAATATACTGGCAAGACAGAACTGACACACACAGAAATAATACAATCAAGACAATGAGGTATCTAAGGTGCCACTGGACGGTACTTTTTTTTTTTTTTTTTTTTTTTTTTTTTTTTTTTTTTTTTTTTTTACCTCCAATGTGCCCAGGCCAAAGCTCTCCTGCCTCACATAGGAACTTGGCCAAAGCTCTAGAGAGAGGAAAATGGTCATTCCCATCCTTGAACCCACAGCTGAAGCTGAATGGGGAAACCACTCCTAACCACTTACTCTTGCCTCTTCCCATCCCTCTCTTCTCGCGCCGTATCTTTTCCCCAGGTGAGGATTCTCAGGAGACTGATTGTGCTCAAGAGATGCCAATTTGCAATAGACCAGCAAGCCCCAGGCCTTCAGTCCTAGGACTCCTCGAAGTTCCTTGCTTTGCCAAGAGGGGGCAGAGTTGACAGTGGCAACAAGGCCAGCATTGGGAGTGGGAGCAGGGCAGCGTGGGCAGTTGTGTCTCTACCCACAAAAACTCTCACCCTGGCAGAGTCAGGCCTATTGTGGCAGCCATAGCCTGTGGTTAGTAGTCATCTGCTGATATGTGAAAGGTTGAATATGGTATCAGAGAGGCAGTTTGGGAGTATACATGAATAACATATGCAAAGCTGGGTTATATCAAGATCAAATGTTTGAAAATTCAGGCTTGCCTGTACAAGACTCATGTAGATCACAACAGTTTGTGAGATACTTACTCAGTTTCCTCGATTATTTAAATATTATCTTGAATCTATTCCCAGCTGACATGATCCTTATCTATTTATTCTTTCCACCCCCCACCCCCCCACCATGTGCTCTTAAATAGAGGAATGGTGTGTATTACAGATTCCAAAAATGTCTTTTTCTTTATTTGGTCTCTGGGAACCCAAAATTAGCTGTTGCTATGATTGCATATTAACCAAAAAAATCATAAATGCATACAGGTCCATCCTAGCATTAGAGTAGAAACATGACTTGGGCATTTAGAAGCTGTTACATACTGTTTTTTTATGGTGATTTACTGCTTAGTTTTAATAGATCGACAAATTATTCTGTTACAACTGAAATTGATTCCTTTCCATTAATTAAAAATGTAATGAGATACTGGTTGGATCACTTGGATCAAGTGGTTTAAATGTGTATTTACTTCCCTGTAGGATAGAAATATATAAAGCCAACATCTTAGCATTTGGGGAGGATAAAATGTGATAATGTCTGAGAAAGTACTTGGTGAATGTAAACTAACAGCCATGCACCAAAAAATTAGCTACCTTATAAATTTATGTAGATACCCGAAGCTCGGCATAATTGAAAGTTATTTTAGATTTAATCAGTATACAAAAGATAGGTAGCATCCTTTAGAATAATGGTTATTTTAACTGTTCTACACAAATCTATCACACCCTTTGGCTCTGGAATTCCTTAGAGAAAAGAGTATAATTGCAATTGATCTTCAATCATGTTCAATCTGCAGATCTCTACACAAGAGGAATCTGTGAAACAATACGCAACCCATACTGAGTCCTATCACATACATTATTTATGTCAAGTGAGCACCTTCCTCTGGAGTAGTAGTATACTCTGTAGTTGTCTTTTCTCTTCCATATCTCTTTGTTAACTGACTTCCATTACCTAAGTCTATCTTCCCAACTCCTGTCATTGTAGGCAGAAGCATCATTGTCTTTCATATTTTATAGTGTTTGGCCTGTATGTTCCAGGTTGTAATAAATACTTTGCTACTTTTTTTAAAACCTTACTTTTTTTTTTTTTTTTTTTTTTTTTTTTTACTCTTTTTCTTTTAGAAACTCCTCAAGCGTTCACATTGGATTTTTCTGTCAAGACTACATTGTTGACCAGCTAATAACATCCAGGTAAGCACTGTCTTTTGTGAAGACTCCTTCATAAGCCCCTGAGAGCCAACCATTTCATTGGGCTTGAAAGTGCTGACTTGAAAGAACCATACACTTAACCGTCAAGTACGCAGGAATATTATTAGTTATGTGTTAACATGTGTTAATCTCGTCTTCCCTACAAGAGTATCAAACACTCAGGGAACTGATGTAATGTTTGTTCTATTGTGTTTTGATGTTGGCATCTTGGATCTTGGGAGCTACTTATTGCATCTTTCTTCCCAGCCTTGTCTCTCCCAGCAAAGGACTAAACTCATTTTAACAGATTAATAAACCAAAGATCCTAGAGATTAAGGTACTTAACCTAGAGTCACATGACTTTTAAGGAATGATAGAGCCAGGATTTGAATGTAGCTCTCTGATTCAAGATATTTTCAGACCAAAACATCTGGAGTTTACCACCAACAGAAAACACTCCCTGATGCAAGAAGCAAAGAAATGGGTAAGTAAGTGGTTAAAATTAAAAATGCAATAAAGGAATAATACTAACAATGTGTGTGGTTAATGAAGTAAGGCAAGATGGAACTAATATCCTGGACAACAAAGTCATACTTTGAAGTGGGAAGGGTGGGATGATGATTAGACTTAAAGTTTTCCAAAGTCCTTGTATTGTTTGGGAAAACAATAAAAATATTGATTAAGCTTTATTCTTTTAAGTATTCAAGTTAAAATATCTCAGGTAACTAAGAGTTTTAATTTCTAAATTAATAGAGGGAGAAAATAGAATAAAAATCCAACAAAAGCATCATATGATAGAAAAAAGAAACAAATAGTGAAACAAATAGAAATCACAAATAATATAAATAGAAATAATATCACAAATAATATAAATAGAAATAATATAAATAGAAGTCACAAATAAAATAAATGCAAATATTTCAGTAACTATAGTAAATGTAAGCCGAATAAGGTCTCCAATTTAAAAAAAGAATGCAGGGGCGCCCGGGTGGCTTAGTCGGTTAGACTTCGGCTCAGGTCATGTTCTCACAGTTTGTGGTTCAAGCCCCGCGTCAGGCTCTGGGCTGATGGCTCAGAGCCTGGAGCTTGCTTCCGATTCTGTGTCTCCCTCTCTCTGCCCCTCCCCCGCTCATGCTCTGTCTCACTCTCTCAAAAATTAACATTAAAAAAAAATTTTTTTTAATAATAAAAAATTAAAAAAGAATGCAAACAGACAAGAAAACAAAATCCAACAGTATGCTATTTTTGAAACATTCTCAAAACGAAGAACATAGAAAAATGTAGGAGGATGGAAAAAGATGTCAGGCTAATATATCAGTAGAAAGCTTACCAGTAACATCAGACAAACTAAGAATAAATGAAGGTTATTAAATAATGGTAAGTTCAGGACCCTAGGACTTCAGAATTCTAAACATGTATGTTCATAATTACAGGTCCTTAAAATACTGAAAGCAAACTTTGACAGAACTATGAGAAAAATGTATAAATTTCCCACTGTGGTGGAGATTTTAATACACCTCAAAATAATGATTGGATAGATCTTACAAGAATCAGGAGATATGAGCAACATAATTAAGAGATTAAGGGGCACCTGGGTGGCTGTGTCAAACGTCTGACTCTGGATTTCAGCTCAGGTCATGATCTCACGGTTTATGAGTTTGAGCCCCACGTGTGGCTCTGCACTGACAGTGCGGAGCTTGGTTAGGATTCTCTCTCTCTACCTCCCTCTCTGCCCCTCCCCTGCTCATGCTCTCTCTCTCAAAATAAATAAAGTTTAAAAAAAAAACGAGACTGAATTAATAGACATATTAAATGTTGCACTTAATAGTGCATTCATATCCTTTTAATGCACACATGTGAGATATTTATGAAGATTGACCACATGTATGTCCATGTAGTAATTCTCAACAAATTTTAGATAATTGATGTTGCATAAGCCACATTCTCTAACAAACATGCAATTAAGTCAGAAATACTAAGGGGAGAAAAATACATTTGAATATTGAAACACATGCTTGTAAATAACTTGTTGGTCAGAAAAAAAAAACTGTGATGGGAATTACCAAATAATTGGAACTAAAGAACAATGAAATGTAAATCCTGGATTTTCCTCACTAGGAAAAATTTTTTTCTTTTTGTTTTGTATCTAGATGAGAAGATGCATTTAGCAGAGCCTAATGTGGTAATCACTTCACAATATATGTAAATCAGACCATCACACTGTATGCCTCAAACTTACATGGTGATTTATAGCAATTATTTCTCAATAAAACTGGAAAAAATAGTGAAATACCAAAATCATAGATATAGCTAAAGCAGTAATTAAAGGGAAATTAGGAATTTAAATACTTATGGAGGAAAAGACAAAATTGACAATTACATGTCAAACCTAAAGTAGAAGTGAAGAAAAAATAAAGATGAGAGTACAAAATTAATGAAAGAAAAGGCATATGAGGAAGAAGATGCACAAAGCCAACAATTCGTTCTTTCTGAACGAACAATTCGACCAAATTCTGACAAACTGGGGAAAAAGTAGAAGATACAAGTAATGAGAAGAGGGACAAAACTGTGGAAACTACTGCAATGATAAAATTGACCCAAAAAATGAACAATCTGATATCAATAAATTTGAAAACTTAGATCAACTCGGGTAACTTTCTAAGATAATAGAAATTAGCAAAACTGACTTAGTGAGAAATGAAAAACCTATCTGTTCGTAAAACTATGAAAATCAGTAGTCTGGGGTGCCTTGGTGGCTCATCGGTTAAGTGGCTGGCTCTTGATTTCAGCTCCAGTCATGATTTCACAGTCATGGGATCCGCCTGCATCAGGCTCTACACTCAGCATGGAGCCTGCTTGGAATTCTCTCTCTCTCTCTCCCTGCCCCTCCCTCGCTCATTCTCTCAAAATAGATAAACTTTTTTAAAAAATTTTAATAAGATTAATCAGTAGTCAATTTTCCCTCAAAAAGAAAGGAAGGGGTAGAAGGACAGACAGACTCAGACAAAGATAGGACAAAAAAGGAAAAGGTTACAAGCTATTCTCCTTCTTTAACAAAGATGGAATAATCCTGAACAAAATATTAAAGCAAATCCAGCGATTCATCAAAAAGATAAAAACCATAATCAAGTTGAATTTATTTCAGGAATGAAAGGGTTCAATGTTGCAAACTTTTTAAAGCAATTCACCATACTGACAAATTATGATGGTGTGATAGGCAGAATAATAGCTCCCCAAAGGTGTCCACTTCCTCATCGCTAGAACATGTATTTTTCTTTTTGCAGCAAAAGGGACTTGGATGTGATTGAGTTCCACACCTTGGGATGGGGAGATTATCTTGGATTATCTGGGCTCAGTCTAATAATAAATCCTAAAAATGGAAGAGGAAGGCAAAAGAGAGATGAAAAAGGGCAAGGACTTAACCTGCCTGTTGCTGGCTTTGAAAATGGAGGAAAAGGGCCATGAGCCAAGGAATGTGGCAGCCTCTGCAAGATGAAAATAACCCTCACTCATTTTTTTTTTTTTTTTAATTTTAATTTTTATTTTTATTTTTGGGACAGAGAGAGACAGAGCATGAACGGGGGAGGGGCAGAGAGAGAGGGAGACACAGAATCGGAAACAGGCTCCAGGCTCCGAGCCATCAGCCCAGAGCCTGATGCGGGGCTCGAACTCACGGACCGCGAGATCGTGACCTGGCTGAAGTCGGACGCTTAACCGACTGCGCCACCCAGGCGCCCCTAACCCTCACTCATTTTACAGCCAGCAAGAAAATAGGGACTGTGGTCCCACAACCTCTAGGAACTGAATCCTGCCAATAACCCAAATGAGCAGGAAATAGATTTTCTCCCAGAGCCTCCAGAATGGAATGCAACCTGCCAATACTGTTTTTAGTTCAGTTAGACCCATACTGGATTTCTGGTGTGCAGAAATTTATGTTGTCTTATGCTTCTAAGTTTGTAGCAATTTGTTACATCAGCAATTGAAAGCTAATACAAGATGGTACAACCAAATACTTTTAGATGGAGGCAAAAGTGTTAACTTTCAGTAACCATTCTTAATTTTAAAAAAAGAAAAGGGGGGAAAAAAAAACCTTTAACAAACCAGGAATAGAATGAAACTTCCTTAACCTGATAAAGATCTAGAGCAAACATGATACATCATTGTGAAATCATTTTTTATTTCTTTTGAAATTAAAAAGCAAAATGTTTGCTATCACATTTCTTTTTTTCTTTTTCTTCTTTTTTTCTTTTTCTTTTCTTCTTTTTTTTTTTTTTTTTGCTATCACCATTTCTTTTCAAATTGTACTTGAGTCCTAGCCAGCAAAATAAAACAATGCAAGAAATAAAACATGTAAGAAGTAAAAAGGACAGTTGTTATTTACAGGTGGTATGATAGTCTATTTAGAGAACCCCAAATCATTTACAGAATAATACTTAGAACTAAAGACATTTCTTCAAGTTTTTCAGATTAAAAAAAAAAAAAAGTCAACTGCATTTCCATAATCCAGCAGTTAGAAAGCACAAGCAAATAAAACATACCATTTATAAAAACAACACCAACATCAAAATATGAGAGCTAGGTTATCTTACTGGTTACCCATCTGGAGAGCAAGTAAAAATGGATCCTTATTTCATATTTAACCCAAAAGTCAATTCCAGATGGATTAAAGACTTCAATATGAAAGGCAAAACATGGAAAGATTTAGAATAAAATATAAAATAATACATTATCTTTAGTACATGCCCATGTGATAGAAAAAATGTTCTTAAAATTCAAAGTGCAAACCAAAGGGGTCAAAACTCAGCTTCTTTGAAACTCTGTCGTCAAAAGACAAAAAGCGAAAGGAAAAATCATAAACTGGACAGAAAGACCTGCAACACACGTAACAACAACAACAAAAGTATCTACACCCCAGTATAGTGGTACTAACCACATACAACTGGCAAGTACTTAAAATGTAACTAGGCCAAATTAAGATGTGTGTAAGTATGAAAAAGACACCAGATTGCAAAGAGTTAGTACAAAAAAAAAAAAAAAAAAAAAATATATATATATATATATATATATATATATATATATACATGTATATATGTATGTATGTATTACATATTGAAATGATAATATCTTGGTAAGTATATTAAGTAAAAAATATAAAAAATAATTTGGCCTGTTTCTTATCACTATTTTAAATGAGGCTTCTAGAACATTTGAAATTAAATTTTGACTTGCATTTTATTTCTGTTGGACAGCACTGATCTAGAATATATAACGAACTCGTGCAAATCAGGGGAAAAAAACAATTTTTTAAATTGGCAAATATCACCCAAGAAGACAAATTAATAGCTAAGAAACATTGAAAAGATGTTTTAGGGAAATCAGATACAATGCAGTGTTAGTGGGAGTGTTAATTAGTATAACAGCTTTGGAAAACAATTTGACTTTACCTAGTAAAGATGAGTATGGGCATACCCTACAACCCAACAATTACACTCTTAGATATGCAAACTAGAGAAACTTGCACATGTACCACAAAGACCATGTTTGGAAATGTTCCTAGCAGTATTGGCAAATGTCCCATCAACTGTAGTGTATTTATGTATTGAATGATTAAACAGCATTTGAAAACAGGGGCTCCTGGGTGGCTAAGTTGGTTAAGTGTCCAAGTTCAGCTCAGGTCATGATTTCACAGTTCATGAGTTCAAGCCCCACATTGAGCTTTCCACTCTCAGCCCAGAGCCTGCTTCAAATCCTCTGTATCCCTCTCTCTCTGCCCCCGCCCCCCAAAGAATAAAAAATAAGATGAAATTTCCAGCGACACCTATCAAAAATGGTTAAATCTCAGGAACAGGGGTGCCTGGGTGGCTCTGTCAGTTAAGCGTCCCACTTTGGCTCAGGCCATGATCTCATGGTTTATGGGTTCAAGTCCCACATTGGGCTGTGTGCTGACAGCTTGGAGCATGCTTGGATTCTGTGTCTCCCTCTCTCTGTACCCCTCCCCTGCTCATGGTCTGTATCTCAAATAATAATAATAATAATAATAATAATAATAAATGTTAAAAAATAAAAAATCTTAATAACATAATAAGCAGGAAAAAAGACATTAAAGGATATATATATTTTTTTCTATATGAAGTTTTACAAGTCAAAATTAACAGATTATGCAGGGATTTAAACAAGAAAATTCAGGGGTGCCTTGGTAGCTCAGTCAGTTAAGCATCTGAAGCTTGATTTTGGCTCAGGTCATGATCTCATGGTTCATAAGATGGAGCCCCACATCAGACTCTGCACTGACAGTGTGGAACCTCTTTGAGATTCTCTTTCTCTCTCTGCCCCTCCCCCCCAAGAGTAAATAAATAAACAAACATTTTTTTAAAAAAACATGTCAAAACTCAAAGGGAAAAAAACTGAAGGGAGAAGTAAAAAAATTCAGGTTCTTTTTTTTTCTATAGGGGGAAAGAAATCATATGGAAGCATCCAGGAGGCTTCAGAGAATCACTAAAGCTCTATTTCTTTTTTTTTAATTTTTTTTTCAACGTTTTTTATTTATTTTTGGGACAGAGAGAGACAGAGCATGAACGGGGGAGGGGCAGAGAGAGAGGGAGACACAGAACCGGAAGCAGGCTCCAGGCTCCAAGCCATCAGCCCAGAGCCTGACGCGGGGCTCGAACTCACGGACTGCGAGATCGTGACCTGGCTGAAGTCGGACGCTTAACCGACTGCGCCACCCAGGCGCCCCTAAAGCTCTATTTCTTAAACTAGGTTGTAAGTACATAGGTGTTTTACCGTTATTTTGTCTACCCTCTGCTTGATTAATAATTGTATCTACTTACTATTTTTTAAATTTTTTTTAAGTTTATTTTTGGGAGAGAGACAGAGAGAGATTGGGAGATTGGGAGAGAAAGAATCTATAGCAGGCTCTGCACTGTCAGTGTGGAGCCCGACGTGGGGCTCTAACTCATAAACCATGAGATCGTGACCTGAGCCGAGACAAGGAGTCGGACGCTTAACTGACTGAGCCACCCAGGCGCCCCATCTACTTACTATTTAATAAAAATTTGTGTGTATCCTTTGACTCGGCAAATTCTATTTCTGAAATTCTAGTATATAGATTTCTAGTATTCTAGAAGTATATAGAAGTATATAGAAATACTTGTACAAAGAATAAATGTACAAAGATATTAATTGTATTGTTACTTATATTGGGGGAAATAAAGAGAATGCTCCTAAACAATGGAATGGAAGAATACATTTTGTAATATTCATACCAAGGAATGTTAACGCTGTCATTTAAAAGAAAGAATTTTTGGGGGCGCCTGGGTGGCGCAGTCGGTTAAGCGTCCGACATCAGCCAGGTCACGATCTCGCGGTCCGTGAGTTTGAGCCCCACGTCAGGCTCTGGGCTGATGGCTCGGAGCCTGGAGCCTGTTTCCGATTCTGTGTCTCCCTCTCTCTCTGCCCCTCCCCCGTTCATGCTCTGTCTCTCTCTGTCCCAAAAATTAAAAAAAAAAAAAAAAAAGTTGAAAAAATAAATAAATAAAAATAAAAGAAAGAATTTTTGGAATGCAACCCGGTGCAGCCACTCTGAAAAACAGTATGGAGGTTCCTCAAAAAACTAAAAATAGGGGCGCCTGGGTGGCGCAGTCGGTTAAGCGGCCGACTTCAGCCAGGTCACGATCTCGCGGTCCGTGAGTTCGAGCCCCGCGTCGGGCTCTGTGCTGACAGCTCGGAGCCTGGAGCCTGTTTCCAATTCTGTGTCTCCCTCTCTCTCTGCCCCTCCCCCGTTCATGCTCTGTCTCTCTCTGTCCCAAAAATAAATTAAAAACGTTGGAAAAAAAAAAAAAATTAAAAAAAAAAAAAAACAAAGTCTACCCATACCATACACAAATGGTCAGTAAATTCAAATATATTATCATCCCAAGACATAGAATAAAGAAAAATTTAAAAAAAAAAAAAAAAAAAAAAAAAAAAACTAAAAATAGAACTACCCTACGACCCAGCAATTGCACTACTAGACATTTATCCACGGGATACAGGTGTGCTGTTTCGAAGGGACACATGCATCCCCATGTTTATAGCAGTGCTATCAACAATACCCAAAGTATGGAAAGAGCCCAAATGTCCATCGATGGATGAATGGATAAAGAAGATGTGATATATATATGCAATGGAGTATTACTCAGCAATCAAAAAGAATGAAATCTTGCCATTTGCAACTACGTGGATGGAACTGGAGGGTATTATGCTAAGTGAAATTAGAGAAAGGCAAAAATCATATGACTTCACTCATATGAGGACGTTAAGAGACAAAACAGATGAACATAAGGGAAGGGAAACAAAAATAACAGGGAGGGGGACAAAACAGAAGAGACTCATAAATATGGAGAACAAACAGAGGGTTACTGGAGGGGTTGTGGGAGGGGGGATGGACTAAATGGGTGAGGGGCATTAAGGAATCTACTGAAATCATTGCTTCACTATATACCAACTAATTTGGATGTAAATTTTAAAAAATAAAAAATAAAGTTAAATCAAAAAATAATAAAGAATGAATTTTCTTAGGGGCGCCTGGGTGGCTCAGTCGGTTGAGCATCCAACTTCGGCTCAGGTCATGATTTTGTGGTTTGTGAGTTTGAGCCCCGTGTCGGGCTCTGTGCTGACAGCTCAGAGCCTGGAGCCTGCTTCGGATTCTGTGTCTCCCTCTCTGTCCCTCCCCTGCTCATACTCTGTCTCTCAAAAATAAATAAACATTGAAAAAAATTTTTTTAATAAAATAAAGGAATGAATTTTTGCTATACTAGATGTTCTAGAGGCATTTCCATGAGGTTTTGGGATTTGTTGAATGGGAAAAGCTTAAGATGCTTAAACTTCTATATACATGCATTTTAAAAAAAATTTTTTTTCGTACAGAGAAAGATACAAGTGGATATATGCCATCTAGTTATCTTTTTTTGGACATTATTTTAAAGTTTATTTATTTATTGAGAGAGAGTATGCACACACACAAACGGTGGAGGGGCAGAGAGAGAGAATCCCAAGGAGGCTCTATGCTGACAGCACAGAGCCTGTCATGGGGCTCGATCCCATAAACTGTGAGATCATAACCTGAACTGAGATCAAGAGTGGGACACTTAACTGGCTGAGCCACCCAAGTGCCTCTAGTTATCTTGATTTGAGAGTTAGGAGAAATGAAGGAAGGAGGAAATGATAGGAAAAAAAGAAGAGAAAATTACCACCACATCCCAGTAAATATATTGTGATACTGTGTATATATAAAACTACAGATGTTTGTATATATTTAGAGATCCATTAAGAAATTGGGAGAAAAAAATAGAGTTGAATATATATTTACTGACACAGGGATATCAACTGAAAAAAGTTAAGTTCCAGAGTAGAATGTGTTCGGAGTCATACTAGTCATTTCAATTAAGCCAAAAGCCATATATATGCATATTCATGTAAGAGCTTTTATAAATATATCTGAACAATGAGAGGTGCGGAGTATTATATTGTCTGTTAATATTGCTGATGGTTTGGATGCAAGAAGTGAGAGAAAAACAAAGATAAATCCTAAATTTTTTACCTCAGCAACTGATGACTGATGGAGACTGGTGGAGACTTACGGAGACTGGGGGAGAAATAGGTCAGGGGATGTGGGATTAATAATTCTGCTTTGTGGGGCGCCTGGGTGGCGCAGTCGGTTAAGCGTCCGACTTCAGCCAGGTCACGATCTCGCGGTCCGTGAGTTCGAGCCCCGCGTCAGGCTCTGGGCTGATGGCTCGGAGCCTGGAGCCTGTTTCTGATTCTGTGTCTCCCTCTCTCTCTGCCCCTCCCCCGTTCATGTTCTGTCTCTCTCTGTCCCAAAAAAAATAAATAAAAAAAACGTTGAAAAAAAAAAAATAATTCTGCTTTGAACATATTAAGGCAGAGAATGTTGCTAAACATTCAAATGGAGATACAAAGTGACCAGTTCAACAATACCAGTCAGGAGTTTAGAGGAATGCTATAGATATAAACACATAGATTTTGAAGTCATCAGTGTATAAGTCTGCATGAGATCTACTAGGGAGAAAGTATAGCTAGAGAAAAGGGCAGGTAAAAGGACAGGGCCCAGGATTGAGCATTTGGGAACATTAGTATTTACAGGTCATAAAGAATGATAAGCCACCAAAGGGACAAAGGTGAAGAAAACAGAGTGTGGTCTTGTGGAAGCCATGAGAAGAAAGCTTTTAAATGAATGAACAGAGAAATTCAGAAGCGATATGCTTCCCACTCTTAACTAGTTTTCATATTTATCTTTGTATGTTATCAGTTGCTACATAATAAAACAGTGATTTAAAATAAAAAATAGTCATGGGGCACCTGGATGGCTCAGTTGGTTAAGTGGCTGACTTCGGCTCAGGTCATGATCTCACGGTTTGTGAGTTCAAGTCCCGCGTCAGGCTCTGTGCTGACAGCTCAGAGCCTGGAGCCTGCTTCAGATTCCGCGTCTCCCTCTCTCTCTGCCCCTTCCCTGCTCACACTCTGTCTCTCTTGCTCTCTCAAAAATAAACATAAAAATTTTTTTTAATAAAATAAAAAATAGTCATTTATTGTGCTTACAAATTTTCAGCCTGGTCAGGACTTAGGCAAGGAAAGTTAGTCTCTGCTCCACATGGGATCACCTGGGACAGCTCTACTGAAAGCTAGCAGTTTTGTTTCCAAGGTGGCTCACACATGCTGCAGTCAAGTTGGTACAGGCTGTTGGGTGGCAGCTCAGCCAAGGCCGAGGACCAAGGCCCTTAGTTCTTTCTGTTAGACCTCTTCATGTGGCCTGGGCTTTTTCACAGTATAGTGGCTATTTCTAACAGTGGGCCTCCTAAGAAAGAGCTGAGTAAAAACTACATTTTATGACCGAGCCTTAAGTCACATAGCATTTACTTCCATTATACTCTATTAATTGAAGCAATCACAAGACCCACCCAAGTTCAAGGGGAAAGAACATAACTCCACCTCTTAATGGGGGAGTGGTGAGGTTTTGGAAGAGCACTTTGGATGGGAAATATCATTACCATTTGGTGAAAATATCTACACAAACCTAGTCTGGCTTAACAGCTAAAAAGCAAAGCCTAGCAATGTCTGCACAGATGGGTACCAAATTTATTGACAGAGTATATTAGAAAGAAACTGCTTGGGGTGCCCGGGTGGCTCAGTCACTTAAGCGTCCAACTTCGGCTCAGGTCATAGCTCACCGTTTGTAAGTTCAAGCCCCACATCCGGCTCTGTGCTGTCAGCTCAGAGCCTTGAGCCTGCTTCAAATTCTGTGTCTCCCTCTCTCTCTGCCCCTCCTCCACTCACACTCTGTCTCTCTGTCTCAAAAATGAATAAACATTAAAAAAAAGAAAAGAAAAAAACCTTGCAACCAAGTGTATAAGAATCACATTTAATGCAGTACCTCAAAAAGGGTTCTATGTGATATATATTTCATGATTGAAGGGGAAAGCCTGGTTATAAGATGAGGCATAGATTGGGCAGATTTTTTTCATGTTAAGTGACAAAGACCACAACATTATTCATATTAACAGTATCACTTAAATTTAGTATGTCCATATAAAAAGATCTCTTTTGAAAAATCATGTTTAATATTACCAGTTCTTTGCTATTTCATTTAATTTAAAGTTAAAATTTTTTAATGAAATAAAGAATATTCTTAGAAAAATGAAAATCCCCAAACTTGGATCAAGAAGAATCAGAAAGCTTTTGGGGGCCCCTGGATGGCTCAGCTGGTGGGACACACGACTCTTGGTCTCAGGGTTGTGAGTTTGAGCCCCACATTGGGTGTAGACATTACTTGAAAATAAAATGTTAGGGGCACCTGGGTGACTCATTTGGTTAGGCGTCCTACTCTAGCTCAGGTCATGATCTCACAATTCGTGGGTTTGAGCCCTATGTCGGACACTGTGCTGACAGCTCAGAACCTGGAGCCTGTTTTGGATTCTGTGTCTCCCTCTCTCTGCCCCTCCCATGCTTGCTCTCTGTCTCTCTTTCTCAAAAATATTTTTAAAATGTTTTAATTTTTTAAAAAAATCTTAAAATCAGAAAGCTTGAATAACCACAGAGGAAATAAAGGGTAGTCAAATATCTAAAAGATGCCAGATTGCTTCATTAAAGAAGAAAATTTTAGGGGCACCTGGGTGGCTCAGTTGGTTGAGTGCCAGACTTGATTTCAGCTCACATCATGATCCCAGGATCATGGGATGAAGCCCTATATCATGCTCCATGCTGAATGTGGAGCCTGCTTAAGATTCTCCACCCACTCCCCTCTCTCTCCCCTTCTGTCCCTCCCCTCTCCTGGTGTTCTCTCTCTCTCTCTCTCTCTCTCTCTCTCTCTCTCAAATAGAAAAAGAAAAATGTATATGATTATCTCAGTAAAGGTAAAAAATATTAATGAAGTTTAACACTCATTACTGCCAAATACGCTTAGTGAACTAGAAGCAGAAGAAAATTTAATATGAAAATGTTTATTGGAAAATTATAGCAAACATCATAATGTGGAACATTGGGAACTCCTGGGAGCTTTCCCATTAAAAGTAGAAATGTAAGTATATTGATAGCACTGTACTAGAGGGCCTAATAGATTAATTAATGCCTATAAATAAAGAGGGAAAGGAAAATATTACACATTTTCTGCAGACGATATGATGTAGGATATAGAATATTTAAGAAAATCAGCTGGTTAACTAGTAGCTCTGATAAAAGTTTAATAGCAATGTGGCTGGATACAAGATTAGCCTATTTTTTTTAAGTTTTAGGAGTCCCATGATCATTCTCAGGTCAGGTGGTTTACTAGAATGATTCTCAAGACTTACTTGCAGGCTATTCTCACAGCTAAGGCTTTATTACAGCAAAAGATATCAAGTAAGAGCAGCAGAACAAAAATATGCCTTGGGTGAAGTCCAGAGAAATCAGACATAGGTTTCCAAGTCTTTCCCCTCCTGGGACTGCACAGGATACACTCTTTCTAGCAGCAAACTGGAAGGATATGTGAAATGTCTGCCCAAGGAAGCTCACTCTGGTCCAGGGTTCTGAAGCTCTTATCACAGGTTGGTCACATAGGCAACTGTTTTGGCTACATGACCATCCATGATAACTGATACTCAGGACCCCAGCAGTGAAATGAGGTACATCATCAATCTTGGTGTTTGTGCGAAGCAATCCTGATAAAGTGGTACAGCATCATCCATTATTCTAGGCATACAGAACATTATCAGGAACATAAAGAGCATTCTGAAGGCCATATTCTTAGTGGTTGGCCAATGGTTAACAGGGTTCTAGGCTCTCCAAGAGACATGCAAAGACTGAGCAACCAGACCTACAGTATTAACTCTTTTCTTCGCAAAAATGAACAATGTTAACCAGTTTTTTTTTTTAGTGTTTTATTTATTTTTGAGAGAGAGAGAGAATACAAGCAGGGGAGGGGCAGAGAGAGAGGGAGACACAGAATCCAAAGCAGGTTTCAGGCTCTGAGCTGTCAGCACAGAGCCCCATGCGTGGCTCAAACTCGTGAACTGCAAGATCATGCCGTGAGCCAAAGTCGGACACTTAACCTACTGAACCACCCAGACAGTCTTAACCAATTTTAAAATGTAAGAAGGATCCCATTCATAATGGCAACAAAAGTATAATAAACTTAATAAGAAATAAGCACACCCTATATTAAGAAAACTGAAAAGTAAAGTTTTAAGAAATGGGGAAATAAATGTACCTAGATAGAAAGATAATATTGACTTTTGGTTCTGGATAAAAAGGGAATAAATACACATCTTACTCTTCTACAAAGGTCAGCTAAAAAACAAAACAAAACAAAACAAAACCACAAAAACCCTGGACATTATACGTAAAATAAACCAAAATGATTCTGAAGTCTTACTGCCTTGGGACTTTGGGATCACAGGATGATACAGTGATGATACACCTGGGTTTTCTCTTTTGGTCTCCTATACCCTAGACTGGGTGCTAGAGAAGCTGGAAACTAAGAAAGGCCAACAGGAATACACACACAAAAAGCCCCCCACAAGCTGCTTCTCTAGCTCATGCCCCAAGAAAGGGGCCACCTACCAAGAGAGAAATAGACAACACTTCCCTACCCTACCAAACAACATGGAACAAACTCATGGTCTCTCTCTACTCCTGTCAGCAATACCTCGGGAATGGGGAGCCTAGGGTGCCACTCCCAACTGTAATGTGGCACCAC
Organism: Neofelis nebulosa; assembly: GCF_028018385.1. Classification (NCBI taxonomy): domain Eukaryota; kingdom Metazoa; phylum Chordata; class Mammalia; order Carnivora; family Felidae; genus Neofelis; species Neofelis nebulosa. The sequence continues at coordinate 153,487,720 of NC_080785.1, read as the reverse complement.
CCCTCACTTCCAGAGGGGTTGTATTAGAGAAGACTGAATGGGAAGTTGGGATTTTTTTTTTCAACGTTTTTTATTTATTTTTGGGACAGAGAGAGACAGAGCATGAACGGGGGAGGGGCAGAGAGAGAGGGAGACACAGAATCGGAAACAGGCTCCAGGCTCTGAGCCAACAGCCCAGAGCCTGACGCGGGGCTCGAACTCACGGACCGCGAGATCGTGACCTGGCTGAAGTCGGACGCTTAACCGACTGCGCCACCCAGGCGCCCCGGGATTTTTTTTTTAATCCCTGCTGGTGGTATTGAGCCCCCTCTATAGTGTCAGTGGAGGCCACATGGGGATTCTGGACGTGTTCCCACCAACCATAAAAAGGTGCTCCTCCCTTTACCCTTCAGTATCAGAGAAGGCTGAGTGTGAAGATGGAACTTTCACCAACACCCAGCAATAATGAGGCCTCCCCTCCCAACAAGTCACCCCTCCCCTCTCAACCCAAGGTGATGTCAGGCATAATGGGAGGTAAGATACCTGACTTCCATACAAAGGAACAAGGCACTGAGGTACCACTTCCCTCTTGAGGGATCAAGAAAGTCAAATGGGAAGGCTAGAATTTCACCCCCACCTGGCAGTAAGGAGGTGGTACCCCATTCCTCTCTGGCATGGTGTCACAGACAACCTGCTAAAATAGATTTATGTGAGATCCAGAGTCTCAGGGGTGCCTCAGTGGCTCAGTTGGTTAAGCATCCAACTTCAGCTTAGGTTATGATCTCAGATTTCATGAGTTCAAGCCCCACATTGGGCTCTGTGCTGACAGCTCAGAGCCTGGAGCCTCCTTCAGATTCTGTGTCTCCCTTTCTCTCTGCCCCTCCCCTGCTCACACTGTTCTCTCTCTCTCTCTCTCTCTCTCTCTCTCTCTCTCTCTCTCTCTCTCTCTCTCAAAAAAGGAATAAACATTTTTTTTAAAAAGTTTTTTAAAGACCCAGAGTCTCATGTCTCTGAATGTCCAGGGTACAATTAAAAAAAAAAAAAAAAAAAAGATCACTCACTATAGAAGAACCAGGAAAATTTCAACTTGAATGACAAAATACAACTTTAAAAATGCTGACACCAAAATGAATCAGATGTCAGAATTATCTGACAAGGATTTTAAAGCAACCATCATAAAACAGCTTCATCAAGCATTTGTGATGAAACAAATAAGCTTGAAACATATAAAAGCAAAAAGTCTCAGCAAAGAAATAGAGTGTAAAGTAGAACCAAATGGAAATGTTCAATTCAGTGGGTAAGCTCAAAAACAGAATGAAGACAGAGGAAAGAACCAGTGAACTTGAAGATAAGACAAAGCTACCCAATCTGAACCACAAAGAGAAAATAGAAAAAAAATAATGAAATGGTCATCAGGAACCAGTGGAAGTATAACAAAAGATATACATTTGTGTAATCAGAGTCCCAGAAGAAGAGAAAGAAGGAGGGGCTGAAAAAGTATTCAAAGACATGATGGCTACATGAAAAGATGCTCAACGTCGCTCCTCATCAGGGAAATACAAATCAAAACCACACTCAGATATCACCTCACGCCAGTCAGAGTGGCCAAAATGAACAAATCAGGAGACTATAGATGCTGGAGAGGATGTGGAGAAATGGGAACCCTCTTGCACTGTTGGTGGGAATGCAAACTGGTGCAGCCGCTCTGGAAGACAGTGTGGAGGTTCCTCAAAAAATTAAAAATAGACCTACCCTATGACCCAGCAGTAGAACTGGAATTTACCCAAGGGATACAGGAGTACTGATGCATAGGGGCACTTGTACCCCAATGTTTATAGCAGCACTCTCAACGATAGCCAAATTATGGAAAGAGCCTAAATGTCTATCAACTGACGAATGGATAAAGAAATTGTGGTTTATATACACAATGGAGTACTACGTGGCAATGAGAAAGAATGAAATATGGCCCTTTGTAGCAACGTGGATGGAACTGGAGAGTGTTATGCTAAGTGAAATAAGTCATACAGAGAAATACAGATACCATATGTTTTCTCTCTTATGTAGATCCTGAGAAACTTAACAGAAGACCATGGGGTAGGGGAAGAAAAAAGAGAGAGAGAGAGAGAGAGAGATTAGAGTGGGAGAGAGCCAAAGCATAAGAGACTCTGAAAAACTGAGAACAAACTGAGGGTTGATGGGGGGTGGGAGGGAGGGAGGGGAGGGTGGGTGATGGGTATTGAAGAGGGCATCTTTTGGGATGAGCACTGGGTGTTGTATGGAAACCAATTTGACAATAAATTTCATGTATTAAAAAAAAAAGACATGATGGCTGAAATTTTCCAAATTTTTCAAAATACATAAATCTATAGATTCAAGAAGCTGGACAAATCATAAACAGGACACCCCGAAAGAAATCACCCCAAGATACATCATATTTAAACTTCTTAAAACTAGAGACAAAGGAAAAAATTTTGAAAGCAATGACAGAGAAATAACACCTATAGGAGAAGGTTTTTTTGAATGACATCAGATTTCTCATGAGAAACTATGAATGTCAAAAGAAGCACATTTTCCAAGTACTCAAGGAAGAGAACTGTGAACCCCAAATTCTACATCTGGTGAAATTATCCTTCAAGAATGAAGGGAAATAGGGGCACCTGGGTAGCCCAGTCAGTTAAGTGGCCAACTCTTGATTGGCTCAGGTCATGCATGATCTCACAGTTTATGACATTGAGCCCTATGTTGGGCTCTGCACTGACATAGCAGAGCCTGCTTCGATTCTCTCTTCCTCACTCTCTGCCCCCTCCCCTGTTCATGCACCCCCCACACAAATAAATATTAGGGAAAAAAAGAATGAAAGAAAACTACAGAAAACTTAGAACCAAGAATTTGTCACCACTAAACATACTCTAAAAATTGCTAAGGAATGTTCTTAAAATATAAGGAAGATGATAAAAGATGAAAACTTAGAATATCAGGAAGAATTAAACCACAATAGAAACTGAAAATATTGGTAAATACCTTCCTTCTTCTCTCAAATTTTAAAAATGATATTTGATAGTTGAAGCAATATATATAACATTGCCTGATATGGTTCTCAGTGTATGTAGAAGAAATATTTAAGACAATTATAAATAGGGGAGGGTGAAAGGACTTAAAGGGAGGTAAGGTTTTTAAACTTCATTTGAACTGGTAAAATATGAAAACCTGCATACTGTGATAAGTAATGTGTGTATAATGTAATATCTAGAGCAACTACCAAAAAACTCTATACACTCAAAAACACTATAGATAAATCAAAATTGAATTTTTTTTCCAAAGAATTCTTTTAAAAAATCAATCAACTCACAAGAAGGCAAGAAAAAGAAAAAAAGAGAAATGGAAAATAGAAGGAATGAACAAAAAAGAAAATGACAGATTTAAGCTCTAACATATCATTGATTAAACTAAATATAAATTATCTAAATACAGTAATTAACAGAGATTAGGAGAGTAAATTTTTAGGGGCACCTGAGTGGTTCAGTTGGTTTTGGCTCAGGTCATGATCTCACCGTTTGTGAGTTTGAGCCCCACATCGGGCTCTGTGCTAACAGTGTGGAACCTGCTTGAGATTCCATCTCTCCCTCTCTCTTTGCCCCTCCACTGTTTGCACTGTCTCTGTCTCTCTCAAAATAAATAAACAGGGGCTCCTGGGTGGCTCAGTTGGTTAAGCATCTAACTTCAGCTCACATCATGATCTCACAGTTCATGAGTTCAAGCCCCATGTTGGGCTCTGTGCTGACAGCTCAGAGCCTGGAGCCTGCTTTGGATTCCTTGTCTCCCCCTCTCTCTGCTCCTCCCCTGCTCGTGCTCTGCCTCTCTCTCTCTCTCTTTCTCAAAAATAAATAAACATTAAAAAAAAATTTTAAGGGAGAGTAAATTTTTTTAAATCAGGAGTCAGACACTCAACTGAGCCACCCAGGCATCCCAAGGCGAGTAAATTTTTTTTTTTTAATTTATTTTTTTTGGGACAGAGAGAGACAGAGCATGAACGGGGGAGGGGCAGAGACAGAGGGAGACACAGAAGCGGAAACAGGCTCCAGGCTCTGAGCCATCAGCCCAGAGCCTGACGCGGGGCTCGAACTCACGGACCGCGAGATCGTGACCTGGCTGAAGTCGGACGCTTAACCGACTGCGCCACCCAGGTGCCCCTTTAATGTTTATTTTTGAGGCAATGCAAGAGACAGAGTGCAAGCAGCGGAGAGGCAGATCACTATGTTGCATATTAAGTGAAACTAATGTAACATTGTGTGTCACCTAAACTTCAAAAAAAAATCACTAAGAGAATAAGAAAATTTATATGCAAAATTTAAAGGGACAGGAAAAACTAGGGTTTTAACTTTGTAACTATAATGTATCAAATATTAATTTTAGAAACTAAACTTCAGAATAATCTCTTCCATGCAATAATTAATTAATCAATTAAAAAATAAAATGACCAGGGGCGCCTGGGTGGCGCAGTCGGTTAAGCGTCCGACTTCAGCCAGGTCACGATCTCGCGGTCCGTGAGTTCGAGCCCCGCGTCAGGCTCTGGGCTGATGGCTCGGAGCCTGGAGCCTGTTTCCGATTCTGTGTCTCCCTCTCTCTCTGCCCCTCCCCCGTTCATGCTCTGTCTCTCTCTGTCCCAAAAATAAATAAAAAAGCGTTGAAAAAAAAAAAAAAATTAAAAAAAAAAAAAAATAAAATGACCAAAGGATCCGAGTAGACAGTTTTCCAAAGAAAATATACAAATTGCTAATAAGCTTATGAAGAAAATGTTTAACACCATTATCATTAGGTAAGTGCAAATCAAAACCATAATGAAATACTGATTTATATCCACTAGGATGGCTACAATTAAGGCACTTATTTCAACAATAAGTGCTGAGAGGATGTGGAGAAATCAGAACTCTCATACAATGCCAGTGAGAATATAAAATTGTGAAGCCACTTTGGAAAATAGTCTGGGTAGTTCCTCAAACCTCGAAAGAGAGAAAGAGCACGACAGGGGAGAGGAGCAGAGTGAGAGAGAGAGAATCCCAAGCAGGCTCCATGGTCAGTGCAGAGCCCAACACGGAACTCAATCCCACAACCCTGGGATCACGACCTGAGCTGAAATCAAGAGTCAGATGCTCAACCGATTCAGCCACCTAGGCCCCCCAATTCCTCAAAATATTAAATACACAGTTAATATGTAACCCAGCAATTCCACTTCTGAGTATTAAAAAATGCATCTACATAAAACTTGCAAGTGAATTTCATAGAAGCATTACTTACAATAACAAAAAGTGGAAACAAACCAAATAGGTACATTAACTGATGAATGGATAAACAAAATATGGTATATCCACATAACAGGAATATTAGGTTGGCAGTAAAAAAAGGAATGAAGTCTGATAATATGCTACACCATAGATGAGTCTTAAAAACATTGTTTTAAGTGAGGGAAGCCAGCCACAAAAGACCACATATTGTATGATCTTATTCATCTGAAATGTGCAAATAGGCAAATCCATAGAGACAGAACAAAGAACAGTGGTTGCCTATGGCTGATGGAGGTGAGGTGGAGAAAAGAGGAGTGACTAATAATACATATGAGGTTTTTGGGGGGGTGACAGGTGTTCTCAGATTGCAGTGCTCTGTGGATATACTGAAGTCCATTGAATTACATTCTTTAAATGGGTGACTTTTATTGTGTGTGAAATATATCTTAATAAAGCATTTAATAGGAGAAACCACAGGGAAAAAAAGTCAGTTGTTTTTTTTACATGCTAGCAATAAACAACTGGAAATTAAATTTGAAAAGCAGTATCAATAATATAAAAATATGAACTACTTAGGGATAAATTTGCAAGGGATATGAAAGATCTATATACTGAAAACTATAAAATACTGCTCAGAAAAATTAAAGAAAACCTGCTTAAAATAAAACCTAAATTAAAATAATGCTGACAAAAATTAAGTGGAAAGATATACCTTCTTTATGGTTAAAAGACTCAATAGTATTGGGGCGCCTGGGTGGCTCAGTCAGTTAAGCAGCTGGTTCTTGGTTTTAGCTCAGGTAATGATCTTCGGTTCATGAGTTTGAGCCCGTGTCAAGCCCTGAGTCAAGCCCTACTCTGACAGTGCAGAACCTGCTTGGAATTTTCTCTCTCCCTCTCTCTCTGCCCCTCCCTGCTCGCTCTCTCTCTCTCTCTCTCTCTCTCTCTCTCAAAATCAATAAATGAACTTAAAAAAATGACTCAATAGTGTTCAAAAGTCAATTCTCCCCAAATTTATCTATAGATTCAGTGCAATACCAATCAAAATCCCGGCAAGCTTTTTTGAAAACATTGACTTACTGATTCTAAAATTCTCATAGAAATTCATAGAACTAGAAGGGTCAAAACAACTCAGAAAAAGAAAAAAAGTTGGAAGGCTAATACCATGTAATCACAATAGTTATTACAAACCTATAGTAATCAAAATAGTTTGTTTTTGTTTTTGTTTTTGTTTTGTTTTTTTTAATTTTTTTTTTCAACGTTTTTTATTTATTTTTGGACAGAGAGAGACAGAGCATGAACGGGGGAGGGGCAGAGAGAGAGGGAGACACAGAACCGGAAGCAGGCTCCAGGCTCCGAGCCATCAGCCCAGAGCCTGACGCGGGGCTCGAACTCACAGACCGCGAGATCGTGACCTGGCTGAAGTCGGACGCTTAACCGACTGCGCCACCCAGGCGCCCCTACATTTATTTATTTTTGATAGACAGAGACACACTATAAGTGGGTGGGGGCAGAGAAAGAAGGAGACACAGAATCCAAAGCAGGCTCCAGGCTCTGAGCTGTCAGCACAGAGCCGGACAGGAGACTGAAACTCATGAACCACGAGATCGTGACCTGGCTGAAGTCGGACGCTTAACCGACTGCGCCACCCAGGCGCCCCAAAATAGTTTGTTTTTGACATAAAGTTAGGAACACATACATCAAAGGAATAGAATAGAGTCCCAAAACAAACCCACACATGTAGGGACAACTATTTTTAACAAAGACATCAAGGCAACTTAGTGGAGAAAGGATATACTTTTCAACAAGCGGTACTTGAACAACTGGACTAAAACATGCAAAAAAACAAACAAAACACATTTGGATCCATATCTCACAGCATGTACACCAATTAACTCTAAATGAATCATAGACCTAAATGCGAAACCTCAAATTATAAAACTTATAAAAGAAAACGGAAGGGGCTCCTGGCTGGCTCAGTCGGTTAAGTGTCCGGCTTCAGCTCAGGTCACGATCTCACAGTTTGTTAGTTCCACCCCCCCCCCCCCCCCCCACCATTGGGCTCTGTGCTGACAGCTCAGAGCCTGGAGCCTGCTTTGGATTCTGTGTCTCCCTCTCTCTCTGCCTCTCTGCTGTGCATGCTGTAGCTCCCTCTGTCTCTCAAAATAATAATAATAATAATAATAATAATAATAATAATAATAAATTTTTTTTTAATTTTGAAAAAAGAAAGTGGACTTTGTGAAAATTTAAAACTCCTGCTCTTCAGGGGCACCTGGGTGCCTTAGTCGGTTAAACATCAGACTTTGGCTCAGGTCATGATCTCATGGTCCGTGAGTTCTAGCCCCATGTTGGGCTGTCTGTTGTCAGTGCAGAGCCTGCTTTGGATCCTCTGTTCCCCTCTCTCTCTCTGCCCCTCCCCATTTGCATTTTCTGGTTTTCTCTCTCTCAGAAATAAATGAACAGTAAAAAAAAATTTTTAACTCCTGCTCTTCAAATGACATTGTTAAGAAAATGAAAAGACAAAGCATAAGCTAGGAGAAAATCCTTGCAAGGCATATATCTGATAAAGGACTTGCACATGTATAGAACTCTGAGAAATCAACAATAAGAAAATGACACAATTTTAATGACTAGAAGATTTGAACAGGCACTTCATCAAAGAAGATATCCAGATGGCAAGTAAGAACATGAAAAGATGTTCGACATCATGCAAATTAATTATGCAAATTAAAAATGGAACAAGAGACCACTACACAACAATTATTAGAATAGCTGAAGTTAAAGAAACTGACCATACTGAATATTGGCAAGAATGTATTGTGCTTTCTTCTTGGTAGTGGGAGGTATGAGATGCAATAATTTGTCTTTTATTTTGGAGGTGATGTCCCAGACTACTAAACTCCTAAAAATTTTACTGAATGTGATGGACACCTGAGTCTTCAAAGGATTTATCTCCCAGCCATTGTAGCACATGAGTCTTACCAAGGACTTTACAATAGTATCCATTTATTGCTTATTTGGTTCAATTAGCATGATGTCATCAATACGGTTGACCAATGTGATAATCTGGTGGATGTCGAGATTGTTTAGATCTCTCCATTTTATAATTTGACAGAAGTCAGGAGAATCAAGGCAGCTTTGAGCGTCTGACTTCAGCTCAGTTCATGATCTCACAGTACATGAGTTCGAGCCCCGCATTGGGCTCTGTGCTGACAGCTCAGAGCCTGGAGCCTGTTTCAGATTCTGTGTCTCCCTTCTTCTCTGCCCAACCCCCCACCCCCGCTCATGCTCTGTCTCTCTCTCTCTCTCTCTCTCTCTCTCTCTCTCTCTCAAAAATAAGCATTAAAACAAACTTAATAAATAATAGTTTTTCACATAAAGTAAATAACTTAAAAAAAACTGTAAATGTATACTGTTGTCCATTCCAAATGAATGTGAATTGTTTTTGAGATTAGAGATTAATATTTATAAACTGTCTTTTAACACTATTATAATATGCATAGCTTTTGTCTGTTTAGTTCACATTATTTAACCCTAGCATATGACTGAACATAATTCAGCCAAGCCCCCCACATGGTAGAAACAATTTTCTGTCATTTTATCCCTCTGACACCCTAATTTCTGCCTCCCTAGACAGAAGTCACAACTATTTGTATCTCAGAAAGAAAAATGATATGTACACTCTAAGGAAATACAATAATGTCCTATGCATTTTTTTAATTGAGAAATTGGTTTGTATGATAATTGGTGCTCAGATTGTACTGAAAAAGGCTAATTTCTATTGAGTTACACAAATGCTACTTTTTTTTCTTTTACTGTTTTATCTAACCCAAGCTATTTCACCCCTACCATGAGAAACCCAAGCAAGTTGAAATTAATCCCAAGCTTGGAGCAATAAATTAGTAGATTTCTGCTTCTCTCTGTGAACATCTTTTATTTTTATTTTTTGGTTCGCCAGTTATAGTACCTGCCAATAGGACTTTTCCAGAAATGTGTTCTTTCAACTGCAGTTTATCAAATGCTTTCTGAATGCCAACTCCTGTGGGTAGAAATAGGGGATATGGAGATAAATGAGATCATCTCTGTCTCTGGGAAGCTCTCAAACTAATTGGGGAACACTTCTAAACAGTTAACATTTCCAGGCGGTGAACAGTAACCCCATTGGTGGGTTTGTTAGTCACTTTGGACCATACTTGAAGCCAAGAGGGTTATTCTGTCCTTTCCCACAGAGAACCAAAGTAGTAGTCAGCTCTATGTGCTAAGTTATGATCATCCAAATGTCTTAACATGGACTTTCTTTTTTTTCTTTAATGTTTATTTATTTTTGAGAGAGAGTGTGAGTGGGGGAGGGGTAGAGAGAGAGGGGGTCAGAGGGTCCAAAGCAAGCTCTGCTCTGACAGCAGCAAGCCGATGCAGGGCTCGAACCCATGAACCGTGAGATCACGACCTGAGCTGAAGTCGGACATTCACCAACTGGGCCACCCAGGCACCCCTTAACATGGACTTTCAGCAATGGAGCAGCAGGGTGCCAAGGCAGGGGCTGAGATGAAATACTGCCTAAAATCATTCTTAAACATATGCTTCTGTGAGAATGTCTGGCTCACTTGACATGTCAGGCCTCCTAGCATTTGTGCAATGATATAATATCACAGCCATCAGGAAAGAGCCTCCCTCTCCTTTGGAATGCACTTTTCACAGCTTTTGCATCTAGTTCCTTACAAATCCATGAAGAAGGAGGAATCCAATGGCAATTTAGAGTTGAGCTCGTTGTTGCAATGAGGGCTACTTTTTCTCCTCAAAGGACACTTAACAACCCTTGGTCAGTGAGTCATCACAGGCTGAATCCTGGCAAAGTCTAATTTTCCAAAAATTGAAAACATGACTTATACAAATATGAGGGAGCAAGTAAGATGTCAACGCTGGTTCAAAGAGCAGGTTGAGCAACTGGGTATTCACAGACATTTATAAAGGAATATTGGGAGAGAAAAAAGTAATGTTAGAATTAAAATGTTAGGGGCGCCTGGGTGGCTCAGTTTGTTAAGCGTCCGACTTCGGCTCAGGTCATGATCTCGCCGTCCGTGAATTCGAGCCCCACGTCAGGCTCTGCTGACGGCTCAGAGCCTGGAGCCTATTTCGGATTCTGTGTCTCCTTCTCTGTCTGCCCCTCCCCCGCTCACGCTCTGTCTCTCTGTCTCTGAAAAATGAATAAACCTTAAAAAAAAAAAAAAGAATTAAAATGTTAAGTTAGATGGGGAGCCTGAGTGGCTCAGTCAGTTAAGCGTCCAACTCTTGATTTTGGCTAATCTCACGATTTTATGAGATCAAGCCCCACATCAGGCTCTGAGCTGACAGCTTGGAGCCTGCTTCAGATTCTCTGTCTTCCTCTCTCTTTGTCTTTCCCCCTGCCCATGCAAAAGTGCATGCGCATGCATCTCAAAACAAATAAATAAATATTTTAAAAATAAATAAAATGTTAGATAAGATATAAAATTGGTTCGTGTCGAGAGGGCAATCAAACCATAACCTTTGGGGTTATATTTTCCACTGGATAATATTTAGCATATAACTTTAGAATAATTAATAAATGACAAAGCACATTACTTTAAGATAGATAATTAAATAACTCTTAGATGAGACCATCATCCCCCTTAATTCTCAGTATGACATTGAAAGTACATACCAACTAGGGGCGCCTGGGTGGCGCAGTCGGTTAAGCGTCCGACTTCAGCCAGGTCACGATCTCGCGGTCCGTGAGTTCGAGCCCCGCGTCAGGCTCTGGGCTGATGGCTCGGAGCCTGGAGCCTGTTTCCGATTCTGTGTCTCCCTCTCTCTCTGCCCCTCCCCCGTTCATGCTCTGTCTCTCTCTGTCCCAAAAATAAAAAATGTTGAAAAAAAAAAAAATTAAAAAAAAAAAAAAGAAAGTACATACCAACTACCTTTTTGCCTTTTTTTCCAAGTAGTTTTTCTTTTTTTGTTCCAAGTAATTTTTTAAATTTGTTTAATGTTTATTTATTATTGAGAGACAGAGAGGCACAGAACATGAGCAGGGGAGGGGTAGAGAGAGGGGAGACACAAAATCTGAAGTTGGCTCCAGGCTCTGAGCTGTCAGCACAGAGCCTGACACAGGGCTCGAACTCACAAACTGCGAGATCATGACCTGAGCCGAAGTCGGTTGCCTAAACAACTGAGCCACCTAGGCACCCCATGTTCCAAGTAATTTTTAACAACATCTTTGTATTTCTTCAGCCAGGGATCTGAGCCCTCTCCCAGCCGCCCATCTGTCCCAGCATGCCTTTATAAGTTCATCTTCCCTCTATACCTTTCCCATACTCTCCTATGTTAGAATTTCTCCCCAACCTCCTTATCAACCAAAGATCCCGTGGTTCATTGCCAGAGGTCAAGATACCACTCACCCTTCAAGGGCAATGCAGTTGGCATCTCCCCTCAGAGTCAGTGCGGTTAATGAATTGAATCCCCCTTGATACTATTCCAAATTACTCAGTACCAATCTTTCTTGGCTGGTATGAAAAAAAAAAAAAAAAAAAGGTTTCTTGGGATTTCACTATTTATTTGCCTGGAACCTCTCTAGAGACAGCCTGATGAAAAACTAAGTCTTCAACTATTAAGGCATTTGATCCTGTTAAATTGGATTTGACAGCTTGGGCACACCTGCACAAAAGCTTTAAAATGAAATGTGGGGGCGCCTGGGTGGCGCAGTCGGTTAAGCGTCCGACTTCAGCCAGGTCACAATCTCGCGGTCCGTGAGTTCGAGCCCCGCGTCAGGCTCTGGGCTGATGGCTCGGAGCCTGGAGCCTGTTTCCGATTCTGTGTCTCCCTCTCTCTCTGCCCCTCCCCCCGTTCATGCTCTGTCTCTCTCTGTCCCAAAAATAAATAAAAAACGTTGAAAAAAAAAATAAATAAAATGAAATGTGCATTTTATTGCATGAGCCTAATTTAGAATTGACCCAAAGGGATGTTTTGTACAATTGGTGGGAAATTTGTGGTATCATGTTGAAACTTAACATGACTAAATTCAGCTTTGACAATTCTGATGAAAAAAAATCATAAAACCTTGGAAACCAGAAGGATATAGACTGTTATATATTTGTGTGTGTGTGTGTGTGTGTGTGTGTGTGTGTGTGTGTACACACACAAAAAGAAGGATATAGACTGTTAACTCTGGCAGTCGATAATGGGACAATCAAATGTCCACATGCAAAAGAATGAATTTGGACTACTACCTCACAAAATAAATTCAAAAGAATGAAAACTGGAAAACTCTTAGAAGAAAACATAGGGGTAAATCTTCACGTCTATGGATGTGGCAGTGACTTTTTAGATATGATACCAAAAGCATGAATAACAAAAGAAAAATAGATGAATTGGACTTCATCAAAATCAAAAACTTTTGTGCTTTATAGGACACCATCAAGAAAATGAGCCTACATGTAGGAGAAAATATTTGCAAATTATGTATCTGATAAGGGACATGTATCTAGACTATATAAAGAACTCTTACAATGCAATAATGAAAAGATAAATAACCCATTAAAAATGGGCAAAGGATGAAATAGACATTTCTCCAAAGAAGGTATACAAATGGCCAATAAGCACATGAAAAGATACTCAACGTCATTAGTCATTAGGAAAATGCACATCAAAACCACAATGAGATAGCACTTCATATCTACTGGGATGGCTATAATAAATAAGACAAATAATTACAAGTATTGTTTAACACGTGGAGAAATTGGAACCCTTAAATGCTGCTGGAGAAAGACAAAATGGTACAGCCGCTTTGAAAAACAGTCTGGCAACTACTCAAAAGGTTAAACACAGAGCTACAATATGACCCAGCAATTCCACTCCTAGGTATATATTCAAAAGAAGTGAAAATATACATCTACACAAAACCTTGTACTTGGTTCATAACAGCACCATTCATAATAGCCCAAAAGTGGAAACAATCCAAATATCCATCAACTGATGAATGGATAAAATAATTGTGATATATCCATACAATGGACTATAATTCAGCTCTAAAGAATGAAATACTGATACATGCTGCAACATACATTAACCTTGAAAACATTATGCTAAGTGAAAGAAGCCAGTCATACGTGGTGTGAAGTGTTCAGAACAGACAAACCTATAGACAGAAAATAGATTGGTGGTTGTCTATGACTGGAAAGTGGCATGAGGAAACGAGGAGTGATTGCTAATAGTACAAGGTTTTTTAAGGGGTGAAAAATGTTCTAATATTAGACTGTGGGGATAATTGCACAACACTGAATATACTAAAAACCGAGGTGATAGCTGTGACAGACACTGTACAGTCCACAAAGCCTAACATACTTACTATCTAGCCCTTTACCAAAAAGTTTGCCAATCTCTCCCTTACAGTGAGTTTTAGATTGGGAAGTGTGAGTCCTCCAACTTTGTTCTTTTTGTTCATTGTTTTGGCTATCCTGGGTTCTTTGCATTTCCATATTAATTTGAGGATTGGCTTGTCAATTTTGGCCAAAAAAAACACAAAAACCACTGCTGGACTTTGATAGTGATTATGTTACATTTGCAGATCAAATTAAGGAGATCATTTTAAAAAATTTATCTGAAATTGTCTGATTTAACCATGAGAGCCTCTTCCAACTTGCCTCCAGGTCCTTTTGATAAAAATTGTATTATTCTTTGAGGACTTCCTTGCTTTCTGGCAAGGAATACCAAGCTCATCTCATAATTTTTCTTATAACAGCCAAGGAATTCTGACTCTTTTGGTGGAGGATGGTATTTAGAAGCCAAGGTCTTGGTACTTGGTGTTAAATCTGGTACCTTGCTGTTGAAGGTGTTACTGCTCCAAAGCTCTCTCAGTGCCCAGAGCTAGGGATATAGGGAATATTTGCATGTGAATACACACACGCACACAAACACATTTATTAAGGTAGGACTTCCTACCACCTCTGAGACTAGCAGAGACAACCTGTCTTCTTTTCTCATGTTCCAGTTGGGAACCCAAGAAGTCAAGGAACACTTCCCAAAGCACCCTATTAGTGATGGACACAGGCCTGGCTGAACACAGACCTCTCTACCCTCTTATGGATTTGCTTGTTTCCTGGGATTCTGCAGCAAGCACAGGCCTGACTCCCAATAGGAGGATGTCTTAGATTGGTTTCCTTTGAAACAGACTCTGAGCTGCAGAGAATTTGTTCAGCAAACTGGTACAGCAAGGTTGTTAGAGGATGTGCTCAGTAGACATAACAGTAAGGGGGTGAGGGAGGCAGAACTGGGCAAAGGGAACAGCTGACCCCCAGTGAGATTGCAAATGGGGCCTCAGATAATCCTACAAGCAGATCTGGAGCTGGGGTAGCCCCACAGAGTTGACTCAAATTGTGTAATGAAGAGCAAGCTTTTAAATCTCCATATGCACCAACCACTAGCTATGAGCCTGGAAGGGGGCATATTCTGCACAGGCAGTTCCCTTTGGCTGAGGACAGTTTCTGGTGAGGAGTGCAGCTATGAACTGTCAGCAACTATTATTTCCAGCAGTGGAGGGGTGGGCACATCAGCTCCGAAGAGGGAATGGCATAGAGCCCCCCAGAATCCCCTAGAGGGAAGGAAGTCTAGGCTGTAGGCAGTGGCATCAGACAAGCATCCAGCCCTGCACAGCAGGTAGAGCTCAAAGAGCAGAATTGGAACAGGCAAGAGCAGCTGGCATTTTGGCTGTGGAGACAGACTGGGCATGAAGAGGCCACATGGTGTGAGGAAGCTCTAAGCTAGAACTTCTACCTCCAGTCTGTGTGTTCAGGGGCTGGATGATCTAACTAAAAAAAAAAAAAAAAAAAAAAAAATCACAGCCTTTCTGAGTAGCTTCCTTCTAGTCCATCAACTTCAAGTAGCAACTGTGATTTAGTTTTCAGTGTTGCCTTCCTCCTTTAGTAATTGAACATAAGACAGTTGATAAATTGATCTCCGTAAAAAAGCATAAGAATCATCAGAAAAATTCCGATTCTTACAATGGAGTCTTAGTCTAAGGCTGGTTATGTATGACCCTTGGATACTCCTCACCTGCCATGTAACGATAGCCTAATATCGTCCTAATGCTGCCCTGTGGTCGGCTCAGCCCACAGGGAAAGCCTGGAAGAAAGTACTTTTCTGCTCCAGTCAGGAGACTTGGACATCTGGGACTGTGGGATTTTTGCCTGGTCTACCCCTCCTGCTGTTAGCCCCAGCTGCAAAGACCAGTCACCACTACACTTTCAGCATGATTACTGAGTGCTGCACAGGCTTTATAGGCTTTATAACTGGCTGTTCCAGAGAACCTGGGACCAGCTGCTTCCTCTGGTATTTCTCACCCAACCCCCAAACTGTGGCTTCTTAATGTACACTGTCCTCTGACGTTCAACCTGGAGAAAAGTGAGGAAATAGTCGCACCTCTGACTTATTTACTTCCTATTCCTCTCTTCCAAAACATTGGAAGAAAGTAAAAATCACACATTACCCCAGAAATAAATACTGATGATATTTGCATAATAATATTTATTTGTATGTGTATTTGAAATGGAACACACTTGGGGCGCCTGGGTGGCGCAGTCGGTTAAGCGTCCGACTTCAGCCAGGTCACGATCTCGCGGTCCGTGAGTTCGAGCCCCGCGTCAGGCTCTGGGCTGATGGCTCGGAGCCTGGAGCCTGTTTCCGATTCTGTGTCTCCCTCTCTCTCTGCCCCTCCCCCGTTCATGCTCTGTCTCTCTCTGTCCCAAAAATAAATAAAAAACGTTGAAAAAATAAAAAAAGAAATGGAACACACTATACATATATTTTTTTCATTTAATAGTATATTTGTTTATCTGATTTTTTTAAAAATATTTATTTTTGAAAGAGAGAGAGAGAACACAAATGGGAGGGGCAGAGAAAGAGGGAAAACAGAGGATCTGAAGCCGGCTCCTTGCTGACAGCAGAAAACCTGACACGGGGCTCAAACCCAGAAACAGCGAGATTATGACCTGAGCCAAAGTCAGATGCTTAACTGATTGAGCCACTCAGGTGCCCCTGTTTATCTTATTTATTATTATTATTATTATTTTTAATTTATATCCAAGTTAGTATATAGTGCAACAGTGATTTCAGGAGTAGATTCCTTAATGCCCCTTACCCATTTAGCCCATCCCCCCACCCACAACCCCTCCAGGAACCCTCTGTTTGTTCTCCGTATTTAAGAGTCTCTTATGTTTTGTCCCCCTCCCTGTTTTTATATTATTTTTGTGTCCCTTCCCTTGTGTTCATTTCTTCTGTGTCTTAAAGTCCTCAAATAAGTGAACTCATATGATATTTGTCTTTCTCTGACTAATTTCACTTAGCATAATAGTTCCATCCACATAGTTGCAAATGGCAAGATTTCATTCTTTTGTTTTTTTGTTTTTTTTTTTTTTTAATTTTTTTTTTCAACGTTTTTTATTTATTTTTGGGACAGAGAGAGACAAAGCATGAACGGGGCAGGGGCAGAGAGAGAGGGAGACACAGAATCGGAAACAGGCTCCAGGCTCCGAGCCATCAGCCCAGAGCCTGACGCGGGGCTCGAACTCACGGACCGCGAGATCGTGACCTGGCTGAAGTCGGACGCTTAACCGACTGCGCCACCCAGGCGCCCCAAGATTTCATTCTTTTGGATTGCCGAGTAATATTTCTCTGATGATGAGTGAGGTTGAGCATTTTTTCATGTTTCAGTTGGCTATCTGGATGTCTTCTTTGGAGAAGTGTCTATTCATGTCTTTTGACCATTTATTCACTGGATTATTTGTTTATTGGGTATTGAGTTTGATAAGTTATTTATAGATTTTGGATACTAACCCTTTATCTGATATGTCCTTTGCAAATATCTTCTCCCATTCTGTCGGTTGCCTTTTAGTTTTGCTGATTGTTTCCTAAGCTGTGCAGAAGCTTTTTATTTTGATGAGGTCCCAATAGTTCATTTTTGCTTTTGTTTCCCTTGCCTCTGGAGACGTATTGAATAAGAAGTTGCTGTGGCCAAGGTCAAAGAGGTTTTTGCCTGCTTTCTCCTCGAGGATTTTGATGGCTTCCTGTCTTACATTTAGGTCTTTCATCCATTTTGAGTTAATTTTTGTGTATGGTGCAAGAAAGTGGTCCAGGTTCATTTTTCTGCATGTCGCTGTCCAGTTTTCCCAGCACCACTTGCTGATGAGACTGTCTTTATTCCATTGGATAGTCTTTCCTGCTTTGTCAAAGATTTGTTGGCCATATGTTTGTGGGTCCATTTCTGGGTTCTGTATTCTGTTCCATTGATCTGAGTGTCTGTTTTTGTGCCATGTTTGTCTTATTTTTAACAGCTGTATACTCTTCCAAAGTATAAATGTACAACTCATTTAGTCAATTCCCCCTTCATTTTGGGTGCTAATGATTGTTCACTCTTAAACAATGGTATTTATCTTTGTAGATAAATCTCTGTTCATCACCATGATGTTTTCCTTAGTAAATTCCCAAAATTAGAATTTCTGGGTCCAGGGATAAATGAAAGTGATGCATGCTCATCGTCAAAAATCTAGATAACTCAGCAGTTTCTATTGCGAACAGGTATATATCCTTCTAGACCTTTTTCTCTGGACATTCCTACACATTTGTGCACACACACAGACACACACTTACAGAAGGTAAAATGGTTTCATACTGTGCATTTTGTTCCACAGCTTGCTCTTTTATAAAAACTACAATAGATCATGAACATCTATTCTCCTAGTCGATAATTATAATTTTACCTCATTTTATGTAAGTCACAAAATGTTCCAGAATAAGGGTATAGTATACTTCGCAAACTTTCCCCCTATGGACAGACAATTGTCTACAGTTTTCCTCTTATCCAAATCATGTGGCAGTATATATTCTTGTTGGTATAAATTTGCACAGTTATATGAGTAATTTTGTAGAGTAAATTTCTAGATGTGGACTGCTGGACCAAAGGGTGTTAGGAATGCACTGCAGTTCAGTCTCAGCCTTTGTATTATACCAAAATCTGATATTTGAGGGGCGCCTGGGAGGCTCAGTCAGTTTGGTGTCCGACTTTGGCTCAGGTCATGACCTCATGGTCCGTGGGTTTGAGCCCCACGTTGGGCTCTGTGCTGACAGCTCAGAGCCTGGAGCCTGCTTTGGATTCTGTGTCTCCTCCTCTCTGCCCCTCCCCTGCTCATGCTCTGTGCTTCTGTAGAATAAATAAACATTTAAACAAATGTGGTATTTGAGTTTGGGTTTAACCAAATACCCAAATACCTACCTCATAATTACTTCTGACTTCCCTGAATTTGTCACCAGTGATCACATGGTAGGCCCAGACATCAGGAAGTCCATCTAGCCAGCTAGTCTCCTTCTTCACTTGATGACTGTGGTAGGTAAAATAGTGCTTCTCTCTCCAAAGATGTCCATGTCCTAAGTCCTAATATCTGGAACCTGTGAATATGTTAGGTTACATGGCAAAGGTGAATTAAGGTTGCAGTTAGAACCAAGTTTTCTAATTAGCTGGTTTTAAAATAAAGAAATTATCCAGGGTACTTGGGTGCCTCAGTCAGTTAAGTGTCTGACTTCGGCTCAGGTCATGATCTCATGGCTTGTGAGTTTAAGCCCCATATCAGGCTCATTGCCGTCAGCATGGAGCCTGCTTTGGATCCTCTGTCCCCCTCTCTCTCTGCCCCTCCTCCACTCATTCTCATTCTCTCTCTCTCTCTCTCTCTCTCTCTCTCTCTCTCAAAAATAAACATTAAAAATAAAATAAAGAAATTATCCTGGATTATCCAGACGGGGACAATGTTATAACAACCATCCTTAAAAGGGGGAGAAGAAAAGGAGAGTCAAAGGGAGACATGACACTGGAAGAATTTTCAGAGATATGGCTTTGAAGTTGGAAGGAATTATGTCCTATAAATTTAAGATTCTACAGTGTTTAGCTCCATTTGTTCAAAAACGAAAACTTTTCATGTAAAACCAACTAGTAAACGTAGAGTTGTTGTAACCTTTACGATGCAGGTTAACATAACCTTAGGCAGTGATGTGGAATACAAAGCATCGCTGCCAGTGGCTCATCTGCACCGCCCACCGCAGCTCTGGCTTCTCTGCTATTCTTAAACTCATTTTTGCTGGTAAGATAACGGACAGTTTTATTTTTAAGGTTAGCAGGACCATGAGCCAAGGAATGTAAGCAGCCCGCAGAATCTGAAAAAGGCAAGGAAATGGATTCTTCCCTAGTGCCACCTTGATTTTAGCCCCATGTCAAACCTCAAACTGTAAAACAATAAATTTGTACTGTTTGTATTAAATAAAATTGTATTGTTTCACACTACTAAGTTTGTGATAATTTATAACAGCAGCAAAGAACACTAATATAGTCATCAGGGGATTTCTGGGCCTAACAACAGTGAGTCTGGTGAAGTATTTAGGGGATGGAAGATCAGTAAAGTAAATGCTTGATGGGACACACATGGCAAAAACCAGGAGTGTTTTGGGAATCACAAGCATACAAAGTTCTGTTCACATGCTTCAGATGTTTGTTCAAGACAGTCCCCTCAGGGGCGCCTGGGTGGCTCAGTCGGTTGGGAGTCTGACTTCAGCTCAGGTCATGATCTCAACATTCATGGGTTCGAGCCCCGTGTCAGGCTCTGTACTGACAGTTCAGAGCCTGGAGCCTGCTTCCGATTCTGTGTCTCCCTCTCTCTGCCCCTCCTCTGCTCATGCTGTCTCTTTCTCAATAATAAATAAATGTTAAAAAAAAAAATGTTTAATACTAATAATAAAAAAAGACAGTCCCTTCAGCACAGCAGGATGTAACAGAATTGCTGGTTGAAGGCAGAGAGTGGGCTGTTTTCACCATTTTTCTTCGGGCAAAGATATTACCTGACCTGTCAAAGATTTGGGAACTGCCTTGTCATGCTTATACAAGTTGCTCAAATAAGGTGAAACGGCAGCTGTTAGGTGTTCAGTTCAACAACAAGAAGACTTGTCACTATTTTTTTAATAATAATAATACCAGCGTAGGACTTACTAGCAACCAATGGTGGCTTACAACCAAAGTAGTTTGCAGGAACCTGATAAAGAGAACTAAAACCAACTTAATTTCCTGTCTCTGCATTAAAAAATACCAGGCATACTTTCCTGTCCTTGTATTAAATAATATGGAGAACAAGCAAAAATAGCTTAGCTATTTGCTCCAAGAAATACTTGCTCCCAGAACACTATGGACTGACAAGAAGAGCTTACTTATTGAAACTAGCATTTTACTCAAGACCTGCTTAAAGATTGTTGCCTTACCAGGTGTTGTATGTAAGTGTTGAATCACTAAATTCTACACCTAAAACTGATATTACACTGTATGTTAATTGACTTGAATTTAAATTAAAAAAAAAAAAAAAAGACTGTTGCCTCACTGTGCCTACCAATCCAAAATGGTTGTTATAAACTCTGCCTAGTCTTAATCAGTTTCCTGCTTCGGAAGAGCCTCCTTAAAATCACCTAGTTTAGGCCCTAACACTCTATAACTATCCTCCCCTGACTCTCACCTTCTGAGAAATTATGACTTAGTCAAGTTGGCATTCTTAATGCAGTAAGTCTATCAAATTTAGCTTTATTTGATAAATAGCTTTCCAGGCAGTCTTTTGGAAGGTATCTACTTAACAGAAGTAATTTTTTTTTTAATTTTTAATGTTTATTTACTTTTGAAAGAGAGAGAGATACAGAGCATGAGCGGGGGGAGGGGCAGAGAGAGAGAGGGAGACACAGAATCGGAAGCAGGCTCCAGGCTCTGAGCTGTCAGCACAGAGCCCGATGCGGGGCTCGAACTCACAAGCTGTGATATCATGACCTGAGTCGAAGTCTGACACTCAACCGACTGAGCTACCCAGGCGCCCCATAACAGAAGCAATCTTGAGAGTGCCAGTGTATGTCTCCTGCGAAACCAGCTGTAGAGATCCTCCACTGGTCCCACTCCTGGGAAGATGCTAAGATTGGTGTGTATGCAATGGAAGCTGAGTATCTTGTTACCTTAAAAACAAGTTACACTGCTCCATAGCCACAGTTCTAGATCCAAGGCCAAAGGATGGTATGATGGGACACTATTAGAAATAAAAATACGTAGGGACGCTTGGGTGGGTCAGTCGGTTGAGCGTCCGACTTCGGCTCAGGTCATGATCTCACGGCTCGTGAGTTCGAGCCCCACGTCGGGCTCTGTGCTGACAGCTCGGAGCCTGCAGCCTGCTTCGGATTCTGTGCCTCCCTCTCTCTCTGCCCCAACCCACTCGCATTCTGTCTCTTTCTGTCTCAAAAATAAATTTAAAAAATCAAAAAAAAATTTAGAAAATAAAAATAAAAATACATAGGGGGTGCTTGGGTGGCTCAATCTGTTGAGTGTCCGACTCTTGACTTCAGCTCAGGTCGTGATCTCACAGTTCTTGAGTTCGAGCCCTGTGTTGGGGTCTGCGCTGACAGTACGGATCCTGCTTGGGATTCTCTCTATCCCCCTCTCTCTTCCCCTCCCCCACTGTCTCTCTCTCTCTCTCTAAATAAACGAAAAAAAAATGCAAAAGTGGCAATGATACACCTAATATTCACTAAGCATCCTCTTCAAGTAGAGCAAAAACTCTGTAGTTTGTGTGTTTACCTCAAAGAAATGGTATCCTCACCCTAGTCTCAAGTCCAGGAATCAAAGAGGTGATAAATCTTTACCCAATTACTATTAGGGAAGAAGGAAACTTTAGTAACTTGAGGACATCACTGTCAGCTGAACCCTTTACTGCAGAACCTGCGGACATAAATCTGGCTCCTCCACTCACCTTTGCTGAAAGCTGTGGATAACAAAATTCATCTGAGTAAAGCTGAGCATCTCACTGGCTTTCTTCATTGATTCATGAATTAGCAGCAGTCCATTCAAGTAGAAAGGCATTCAAAAGGAGCTGTGCAAAATGGGAGGCTTTTGTAGAGGGGCTGGGAAAGAAGTTTACTAACAAAGAGTGGATTATCTCAGACAACGTTTCTTTTCTTTCTTTCTTTTAAGTTTATTTGTTTATTTTGCCAGAGACTGTGTAAGCTGGGGACAGGCAGAGAGAGAGAGAGAGAGGGAGAGAGAGAGAACCCCAAGCAGGCTCAGTGCTGTCAGCTCAGA
This sequence comes from Neofelis nebulosa, assembly GCF_028018385.1. Classification (NCBI taxonomy): domain Eukaryota; kingdom Metazoa; phylum Chordata; class Mammalia; order Carnivora; family Felidae; genus Neofelis; species Neofelis nebulosa. The sequence continues at coordinate 153,465,313 of NC_080785.1, read as the reverse complement.
GCCCAATGCAGGGCTCCATCTCATGAACCATGACGTTGTGAGCCAAAATCAAGTCGGACACTTAACTGACTGAGCCACTCAGGTGCCTCTCAGACAAGGTTTCTTTGGTGGGGAGGGTGTCTCTCATGCAGATGACTTCACTGGTGCTGACCAGGTAATCCCAGATCAACTGGTTAAAGGTCACCTTCCTGGAAGTCACTGAAACTGCAATTCCATCTTGGTTTGCTGTGGGGGCAAGGGACTCTGTTTTTGGTCTGTTGTTCCTTTTTGAACAATGTGAATGTCTTTTTAGTATCTCCGAAGTACACATAGCAGTTGAGCAGCCAAAGCTGCTTGGAAATTCCAATGTCCATAAGTATTAAAATGTTGAATTTTTGAAATTTGGTTACTAAAGTAAAATAATTATTATTATATAGTATAATTAAAATAATTGTATAATAATTTTAAAATAAAATAATAATTAAAATCTGCATTTAAACAAAATGTGTTTATAGTAGAACTCTGGTATACACAATTAAAAGTGTTAAGGTATTGCCAAATTTGTATCCAAAATGTAAGTACTAATGTATATAGTATGTACCAATATGTATATTTTAAGGCTCTGGAAATACACTGCCTAAGAGTCCTCCAGAAACCATAAGCCAACTGATTTTCTCCTAACACTGAAGAATAATGCCCATTTATCTGTTAAAGGAGAATTTTTCAAAGAAGTTGTAATCATGATTATCCTACAGATATAAAATGAACATGTGTCAAAGATTTTTTCTAACTCCTTAATTAATGAGGGCACTGCTAACATGTTATAGCTAGTTCAAAGGAGAATATAACCCTTCCTCCTATCCAACCATCTTTCCACCCATCCATCCATCCATCCATCCATCCATCCATCCATCCATTAATCTACTCCAGTCATTCTTTTTTTTTTTTTTTAACGTTTATTTATTTTTGAGACAGAGAGAGACAGAGCATGAACGGGGGAGGGGCAGAGAGAGAGGGAGACACAGAACTGGAAGCAGGCTCCAGGTTCCGAGCCATCAGCCCAGAGCCCGACGCGGGGCTCGAACCCACGGTCCGTGAGATCGTGACCTGAGCCGAAGTCGGACGCCCAACCGACTGAGCCACCCAGGCGCCCCGCCAGTCATTCTTAAACCAGGGCAGTTCTGTCCCCAGAGAACATTTGGAAATGTCTAAAGACATTTTGGGCTGTATAACTGGGGGATGTTTCTGGCATCTTGTGGATAATGGTCGGAGATGCTGATAAACATCCTACAACACACAGGATCTCCCCCGACAAATAATTGACCTAAAATGTCAGTAGAACCAAGATTGAGAATCCCTCATATGTCCCCATCCAACAACCTACCCACCCATACACCCACACCCATCTATTTTTTTAAGTATTATTTATTATTTTTTTTTTTTGAGAGAGAGGGACAGCACGAATGGGGAGGGGTCAAAGAGAGAGGGAAAGCACGAATCCCAAGCAGGCTCTGCACTGTCAGCACAGAGCTCAACACAGGGTTCAAACTCATGGAAACTGTGAGATCATGACCTGAGTCAAAACCAAGAGTCACATGCTTAACCGACTGAACCACCCAGGTGCCCCACACACCCATCTATTTCAATGTTTATGGAACACCTGTCACAATGTCTCTCAGTCTTGACTGCAAATCAGAGTCACCTGTGCACATATACAACCTACACGTGCCCAGGTATTCCCTTGGAGTATTTGGTTTTTTATAATCAGAAATTATGGAAGTTTGTGAATTGAAAGTTAATCAGCAGAGAAGCTTCTATGCTTGTTTCTAAGACAGTATATGATATTAAACAATTGCTAAGATTAACAAAAAATTTATCACCATATTAATCAGGGAATATACCAAAGGTGAAAAACAAATGTCCAGTACTCCTTCTACCAGGGTAGTCTCAACTGAATGTACACATTAGAAACACTTGGGGGCTTTTAAAAAATACTGACGCCCAGATCCCAGAGGCTCTGATTTAATTGGTCTAGGATGTGCCTTAGGCATCAGGATTTTATAAAAGCACCCTAGATAATTATAATGTGCAACCAGGGATAAGAACAGCTGTGTCATGGGGGACCTGGGTGGCTCAGTTGGTTAAGTGTCCTGACTCTTGATTTCAGATCAGGTCAAGGTCTCACGGTTCATGGTATTGAGCCCTACCTCAGGATCTGTGCTGACAGAGTGGAGCCTGCTTGAGTATCTCTGACTCCCTCTTTCTCTGCCCCTTCCTCACTTTCTAAACAAACAAACAAACAAACAAACATTTAAAAAAAAAAGAACAGCTGCATCCGAACTCAAAGAAATGCACTTCTCTTTTTCTTTATTGGCTAATTTTTTTTGGCATGTTTGTAACAGGTTTTTTCTTTTTCAATTTAGAGTCTAATCTTAAAATAATGTTTGAGTTAATCTGCATCCTCTTTGTCCTTGGATTCTTGGCTTGCTTTATTTTGTGTGTGTGGGATTGACCTAGAATCACAGGCCCCCAGAATTGTAGGATTGCCGACCATCAAGGGAAGGGCTCTTAAGTCATTTTCTGCTTCTGGAGCTTTTCAAGAAAGTGGCATTGGCAGAAGACCACGAGGTCTGTTCCAGGAGCTAATTATACATCTTTACTAATATTAGAATACTCAAACAGATGGTAACAAAATTTAGGTGAAAAGATTTAAAGGAATGGAAACACCTAAATACCATTAGATGTTCCTCTCACTAACATCCAGGCTTGTGCTGCAGAAGACCTGGTTTTGTGTCAGGTTTGAGAAAAGTCACATCTCAGGTCCAAAATCTTTCTTAGCTTTGGACACCATTGCTGCTGCCACCACCACGTTTTTCTGTAGCTCTGGGGCTTTTTAATGTTCTTCCTAGATGTCAAAACTCCCATTCTTTTCTAAGGCCACCACCCCAACAGAAGGGATTCTTACCTTATGCAGCTTTCTGCCATTCTGGGGGAACAGGAATAATAACAGATATTTATGGAAGGCTTTAGGCATTGTGAAGTCTTCATAGACTTTATCTCCCATGATCCTTTTAGCGTCCCTGTAATGGAGAGGGCAGTGATAGCTGCTGCCTCCTTTTTACAGATGTAGAGACTGAGACTCAGAGAAGTGTGCCCAAGGTCCCAGACGCTGAGTGGCAGCAACTGGACTTGCAGTTCTCAGATCCAATGTTACCTTCTCGTACACCTGGCCACATGCGTGGCCCCACACGTTCTCTCGCTCAACTTGCCCACTTTCTGCAGAAGGCCAGGGCACCGGCCCATAGTAAATCATCCCCAAGTTTAAGAATAGTACTTGTCTACTAAACACACACACACACACACACACACACACACACACACACACAACCCCAGCTTCCTAATGCCTTTTATAGCTTTTCTGGCTAGAACAGATTGTCCTTCAAGCAACTTGTAACAGGAAAATCCCACCTGTGTTCAGAAATCCATCTCTCACAAGCCACTTAAGTCATCAAATCACACTGTCGTGTCTGGCCTCGAGGGAAGCCCCTTCCCTATGTGTAAGACCCCCTTTTTCCTTCTAGCCTTTGCGGATACGTTTCTGCAAACAGGGTGCCTCTCCCTTTATTGTTGGAAAGCTGAGCTGGCAGAAGTGTCTGTCATCTGCTCATAGACAGATTGTTTTTATTAAAATATTATTTATAAATTAGACATTTTTGTTAATAATAGCAATTCATATTTAATAAATTAAAATTTCAAAAGGGAAAAACATCACTTCTAGTTTCATCCGGAAACAACCATTGACCTTTCAACATTTTAGTCTTTTTTTATTCAAATATAAATGTATCTATGTATTGGATATGTGAATTAGCTTTTTCACACCTGCTTTTACAGAATCACAGAATTTAAATTTAGAAGGAACTCAGAGGCCTCAAAGTCCTGGCTTCCTGGTTTGAGGATTCCTTTCACATGGACCTTCACTGGGGCTCCTCAGACACGGCTTGCATCCTCCAGGGACTGGGGGCCCAGTTTGCACCAAGACCACCCATTCTGGGTTTAGAAACTTCATCTTGTTATTTCCTCCTGAGGGGACAGAAAATTCAACTACCCCCACTCCTGTCCCACAGCCCTCTTTGGACTTCACTTCTCGGATTGAATATCTTTAATTTCTGTGACTATCCCTTACTTGACAGTGTTTTCAGAGCCCTTCGTGATGCTGGTCACCCTCCACTGGGCAGTCGGTCCAGCTAAAACCCTGCCTCCAGCCCCCAACGTGAAGTTCCAAGTGCAGCCTGGCTGACGTGGTATACAGTGGGACTACTACTTCCCTAACCCAAGACGCCTGACCTCCAGTAACACCACCCACGATGACACCAGGTATATTTTTAGCAACTACTTCTCTCTACCGTCAGCTTTTGGATTGGTCTTTAAAGGCCATCAGAATCAGGGTTAATTAAAGAAAGATAATGCCAGTCTCAATGCTGCCTTTTCAAATTCAAAATCCATTTTGGGGAGTGGAAACGGAGCCCAACGTTTGGGGGGGGGGGTGTATGTTTGTACGTTCACCATTTATCAGACATAATGCTGGGCACATTCATATCCTTCTTTTGTACTTGGTTGAGGCCCAGCTGTGCGCTAGACATACATGGTGCCAGGATTATTAATCATTGTTTTACACATGAAAAAAGGCTGGGAAATTGGACACCTTGACCCAGGTTCCATGCCGGTAAGATATGGAGTCCCAGTTTAACTTGTATGTCTTGGCCCAAAGCCTGTGCTCTACCCCTATAATGTATTGCCTCAGATACGTGCAGCCTGCTATCAAGAGTCAAGTCCAGGGGTGCCTGGGTGGCTCAGTAGGTTGAGCGTCCAACTTCAGCTCAGGTCATGATCTTGAAGTTCATGAGTTTGAGCCCTGCATCAGGCTCTGTGCTGATGGCTCAGAACCTGGAGCCTGCTTTGGATTCTGTGTCTCCCTCTCTCTCTTCCCCTCCCCGACTCATGATCTGTCTCTTTCTGTCTCAAAAATAAACATTAAAAAAAAAAAGTCAAGTCCAGAGTGAGACTCCCCAGGCCCAGCTGATAGGGGCCGTGGGTGAGGGGCGGTGAGTGGATTAGTACCTCCATATGATGCCAAGGACACAACAGAGGTGTCTGAGCCCTCCAGGTTAAAGATTGTGGAGGACATGGAAGAACTACCCGGAGTTCTTTATCCTATCTTGAATCTCTGCACTTCTGAAGGAAACTTGGGTGCTATAATGGTCCAATCTTATCCTTTTCATTATACTTTTATAACATAGATCATTAAAAATTCTATCATTAATTACTTTAATGATTTTATCATATTATTTCACTAAAAATCCCATGATACATAGCAACCATCTTTTTTCCCCCTTTGGTTCCATTCATCTGTGTGTGAATTTGTACTTTTATTGGGGAGTCCCAGGAAATAGTGGAGAACCTGTCTCAGAGTTGTCCCACCAAGGGAGAGGAGGTATGGGTGCTCATCTACCAACTCACTGGTTGAGTTGCTCCTAAATGTGTTAACTCTCTGGCATTTGGGCCCACTTTGCAGCAAATAAGTACCTATGGTTGAGAAAGACTTTATGTAGAAAGCTACAGATGCTTTCAGTGGGAACCTACTAGCAGGAATGGCAAGTGCATGGGGTTATGATCAAGGCATGGCAGTATCTGCTACAGAAGGTGACATTTAAGCAAAGACTTGAAGTGAGAGAGTGAGCCATGTGGACATCTGGGAGAATATTTCAGGCAGAGGAAAACAGCCAGTAAGTACAAAGGTCCTGAGGCAGGAGCTCCCAGGCATGTCTGAAGAACAGTAAGGAGGCCCACATGGCTGGAGCATAGTGAGCAAGGGGGAGAAGAGAGTGAAGTCATAGGAGACAAAATCATGTAGGGCCTTCGAGTTGCTTTGAGGAATTGGGTTTCACTCTGGGAGAAACAGGAACCATGTGACGTTTGAAAAGATGTGTTTCGTGGTCTAACTTCTATTTCAAAAGGATCAACCAGGCAGCTGTTCTGGAAATGGACTATATAAGAGCAGAGGAGGAAGCAAGGACATAGGAAGTTGCTGCAATATCCAGGCAAGAGATGACAATGGCTTAGGTCAGAACAGGGGCAGTAGAAGTAGGAAGTGGTCAAATTTTTAATGTAGTAGGAAGGTAAAGTCCATTGGATCTCTTGACGGATTTGATATGGGGTGTTGGGGGGAAGAGAAGTATAAAACTACTAAGGATTTAGCCTGAGCAATTGGGCTGAGATTAGGGAGACTTTGGGTGGGGCATATCTGGGGGACAATTAGGCATTTAGTTTTAAACATGGTGATTTGTAGATGTCTTAACAGACATTCAAATGGAGATGCCACGTTAACAGGTTTGGAGCTCAGGAGAGCAGTCTAGTCTAGATATATAAGATGGATAATTGGCTATGAACGCTGGATGAGCTCACTAAGAGAGTGATCTCCTTGGGATCGCCTCCAAATCTGTGATTACCTGTATCCTGGCACTTCTCATGCTGTCTACCATGTCTCTTATCCACACATTCAATCTTCTCTCTCTTCATCCCACTATGCTACATTCCGGGCAATTTCTTCAGATCAAACATCCAGGTCAGCAATTCTCTCTTTTGCTGTTTCTAGTCTGTCATTTAAACTTTTAGAACTACAGTTTTTCATTCCCACAGGTTTCACTTAAAAAAAAAAAAATCTGTGCTCTATTTTGATAGCCTTTATCATATCGATTCCTACTTTTGTCTTTGTTTAAAACATATATGTTGTATAATCTTTATTCAATAATTTGTTATCTGAAGTTCTTAAAATCTGACCATGCTCTCATTATGCCTCCACTATGACAGGCTGTTTCCACACGCACATGTGCATGCACGTGTGTGTGTTTAATCTTTGGAGCTCATGTTTATGAGGGTCTTGTGGGAGTGTTGTGTGGCTCAGTAAGGGCATGTACAGATTTTTTTTTTTTTCTTACTCTGCTGGGTGTTTTATCCTTGGGCTAAGTTTTTTTTTAATTTTTTAATGTTTTTATTTATTTTTGAGAGAGAGACAGACAGAACATGATCGGGGGAGGGGCAGAGAGAGAGAGGGAGACACAGAATCTGAAGCAGGCTCCAGGCTCTGAGCCATCAGCACAGAGCCCGATGTGGGGCTTGAACTCACAAGCTATCAGATCATGACCCGAGTCAAAGTCAGACTCTGAACCAACTGAGCCACGCAAGCACCCCTCTCTGGGCTAATTTTTACACTAATTCCTCAGGCTAGGGGTTCCTGGACACAGTGTAAATCTGAATCCCAAACCTGTGCATGGTTGCAAATTTTCTCAGGACCTGTTTCCCCTCATCTCTAGAAACTTTTCCCCCAAAAGCGGGGGAACTTTTTCTAGCTTACCTCTTTATGAAGGATGAAGCCTTCAAGGTGCCAGCTTTATGCCCAAGGTCCCACTTTCAACTTCCTATGGGGCATGGGGCCTTATTTCTCACACTTACGTGGACATTCACACTCAAGGGCAACAATCCACGCACACCCCTTCCTACCCCTAGCAGCCACAGCCAGTTCCCATGCTGACCACTTGGGTTTTCAGTTCTCCAGCTCCTGGCAGTTGTCTGTCTCTTCCTGCAAATTTAGCTTTGCATTGAAAAGAATTTTTACTTGAGCCAGCATTTCTGTTTGTAGCAGGAGTATTTTCAGGTTATCTTATCTGTCCCATGTTGGAACTGGAAGTCCCCTCAGGGATGATTTTGGTGGTCAGATTAGCTCAGCAGAAACTATTTTCTAGAACAACAGGCCCATTTGAGTAGACGTGATGCCCCCTAGCTCTCTGTCATGTTGGAAGCATCTGCTCCTGTGAGGAGTTTGTGGAGGGTGATCTGCCAGGCACCATCCTGGCTTATTTCTCTGGCTCTGCCCACATTGATGATTACTTGGTTCACTTTGTGCCACAGAGGCCTTTGTCATAATGAATTGAGCTAGAGACCAATGTGCCCAGCTGCCATGACAGAGGCCTAGCTCGCCCTGGCCAGCAGGCCCCAGGACTGGCTGTCTAGAAATCCTATGGAGCGACGTCCAGTAGGGCCATGCCATTGCAGCCAGTGGCAGGGAATGAAGGGAAGGGGGACCAGTAATGCCACAAACAGCTGCTTCCTATGGCCCCCAAAAGATGACGTACCCCATTTGCTATGGCCTATTTCCTGAGATGCCCTAAAGACCTGGGAACCCCAAACAAGTCCCGGTAAGAGCAGGGGAAGCCGAGAAAGGAAAGAATCAGGTGCAGCCCGAGGCCTGCACTAGCTGGGAGGGCAGGCAGAGCCTGGGCAGACTCGTCTATTTGGCCACAATCAAAGGAGACATGAGGACTGACCAGTAGGGCTGTGTGCACACCATTAGTGCCAATCAGTGACAGTCCCCATGTGTGTCATCCAGGGTGAGGGAGCGGGGGCACTTCAAAGCCGCTCTCCGAAGCCTCGGTGTAGTAGGAGCCTCTGAAAGCTGTTTTAGGACCATTATGTATCAGTCAGTGAAAGTGAAAGGGGCTGAAGAGGAAGAGGGCAGAGACTTCACGGATGCCTTTCTACTTTCTCTGTTCCACAAACCCCCATCCATCTGCTCACTGCTGGGCTGAAGGACAGGGTCACCGAGTGTTTGAATGGACTGATGCCATCCAGTTCAACCTTCTATCTGATACAGGTTCTGCAACCTCCTTGCCAGACAGCCTCCCACTGTGGGGCTCTTGCCGCTAACTTCAGGTAGGGCTGTGCTCATTTTAAGCCTCTTCTTATTCTGAGATAAAAATCTGCCTTTCAGCCATTTCCACCTAGACCCATTCCTCTGCTGGTTGCTGAGGAAGGAGGGCCTCCCACTTTCACTGGCTCAGGAACACAGAGAGGATGTC